>NC_044992.1:23597357-23905900 GCF_008728515.1 Papio anubis
TCATTGGAGAGGGCAGAGGTGACTGGGGAGGCTTTCACTGAAGAAGAGGCTTCTTCAGGATGCAAGTTCATTTCATGACAAGAGCCAAGTCCATCAGGCACTTCAGCACCTTGTCCAAACTGTCTCCTGATGGCACCATTCCGCATGCGACCCTGCCAAGCTCCTGGGCTTTGGGGCAGCCCCAGGAGGAGGGCGTCATTTTTTGTTCTGAGAAGTGGTGGTCAGACCCAGGTGACACCAGGAGTCCAGGCCCCGACTCCTTTGTGTCTCAGCTTGACCCCTTGAGACCACCCCCTTGCTTGGAGGTTTATGCCAGCAGTGAGCTGGAGTCCTACCTCCTATATCCTGGTGGCTCACAAACACTAACTTTAAAAGAAGTGATGGCACCCCACCAGACACCCACTCCTGTGAATAGGGAAATACTGCCCGGGAACATCACTGCCGGGAATGCTCACCGGGTTATACTCTGAATATGCCAGGAGGATGTAGAATAGTTCCCGCTGCCTAGGAAACAGAGAAAGGAGGCTTTTGTTTGTTTTGTGCAGATGCCGTTAGTTTCAGTTTGTCTACAAAGCCTAACAACAAATCCCACTTTAGGTTCAGATGATTCACCAGATAAGCAGTGAGCTCTTCAGGGCCTTTGACTTTGAGGAAATGTTTCAGTAAAATCCACATCTGTGACATGCAGATAGCCCAGTCGTACAGTGACTTGCCTGCTCCTTTTCACTCTGAATGATTTTATTTTTTCAGTTTGCACACACGCCAGCTCAGTCTTTGGGTGTACAGTTCCTCCGTGGTTCTAAACCAATGGGCAGAGTTTCCTGGCCACTGCCCCAGCCCCTCCTGCAGCAACTCCTTCATCTTCCAAGTCTCCAGGGTGGCCCCTATGCACCCAGCCTCTCCCTGATCCCTCAGCCCCCGGCCACCCAGACTGCTTCTCAGTCCCTGTGGTTTGGCCTTTTCCAGAATGGCCCAGGAATGGGAATCCTACGTGGTAGCTTATTGGATCTGGCTTTTTTCCCTCAGCAAAATGCACCTAGGATCCACCCACGTTCGTGCGGGCATCACTGGCTCGTTCCCTTTTCTCACTGGGTCTTCCGTTTGAAGGGAGGACCAGCCTTGCTCTCCCCATTCCCATGTTGAAGACTGTCCCCGAAGGCTCCTTGTGTGAGTGACGATGAATCAAGCAGTGGACGTGGCATGCAGGTTTCATGTGGACATCAGTTTTCAAATCAGTGGGTTCAATATTTGTGATACTTTGGGGACACGTGGTTCAAGTCCATTGAGCTTTGTGAGCCACTGCCAAACTGGCTGCCAAAGTGGCTGTGCCATGTCATGTTCCCAGCAGACCAGGATGACAGTTTCCAGGACCCCTAATTGCCCCAGCATTTGGTACTGTCAGTGTTGCCTGGAGAGGCTCATGGGCCCTCCATCCTGCCACCCTCCCGTGGGTCCTACCATGGGTCCCCGTGGGTCAGGGAGAGCACCTTTCACCATTGTGCATGATTTTGTTTGCTGCCTTCTGTCTCCTCAGGATCCTCCTGGGTTCTGGCCCCACATGTTCCAGTCTGGCCCAGGGCTTGGAAGCAGGGAAGTGCTCTGTTCTTGGTGCCACCTGCTCCCTGAGCCAGGAGAGCTCTTGGCAGCTCTGTCATCCCTCCTAGGTGACCCTGGCCTCTTCTCCAGGGAAGCCCCCATCTCTTTCATTCACTCCATCTCTGCTGAGACCCTGTGGCTCCCATAGGCTTACTTGGCTCCGTATCGATCCCTGAAGAAGATGTGAGTCCTTAATGTCCTGCTCACGTCCAGGTCGATCTGGTGGATGTGTTCAGATGACCTCTTGCCCTTCTCCTTCATGACCTGTAGGGCAGGGTCAAGAGGAGGAAGCAGCCTCAGAACAGATGGAAGACTCCCGGCCCCAAATGGCCGTCGGCCCACAGTCAGCACTCCAGGAAGGAAGGAAAGCAGGAAGGTTTCCTTCTGCTAAACCTGATTTTTGGCTTGTTACTGAAGCCAGGGAGGGTCACCAGAGCCGAGTTTGTCTGTGGTGACTATGTCACCGTCCGTGCCCAGGATGTGCATCTGACCATCCCACCCACCCCCCAGGCTGGGCTTGATGCTCGCTTCAGCTAGAGACCTGGGCCCCTGACACGGCCTGTCCTGTTTGTTGTGCTCTGGCTGAGCGTACCTTGTATGTTCTGCGGTTTTTCGACTTGACTTTCTGTATGTTCAGCAGGACTGACCACACTTGGGCCCGGATGTTCATGGGAATGCCCTTATATATTCGATCTATCAGCTGTGGGCAGAAAGGCCACGGGGTGACCACAGTGAGGGCCAGAGCCCGAGGATTCTGGAAATCATTGGTTTTGGTCCCACGATCCCTCGTTAGAGGTGACATTAAGCTGGGACACAGTCTCCCTTCCCAGGATTGAAAGAGTGGATGGACACTCAGAGTCAGAACTCTGATCTGAACCTTTTCCTTCCTTCAAGTCACCGGCGCATCCCTAGCCTTGAGCTCCGGGTGGTCCCAGCCCTAGATTCAGATTCCCTCCCAGCAAGGTGACGCTTCCATAAATAGGCAGGAAATCTGGCAACCAGGCCTGCAGTCCTCTGGGTGAGGACAGTGCGCCACCCGCCCTCTGAGAGGCTGACGGTGCCAGGCCACAGCCATGGGTGCCTGTCCCCTGTCTCTGCAGAGAGTGGTTCCCGGGGCCTCTCCCTCTACACATTACTTTTTTACTGTTCTTCTGTGTCTCCCATTGTGCCAGCATTTCCATCCACTTACTCTTTCATCTCATCTGCTGCCGCATTTGCTGTCAAATGAGGAATGTTGGAGTTAGCGGAGCTGCCAGGCTTCCCAGAGCCACCCCTGGATGCTGGGTCCTGGGCTCTAGAGGACTGGGTCCTGGTGGGACCCAGTTGGAAGGAGCCAGGGAAGGGCCAACCCTAAGGGCTGAGAGCCTTTGAGCAAATGAGCGCCAGTGGGCTGTCTTTGGGACCCCGGGACGTGCCATCCTCAGGCCACAGACACACCAGTCTTAGATCAGGTCCCAGTCTCTAGGTGGGGTCCTGACACAGGTGGCAGCCACCCCCCATTCAGGACTGTGCTTCTCACTTTGGAATTTTATCAAACTGCCCAAGTTACAGCAACCTGGGGTCAGGTCCAGCAGGGACTGCTGCCCCTTCCAGTGACAGCATGTGGCCCTCAGCTGCCACTGCACAGACCAGCTGCCTCCTCTGCCTCATCGACCACCCGCCCACATCTCTGGACCAGCGCCCCCATGCATCAGGCTCTTACTTTCGCCTCCCGGGCAGTGACCGGGGGTCAGCTCTGTCTCACTATAAGGCAACATAGGCAAAGCTGAGGACCTGCACATGGCCTGGAGCCGCCCCAGTCAGGGAGCTGACCCCCAGAAAGGACTGGCTCTGTCCCTATCCAGCTCAGGGCTCAGCCCGGGAGAAGGCACAGGGAAGGGAGGACAAGGGCCTTCCTGTGGGGCTGACTCCCAGGAGGGGCAGGACCTGGGAGAAGAGGGAGTGCGGGGCCAGCCTGGGCGGAGTTACTGGGGCCCCTGGCGTGGGGGGTGGTCAGGCTGCACAATGGGGCTGCCCGTCCTGGACTGGAGGTGGTGCTTTCTGCTGGAGCTGAGAAAGGTCAGGCCTGAGATTGGATGGGGGCCACCCAGGGTGGGTGACTGGGCCCTGACAGGAGTCCCTCAGGGAGTGACCACGTTACGCTACCAGGGTCAAGGGAGCCTGCCCTGAGACCTGCCTGGTGCACCCTGGGTGCACCAGGGGCCCATCCCGCTTGACAGCCCCAAGGCCCTTGCAGGTTCTGACTTCCCAGGGTCCACCTGCCTCTCCCTGCATCTGAGCCACACACCCTGCATTTCGAAAGTGGCACGGCTCACAAGCTCACTCCCACTCTACTTCCCCTGGGATCCTGTCTCTCCATCCTATGATCCCTGAGGGATGGGCTCCTCTTACCTGGCCCCAGATCCCTTCCCAGCACCAGACCCAGGGTCTTTAGCCGAAAGCCCCTCTGCCTCCCTGGCCTCACCGTGAGATGCCCAGAATGGGGCCCTGCCCGTCTTCCTCCCCATTCTCCTAGGACCACAGCCCCCACTGTCCCCATGCCTTTCCCACTTCCCCATGGGGACAGTGAGGGCTGTAGCTCTAGGGAAATGGGGGACCAGTCAAACCTTCAGATGACAGGCCGGGCGCGGTGGTTCATGCCTGTAATCCCAACACTTTGGGAGGCCGAGGCGGGCAGATCACGAAATCAGGAGATGGAGACCATCCTGGCTAAGATGGTGAAACTCCGTCTCTACTAAAAATACAAAAAATTAGCCGGGTGTGGTGGTGGGCACCTGTAGTCCCATCTACTTGGGAAGCTGAGGCAGGAGAATGGTGTGAACCTGGGAGGTGGAGCTTGCAGTGAGCTGAGATCGCGCCACTGCACTCCAGCCTGGGCCACAGAGTGAGACTCCATCTCAAAAACAAAACAAAGAAAACTCTTCAGATGACTGTGACCTCAGCTGACATTTGACTGCAAGCTCACGAGAGATCCGAAGACAGAACCATCCCACTAAGAAAGAGGTGCCCAAATTCCTAATCTAATAAATAGATATTTTTGTATTTTTTAAGCTGCTAAAATTTAGGTTAATGTGTTGTGCAGCTATAGATAATTAATATAGATTTTGATGGAGTGCTGTCATAACAAATACCTAAAAATATGGAAGTGGAAGTGGCTTTGGCATTGGGCAGGGAATGGAAACTGGAAGGACTTTGAGGAGAGTGTTTGTGTAAGTCTAAGGTGCCAGGCTATTTGCACAAGCCTGATGGCATTTGGACAGACTGAGGACTTAAAGAAAAATGTTACTGGAAACCGAGGGAAAGGGGATCCAGTTAGGGGAACTGGAGGGCTAGGTGGGAAGGAGATTTTTCACTTTAAATTTTTTGAATATTTAGAGTATTATCTATAGGAAAAAACTACATTGATGATATACAAATAATAATTTTTAAAACAAGGCTCTAGAAAGCTGGACATCGTATCACATGCCTGTAGTCTGAGCTCCTTGGGCAGCTGAGGTAAGAGGATTGCTTGAGCCCTGGAGTTCAAGGCTTATAGTGCACTGTGATTGCCCCTTTGAATAGCCACTGTACTCCAGCCAGGGCAACACAGTGAGATCCCGTCTCTATTTTTTTAAATAAATTCATTTAATTAAATCAAAGAGGCCTAGAGTGTGATCTTCATAATTCAGGCTGACTCCTAGGGCCTCTGGTCCCTGCAGCTTCTTTTCTTCTCCACTACAAGGCACAGGTCACCACTACTCTGAGTGACCCCACTTCCAAGTGGACTGGAAAGTCCATGTGTTGGCCAGGTGTGGTGGCTCCTTCCTATAATTCTGGAACTTAGGGAGGCTGAGGAGGGAGGATCACTGGAGTCCAGGAGTTTCAGACAAGCCTGGGCAACATGGCAAGATCTTGTCTGTACAAAAGATAAAAAAATTAGCTGGGCATGGTGGCACACCTATGGTCCCAGCTACTCGGGAGGCTGAGGCTGGAGGATCACTTGAGCCCAGGAGGTCAAAGCCGCAGTGAGCCATGTTTGCACTACTACTCTCCAGCCTAGGCAACAAAGCAAGACCCTGTCTCAAAAGATAAAATAGAAAGAAAGAACAAAAAAAGTCCATGTGTCACGGTCTCCCAAAGGCCATGGCCAGGGTCTCCCATTGCACTTCAGGGGACAGAGGGAGCTTCAGAATACAGTTGCTCCTCACCTTGTCATGGGGCTACATCCAGATAAACCCACTGTGAGTTGAAAATAGTGTCAATCGAAAATGCATTTAATGCACCTAACCTATCAAAAATCATAGCTGGCCAGGCGTGGTGGCTCACACCTGTAATCCCAGCACTTTGGGAGGCCAAGGCAGGCGGATCACAAGGTCAGGAGATCGGGACCATCCTGGCCAACACGGTGAAACCCCGTCTCTACTAAAAATACAAAAAAATTAGCCGGGCGTGGTGGCGGGTGCCTGTAGTCCCAGCTACTCAGGAGGCTGAGGCAGGAGAATGGCGTGAACCCAGGAGATGGAGCTTGCAGTGAGCTGAGATCACGCCACTGCACTCCAGCCGGGGCGACAGAGTGAGACTCTGTCTCAAAAAAAAAAAAAAAAATCATAGCTTAGTTAAACCTATCTCAAATATGTTTAGAACACTTCTATTAGCCTACAGTTAGACAAGATCATCTAACATAAAGCCCATTTTATAATAAAGTGTTGAATTCTCATGTAATTTATTGAATACTGTACTGAAAATGAAAAATGGAACGGTTCTGTGGGTACTCTATTGCTTTCTTCCACCAGAAACTTGAACCATCATAAGCTGGGGAGTAGGGAATTGTTTGTATTTGGACTGGTCCCATAAATCTCTTTTCTTTTTTCTTTCTCTCTCTCTTTCTTTCCTTCCTTCTTAATTTCTTTCTTTCCTTCCTTCTTAATTTCTTTCTTTCTTTCTTTCTTTCTTTCTTTCTCTTTCTTTCTTTCTTTCTTTCTTTCTTTCTTTCTTTCCTTCTTTCTTCCTTTCTTTCTTTTTCTTCTTCTTCTTTTTTTTTTTTTTTAACAGGGTCTTGCTGTGTTACCCAGGCTGGTGTTGCAGTGGTACAAACACCATTCCTGGGCTCAAGAGATCCTCCTGCCTCAGTATCACAAGTAGCCGGGATTACAGGCACATGCCACCACATCCAGATAATATTTAGTTTTTGCTTTTTTGTAGAGACGAGGTCTCACTTTGTTGCCTAGGCTGGTCTCAAAATCCTGGGCTCGAGCGGTCCTCTGCCTCGACCTCCCAAACTGCTCAGATTACAGTCACAAGCCATGGCACCTGGCCTTTTTTTTTTCTTATTTTTCTACCTTCAGGAAGATTTTCTTGATCTTCCAGTGATTCTTTGGAATGTTTTGTGTATTCTATCATATGTTTAATTTTTCAGGAAACTTGTTCTCTGATTGTTCCTTTTCTTTTTTTTTTTTTTTTTTTGAGACGGAGTCTCGCTCTGTTGCCCAGGCTGGAGTGCAGTGGTGTGATCTTGGCTCACTGCAAGCTCCGCCTCCCGGGTTCATGTCATTCTCCTGCCTCAGCCTCCTGAGTAGCTGGGACTACAGGCACCCGCCACCGCGCCCGGCTAATTTTTTGTATTTTTAGTAGAGACGGGGTTTCACTGTGGTCTTGATCTCCTGACCTTGTGATCCGCCCGCCTCGGCCTTCCAAAGTGCTGGGATTACGGGCGTGAGCCACTGCGCCTGGCCAGTTGTTCCTTTTTTAGAGCATCCTAATCTCATTTTACAATTGCAGGATCTTCCCTTACCTAGTTGAAATAGTAATTAATTTTTACAGTTGTTTTTCTATTTTATGTATTATTTGTTTTCTCAAGGTTCCACAAATTGGTTCCCACCTCATTCATTTCATTGAAAAATTATTTTGTGCCTTTTCTAAAGACTGGAGTCATCCAAACAATGCCAACAGGAATTCAGACAACGTCTGTCTTCCTCTTTCATCATCTTTATCAAGCTACCTTTGAGGCCTCTATGTTGCCTCTTACCTCTAAAGTGGCTACCATAATTTTTTTTTTTTTTTTTTTTTTTTTTGAGATGGAGTCTCACTCTGTTGCCCAGGCTGGACTGCAGTGGTGCAGTCTCGGCTTACTGCAACGTCTGCCTACCTGGCTCAAGCAATTCTCTGCCTAGCCTCCTGAGTAGCTGGGATTACAGGTGCCCACCACCATGCCCTGCTAATTTTTGTATTTTTAGCAGAGATGGGGTTTCACCATTTTGGCCAGGCTAGTCTTGAACTCCTGATCTCGTGATCAACCCGTCTCAGCCTTCCAAAGTGCTTGGATAACAGTTGTGAGCCACCGCACCTGGTGTGGCCACCATAGTTTTAAGAATCACAGTTGCAATCAAGGAAGGAAAATTTTCCTAGAAGCTCCCAGAATTCTTCAGCTTATACTTCACTGGCCAACTATGTGAGACTCTCAGCTGCAAGACTATCTGGGAGAGAAAGTATTTTTCCCTCAGACTCTGGGGTAGAGGGGGAAAGCATGGTGGCACACGCCTGTAATCCCAGCACTTTGGGAAGCCAAGGTGGACAGATCACCCGAGGTCAGGAGTTTGAGACCAGCCTGACCAACATGGCAAAATCCCATCTCTACTAAAAATACAAAAATCAGCCAGGCATGGTGGTGCGCACCTATAGTCCCAGCTACCTGGGGGGCAGAGGCAGGAGAATCGCTTGAACCTGGGAGCTAGAGGTTGCAGTGAGCCGAGATTGTGCCATTGCACTCCAGCCTGTTTGACAGAGTAAGACCTTGTCTCAAAAAAAAAAAAATAAATAAAAAGGAATGAATAAATGAATGCCCCATGCTCTGAAGTTCATCCCGAAACCCCTATGTTACTAGCCCCACTTCCTAGGATGATTAAAAATGGAATCCTTTTATATTTGTCAAATGCTGTGCTAATGCTATCAGAAATTACAAGTGAGATTTGAGGAGGGGGATCAGTAAGGAGCATCCCTTTTCCTCAGTGTGAGTTCTAAACTATTGAGACATAAAGGAGTAAAATAGAAATGGATTGCAGTATCACCCTCATTGCTGATGAAGGCCTGGATTGAGGGTGTGGCTTAGATGAACCAGGCAACAACCAACATCCGAATGTCATACCCAGAATTAGATCCACCTGCCTGGTCATAGGCAGGACTGAGACACGCGGGCCTCACTGCAGGGCTGGCTGCCTGATGGCTGTGTTCACCAGCTGCCAATGGGAGGCCCCACCCAAGGGCAAGCAGGAGGCAGGCAGAGCTAGGCTTACACTGTCCTCTGCAGCTCACAGCTACCTCCTCCTTCCACGAGGAGCTTGCGGGAAGGGGAGAGAGGCCAGGAGGCTGTGACACTAACAGAAGAAACACACAGAAAGGAGTCTTTTCTCGAACCCCCAAATAATCAAGATTGTACTGTTAATCTTTCTCCATATTAAAGGAGAACGTGCCAGCCACATTTCAGGCCTGGTGCTCAAAAATAGTAGGTGCTTAATACAAGTCAGCCTCCTTTCCTCCTCTTCTCCATTCAAATTCTTTCTTAACCAGGGTAGGAAGAGATTAGCCTTCCCCTCCTCTTTAACATACTTAGACTTCATTTCTCCCTGGGATTGCTCAGTTTCTCTTCCTGTGTTGCAATTCCCCCAGCATGTGACTTTCATCAGGCAACCCTGGTGGCCCTGTGATATTGGGATAGTGGAGTTACGCCTCACGTGTCACATTCCTGCACCACGAAGTCAAATTGCAGTTAACAGACCCAGCTACCCCTGTGGAGGGTCTCTTGTCCCTCCCTGCTCTAGGACTCATCCACCTTCCTTATGCTCCACTTCCAACAGGTAGAGGACATATATCTTCCTTTTTGGAACCACCGGGCATTTGAACCCCTTTCTCATGTTTGAACCCCTTTCTCATGTTTGGGGGACTCTCACTTTGTGGTTTGATCTGGAGGAGGTCCTCACCTTCTACTAGAGAAAAGGAAATGTTCTGTTTCCCCTTTCTCAGCCTCCCTTTTGCAACTACAGCCAGCGCATGTGACCAGGGCTGGTCAACCAGAGCGGCCTGTGCCAGACCTTGGGGGAGCCTGGTGGGGTCTGAGGGAGGCCAGGACTCCCGAGAATGTCCACTGTGGATGGTGGGCAGTGCAGCACATCTGAATTCCCGGCACAAGAGGGGCCGCTGAGCCGGCTGGGGACGCATTGAGGTTTCTAGGCGCATAGGGCTTGGGTTGCATTGGGGGTGTTGTCCCTGACTGTGCAGGGTTTTTTTTTGTTTTTTTTTTTGTTTTTTCTGAGACGGAGTCTCACTCTGTCGCCCAGGCTGGAGTGTTGTGGTGCGATCGCAGCTCACTGCAAGTTCTGCCTCCCGGGTTCACGCCATTCTCCTGCCTCAGCCTCCCAAGTAGCGCCCGCCACCACGTCTGGCTGATTTTTTGTATTTTTAGTAGAGACGGGCTTTCACCGTGTTAGCCAGGATGGTCTCCATCTCCTGACTTCGTGATCCGTCCGCCTCGGACTCCCAAAGTGCTGGGATTACAGGCGTGAGCCACCACGCCTGGCCAGACTGTGCAGCTTTAAACCTAGTTTTAGGGTCTTGTGGTGGTTCTGTGAGCCGCCTGTTTACCTTACGATACATTTTCTTCTCCATTCAGGCAGTCAGTGTCTATGGTTTGTAGCTGGGAACAATGACAGTGAGGCAGTAATTGAGTCCCTGACTTGGTCTTGCAAGCCTGACGTTTCCATCCGTTCTCCCTTGAAGTAAGAGAATACTTCAAGAGTGCTCAGGCTGCGTCTCAGGAAGGACATGGGCGCACCCACCTTGTCCTGCAGCCTTTCTTCCCCTTGGTGGTGGGGAAGGCGGTGCTGTGGACAGTGACTAACTCAGAATACAAACCAGGCATATTGGTCTCCATTTTGTCAAAACCAACCCAGGGCCCAACCCAGTGCCCTCAGGCACGTCTCTTCACCTCTCCAGATTTTCTCACATGTCAAATGGCCTGGGTGGAGACGCCAGACCAAAAGATGTCCCAATTTTAAAACTGTTTCTGTTCTCAAAGCTGGAGTCTCATTTTAATACTTCAGCTTCATGGAGTGTTTTTGTTTGGTTTTCCTGTAATAACTTGTGGTAACCATAGTTCAAGCAACAAAGCTTGATGGACTATTACTTTTATTGCACCTGCCAGTCCTGGTTTCCAGCCCCAGACTCAGCTATGTCCCAGCTTTAAAAGTCCAGGAACCAGGACTTTGCAATAGAGGGATTACAATAATGTGCATTCAAACTATACCTGGGGACTGGGGCTTAGGAATTCTGTCTTGATACCACTTATGAAAGGTGTCCCCTTCACTGATGGCAGGTGGGTGGTTTATAGAACAAGCCCATTCAATCTCTTTGGGACTTGAGTCCTGGCTCTGAGTGACCTTGAGTGGCTTTGAGTGAGTGACCTCATTCAGGTTCCCACATGCTGTTTAATACTCTAACTCATGGGGTAGGGCTGACTTAACCTTCCCAAGAAGTTATGAGTTTCTCAGGTGCATGGGGCCATGGCTTAAATACATATCAAATCCCCCATCTTTACCCCTCGCTCAGCTTGACATACATGTATACCTGTGTAGGGGTAGAATATCTCTGTAAGACCCACCCAAGGAACTGACAACAGTAAGTGGCTCAGGGAAGACGGAAACCAGGAAGAGGGGACTTACTCTTCACTTCACATTCTTGAATGTATTGCCATGAACATAATAGTATTTTTAAAACTGCCTAATAAAGAAATAAGAAAATTCACATCTCTGTTTTTATTTCATTTTGTGGAGGTAGAATCCTGGATTTATTCAACCGTCTATTTAGGGACATCCTGATTTCTCCATCTTGCTAGGGGAAGTTGACTCACCTCTCATTAACCTGGGTAGGCTTCCCAGAGGAGGTGACTTCTGACAGATGAGTAGGAGTCAGATGAGGCAGGGTAGGACATGAGGATAAAGTATTCCAAGCAGGGGGAACATCATGAATGAAGGTGGGAGGTGCGAGAGTGTGGCCCTTGTGAGGAAATAAAGGAGGGTAGAGGTGGGATGGGTGGAGATGAGGCTGGAGGGACTCACAGGTCATTTAGGGCTCTTGCAGGACGCTAGGCACTTGAATCTTGGACTTGATCCCAGGCATAATGGGGAGCCATTGAAATAATCTGGGGCTAGTGAGCGAGAGTCATCAACTGTACAAATCAGCAGCATTGTTCCGGGGAAAGCAAGACTTAACCAGCACTTCAGCTGTATCAGTTATCAAATATGCATTTACTCATAAGGAGGGCTGGTTTTCTACTGCCACCTCTCGTTCCAGCCTTGCTGCAGGCTCCAGATACACCCACAGAGCTACGGGAGCAGAGAACACCTAACTCTGTAAGAGGCCGCAAGAGGGTGATGGAAAAAGCCTTCGCAGGCTGAAAACCCAGACTCAGAGCTCTCCAGATAGGCAAAGGCGGGAAAGGGCCTTCCAGGCAGAGCGAACCGCAGGAGGAAGCTCAGGGCGCATGCGCAGGAATTTAGGCTTGACAGCTGGGAAACGGCCAGGCGTTCATGAGGTTTGTTTGTCTTCACATTTTCTGTCACTCTCTATGAGGTTGGTTTTTAATGAGCTATTTTATAAATCATCGATGCACTTCAGACATCGATTTCAGGGCATCCCCAGACAGACCCAATCAGAACTTCCAGGTGATGTCTTTAATCTGACGACTTTGGGAAATGTGGCTTTAATCTAGACAGAGAGTTCTCTAATGTCGTTGCTGGCTAAAGCTGTATGCAGAGGGTCCACCCACACTGCGGAGTCACAATCAGTCCACCAAGGGAGGGAGCTGCCTGACAAAGGGGGTGGTCCCTGGGTCACTCTAACCTGTCAGTTTGGTGGAGCTGGAATGAAAGCGGGCTAGTCCTACCCAGGACGTGCAAACAAAAACTGAAAAGCAGCAAGACAGACTTTTCCAAGTTCTTTCTGGGTGTGGCTGAGACTGCACCAATCTCAGACTTCGGCCATTCCTGAAGCCCTCTCAGTAGGGGCCTCTGTTCTTGCCAAGAAGCTAAAGACTGTGTGCGGTGGCTCGCACCTGTAATCCCAGCACTTTAGAAGGCTGAGGTGGGTGGATCACCTGAAGTCAGGAGTTCAAGACCAGCCTGACCAACATGGTGAAACCTCATCTTTACTAAAAATACAAAAATTAGCCGGGCATGGTGGCAGGTGCCTGTAATCCTAGCTACTTGGGAGGCTGAGGCAGTAAAATCACTTGAACCCAGGAGGCGGAGGTAGCAGTGAGCTGAGATCATGCCATCACAGATCCAGCCTGGGCGACAAGAGTGAAACTCCATTTCAACAAAAAGAAGCTAGAAAGAACTGGAAGACCGACAAGTCAGAACGGAAACTCACGAGGTCTCTGGGCTTCTAGGGGTGCTCACTCGTTCCTCAGGGCTTCCTCTACTGCTCCTCCACTTTCTCCCCCAACCCAGAATGTCTTTCCCCCTATAAATGAGAACTCCCCACTCCTCAGCCCTCACTCTACAGTTAGCCTGAGGATGCAGGCAAGAAGCTGTTGGAGCTTGAGGGAGGGGAGGAGGGAGGGAGATGCATGTGGTGCTAGTGTCTTCATTCTCTGAGCTGGGTAGGGACTAACTGCAGGGCAGCCTGCTACCAGCAACACTGGTTTGCCTTGAGTCAGTCCTATGGCCTAAATAAAATGTGGTTCCCTCTGGATTCGTGGCTGGCCCTGGCACTTGTAGCTGGAGAAGGCATGCAAACACTGAGGATGCGCCGTGCTGGTTTTCAGACGGTAACATCGGTTGCCTTTGTCTTGGAGTACCCTCCCCATCCCACTTCATTTACTTAGCAAACACTGATTTGAGGCCCTGCTGTTCTGGGCCTGGGCCCCAGAGGAAGAAAGGCACAACCCCAGACCGTGAGTGTTCTCTGAGAAGCAGACAGAGGCAACGCTGCTGTGAGAAGCAAGGAGAGGGCTGAGACCGTCCTGAGGACAGCAAGGAGGGCGCTAACCTGGAAGACAGACGGCAAAGATGTCTGAACTGAGTCTTGAAAAGCCAGCCAAGCTGCTCACCCCAAAAGAAAGTGTATTCTGGCTGAACAAACCAGCCAGAGGGAAGAGATTGCAGTGAGATTTCAGGGCTAAAACGGAAGTGTTTACAGATCTCCCTTCCCAGAGACCCTCACGGTTGCCCCCCACCCCAACCCCAGCACTCCCACAGAACCTCCCAAGGGAGAATGAGCAGAAAAGGCCCCAAGGGGAGGTTTTTTTGTTTTGTTTTGCTTTGTTTTGTGACGGAGTCTGTCTCTGTCTCCCAGGCTGGAGTGCAGTGGCGCGATCTCAGCTCACTGCAAGCTCCGCCTCCTGGGTTCACACCATTCTCCTGCCTCAGCCTCCCCAGCAGCTGGGACTACAGGTGCCCACCACCACACCTGGCTAATTTTTTTGTATTATTAGTAGAGACGGGGTTTCACCGTGTTAGCCAGAATGGTCTCAATCTCCTGACCTTGTGATCCACCCGCCTCAGCCTCCCAAAGTGCTGGGATTACAGATGTGAGTCACTGCTCCAAGCCAAGGGGAGTATTGCTGGATGTGGGGCGGTGGGGAAAAGCTGGTCAGTCTTCTGATGAAGGGGGGAGTGGGGAAGGGAGCTGGGCTCATTCCTAGCTGTTGAACTGTGCTCTGCCAGAGCTGGGCCCTGTGGAGCAGTTAACTCCACAGAGAGTCCTGAGGGCTTGGAGGGGTCTTTCCCTCAAATCCCAGCATCCAGACATCCAGACCGCTTCTGCTCTGCCCACCAGCCCCGCTAATCCTGGCAGCCACTCATTCATTCACTAGTTTGTTGAATTAATAGTGAAGGAGCACTTTCTCCTAGAGGCTAAAGATACAGCCACGGATAAAACAAAGATGAAACAAAGACCCCACACGCCTTCATTCTAGTTGGGGAGACAGGGAATGATCAAACGAGGAAGGGAGGAAGGCAAGCAAGAAAGGGAAAGGGGGGAAAGGTGGACCCGTTCATGTGGGAGGGAGAGGCTCAGTAATAGCGGGCGTGGGGCAGAGGCCTGAAGGAAGGGCAGGAGGCGGGAGGGAGGAAGAGGAGGAATCCCAGGGGGAGAGAGCAGCACCTGCAAAGGTCCCAAGGCAGGCTTGTCTCCAGAACCCCAAGGGTGGGCCAAGCAGGAACTCACTGTGCACGGAGAGACCCAGAAGGGTTTAAGAGCGCCAGCTTTGAGCTCATGCGTGCCTGGGGCCTACTGGTCCCTAGCGGCCTGCATTTGGGCAGATTGCTTCAACTCCCTAAGGCTCAGCATCCCTGTCTGTAAAATGGGAAGAACGGTGCTACTGCACCATGGCGTTCTACGTACTTTTTCTAAATAAATGGCAGCTATTATTAGGATTATTATAAACACAATGGATATATGTTCAATAGTGAGTATTAGCACTTTCCCAAAGGAGTAGTCCAACAAGATAGACACTAAATTTCTAAAAAAATTTTTGGTCTTATAAAAATATCTTAAATTATACCGACAGCAATACATGCCATGTATGGGGTGTGTGGGCATCACGTACTGGCAATCACAAATCACACTCATGCCTTCCCTGACTCCTCACAGGCGAGGCTTGCCCCCATTACTCCAGAGCTGCCTTACAGGCACCAAAAGCAAGGGCCAGAGGAGCCAGGAGCTTGGCTGTGTCTGGACCAGACAGTCTCAGAGCCAGAATTAGGCTGCAGTCATCTTCAGATGGAAACAGAAAGTTTCTCTTTGAATCGACACTTCCTTGCACTTTCTTTCCATTTGAGTAAGCAGAAGCCTTAAGAGTTTAAGCCTTTTTCAGAGAGTTTGGAGCTATGGTCAGTGTAAGGAGACAGCCATCTACCTTTTAATCTTTGGTTTTGAACTTGAGTCCCTGGGAGGTCCCTCGGTGACTGGCCTGGGTCTTTGGAAGGGTCTCAGGGATGTGAGCAGGTTGCAGCAATCCCGCTCTGCCCCCAACCCGCCCCCCGCAGGACAGCCCAGGCTGGGCGATGGATGCCACAGCTGATCTGGAAAGTTCTGCTCAACTGCCCCCCTGCCAGCCCTTCTCCAACCTTTGTGGGAGCCATTCCACCTGGTCCATGCTTCCTGCCGCCCAGCTCATACCCCTCATCATCAGAGCGCAGCACGACCCAGCTCTCTCTCCTGCAGGACACACATAAGCCTCCCCGCCCTGCTTGGTCCAGTGTTCCCAGCTCTCTCAGAGCCCAGTTCATCCTACCATGGGTTAGCAATGGTGGGAGAGATCAGGGCAGACCTGTTCTAGAGGAGCCTGCCAGAGCAGGGGAAAAAATAATGACGATGAATAAATCAAGTGCTTATTTATTTATTTATTTATTTATTGAGACAGTCTCACTCTATTGCTCAGGCTATAGTGCAGTGGCGCGATCTCAGCTCACTGCAACCTCAACCTCCCCGGGCTCCAGAGATCCTCCCACCTCAGCCTCCCAAGTAGCTGAGACTACAGGTGTGCGCCACCACTGCTGGCTAATTTTTTTATTTTCTGTAGCGACGGGGTTTTGTCATGTTGCCCAGGCTGGTCTTGAACTCCTGGGCTCAAGCGATGCACCAGCCTCAGTCTCCGAAAGTGCTGAGATTACGGGCATGAGCCACCTTCACCCGGCCTGAGTGCTTAATTAAAAGAAAAAAAGAAAAGCCTTGGAGGCCAAAGGTGAAGCACTGCGTGGAAGTTGACCTCCAAGCAGGGAGCAGACAACCCAGCACCAGCCCAGGCTCCACATGCGGCTGAGAGAGGGGAAAGGCCACCGACCGTCCCTGTTCCATGGGGAAGGCAGCCTCTGCCTGTGGCTGACGGGCTGGCAGATGGATAAGGACTGGCTGGCAGGAATGGGCATCCAGCTGCCTCTGCTGCTCCTGTGAGCCAGGGATGATGGTGCCAGTCAGTTCTGCATGGCCATCAACAGGCCAGGTGGCCGGGTCGGGGTCTGTCAGCCCCAGCGGCTGAAACACGCAACAGCCTCATCAAACCTAGTCTGAGATAAGAAACAGATTTAGAAAAAGACATAGTGATTTTGTTTCCTGTTTGCTTTTTCTAAAAACATTCCTCTCTAATTGATGTATGACAATAGCTCTCACTTACTGCTCATTTAATGTGTGGCAGGTCTTTTGCTAAATTCTTTTCATATGTGTATTAGTTCATTTATGAGGTCTTTTCATTTATATGTGTATTAATTCATTTATGAGGTCTTTTCACTGTCATCACTATGTACATAAGGAGTTTATCTCCAGGGAAGTTAAAAACTTTACCAAATAACTTGACCAAGGTTTAAATGGCGGTCTTACCCAGAGTCAAGTTTAACCACCAGACTTTCTCTCTACTACATTTTCTTTAAACAGCTCTTTGGGACGGAATTGACCTTGCTGCAGGGTCTTCCTCTGATTCCCAATTCTTTGGATTCAATCCACATTTAAATCAGTCCTCCTGTTTCTGCCTTAAAAAAACCAATGTTTATATTATTGAAATATTTATTAGGAGTCTCTATCTCTGCAATGGTATGTTTCCTGGATAATTTTTCTGATGAAACCCGGAAGAGAGAGAAAAAGATAAATATTGATTGAAGCCCATACTGTGACAAGAATGTTGCTGGATAAATATGTGTCTTTTCTTTTCTCTTTTCTTTTTATATTTTATTTATTTATTTATTTATTTATTTATTTATTTATTTATTTATGAAACAGAGTCTCACTCTGTTGCGCAGGCTGAAGAGCAGTGGTGGGATCCTGAAAATTTTTCAAAATATTAGATCACTAGCTACAGTTTAGAAATCCTTTGTCATAAAGAGAGAGTTTGGATGAAATGGAATTTTCTGTAGCATCCATACTTGCTTACATTTACCAAAGGTTAAACTGTTCCCACGTATCACGTTTTGCTGGGCAATTTACCTTTGCTCACTAAGCATTGGCCAGTGGAGAAATGGTTTACATTTGACAGAGGCCTAAAGCACACAATGCATCTCTACTTTAAGTTTGCAAGAAAACAGCCTGCCCAAACTTTAAAAATCAGATAAGAAACACAGAGAATAGGGACTACCATAAAACTATTTACACAGCTAACTGGGATTAAAGTAGACCTCAGAGCTTTTAGCGATATCGCCTGACCTCTGCTGGACACAGTTGGGATTGCAGAGCTCCCAGGTCCTTGAAAGTAACCAGCAAAATAAGAACCTACTAAAAAATTCAAAAATTAGCCGGGCGAGGTGGTGGGCGCCTGTAGTCCCAGCTACTGGGGAGGCTGAGGCAGGACAATGGCGTGAACCTGGGAGGTGGAGCTTGCAGCGAGCTGAGATCGCGCCACTGCACTCCAGCCTGGGCGACAGAGCGAGACTCCATCTCAAAAAAAAAAAAAAAAAGAAAAAATTTACAGAATGCCTCATCTAAATCCCTCATTTCAGAGATGAAGATAGTAAGATTCAATGAGCTTATGTGACCTACCAAAGAGCACACAGTTACTTATGAAGTGGCATATTCAGGACCAGTACCTAGAAATGTATTATTGCCCAAAAAACCACAAATGCAAATGTTGATTACCTTCATTGGAATGAATAAATACTCTTTGGATTAAAAGAAATAAGACTGCCCAGGGTTGAAAGGACCGTTTCTTTCAAGAACGAACTCTGCCAGTGTCCCTGCAGAGACACATGGAACCCAAGGGAGGCGCCCAAAGGTCTCTGATGCTTCTTCAGCCGGGAGTTTCAGGTCTCCCTATTGAGGCTGTATCTAGAAGAGAAAGCTGAAAGACCACTGAAATATGTAGTCAAATTATTCCACACTTTAATATCTCCAAATGCATAGTGTTAACTAAAGGAGTATAGAGTGTTATATTTGAAAGAACATAAGCTTTGCAGCCATGCAGTTAGTGGCTGCTTACTAGCTGTGGGAGCTTAAGTAAATGACTTAACCTCTCTGAGCTTCAGTGTCCTCAACAATAAAATAGGAATCATTTTGGTAGTTTTCCAGAGAGTTGTTTGAGAATACATGAGATTGTGTGTGTGTGAAAATCCTTAGCATAGTACCTGGTGCTATAGGCCAAGGGGAGTGACAGTGTTTGATTTCTTGCATGAAATTAAATATACACCAGATTTTTTTTTAAAGACTGGGTCTCATTTTGTTACCCAAGCTGGAGTGCAGTGGCACAGTAACAGCTTACTGCAGCCTTGAAGTGATCCTGCCACCTCAGCCTCCTGAGTAGCTGGAACTACAGGCACATGCCGCCATGACTAGCTAATTATTTTTTCTTTTAATTGTTTGTAGAAACAGAATATTGCTATGTTGCTCAAGCTGATCTCAAACTCCTGGCCTCAAGTGATCCTCCTGCCTCCTACCTTAGCCCAGCAAAGCACTGGGATTACAGGTGTGTGAGCCACCACGCCAGGCCTAAATCAGATTTTTTTTAAAAACTTGAGACAGGGTCTCACTCTGCTGTCCAGGCTGGAGTACAGTGGCTTAATTTTGGCTCACTGCAGCCTCAACCTTCTAGACTCAAGCAATCCTCCCATCTCAGCCTCCCAAGTATCTGGGACCACAGGCACCACCACATCAGCTAATTTTTTGTATTTTTTATAAAGATGGCTTTTGCCATGTTGCCCAGGCTTGTCTCAAACTCCTGGGCTCAAGTCATCCAGCCACCTTGGCCTTCCAAAGTGCTGGGGTTACAGGCATGAGCCACCACGCCCAGCCCCTACAGCAGATCTTAATGGTGGAAGTTACGCTAGTTCTGTTTTTCTCACCAAAAAAAAAAGTGCTGATTTATACATTTATCATGGAGAAATACTCAATTCCATATCTCAAAGACCCAATAAAATAATCTAAAACGGACAAGATTCTATTCACAAATGCCTTAAAGAGACACTTTAGGCCAGGCACAATGGCTCACATCTGTAATCCCAGCACTTTGGGAGGCTGAAGCAGGTGGATCGCTTGACCCCAGGAGTTTGAGACCAGCCTGGGCAACATGGCAAAACCCCATCTCTACCAAAATAAAAAAATTAGCCAGTCTTATAATACAGTCTCAAAATTAATTAATTCATTAAAAAATAAAAATGTTAAAAAGAGACACTTTAAATGTTTTAAAACATCCCCACTCCACTATTTTGTTGTTGTTTGCTTTTTGTGGTTTTGCTGTGCCTTCTCCGTGATAAAAAGTGCTCTTAAAACTTGCCAGCTAAATCGGGGGGGCGGAGTTGTGTGTGTGTAAACATTTCATAAACATTTGCTAGGCACATTTCCTTCAAGAAGAGAAGAAACAAGTTTTTGTCAATAAGAAACTGTGGATATGATGCCTCCCTGAGTTAATGAAATCAACCCAGACTATTTTTCGTTGCCATGAGGGAGGGAGAGTACACCCCGGTCCCTTTATGGTATTAGAGAGTGTCCAGTCCAGTGTGCTCCGTGGAACCCTGCAGGAGTCACAGCAGGGGCACTACTGAGAAAGCGCCAAGAGGACAGGATTCCCTTTAACCAGAGCAGCACTGCATTGACAAGTTTTACTTTTCTGCTCCCATAAGGAAAATTTGTTTGCATGAAATTTCTTGTGTTTGAAACATATTTGCTGAACACAGATCTAGGCTCATTCCCTAATTTTACATATGAGAAAACTGAGGCTTGGGGAAGTGAAATGACACCACTAAGTTAAAGCAGAGCTGGAAACAGTACTCAACGGTCTGTATCAGTCGGGGAACTTGGTTGCTGGTTAGATGCCAAATCTGGATAACCAAAGCAAAGACTCACAGGGGCTTGCAGAATTGACAGGAGCCCGATAGTCAGGCTTGGAAATGGCTGGAACCACGAGCACGCTGGAAGGCCAAGAAGCTGGAGAGAGTTCACAGAAAGTACATAAATCATGTCATAACCAGAGGAGCCAGTTTGAAAGGTTGATGCCTCTACTGCCTCTTCTGCAATGCATGGCACCAACCTTCTTATATGGTTTGACTGTGTCCCCACCCAAATCTCATCTTGAATTGTAGTTCCAAGAGTCCTCATGTGTGGTGGGAGAGACCTGATGGGAGGTAATGGAATCGTGGAGGCAGTTACCCCCATGCTGTTCTCGTGATAGCGAGTGAGTTCTCACAAGATCCGATGGTTTCATAAGAGGCTTTTCCCCTTCACTCTGCACTTCTCCCTGCTGCCACCATGTTAAGAAGGACATGCTTGCTTTCCCTTCTGCCGTGATTGGAAGTTTCCTGAGGTCTGCCAGCCCTGCGGAACTGAGTCAATTAAACCTTTTTGCTTTATAAATTACCCAGACACGGGTATTTCTTCACAGCAGCATGAGAATGGACTAATACAGTCTTACTCTAGTGTCACTTGATTGAAAGTCCCAGAGAGAGTCCATGATTGGCCGGGCGGAAGTTACGTGCTCACACTCTGGCTGAACTGGAGCCAGGAGAGACAGGTGTGGCCCCTTAAGCATCCCTAGTAGGAGCACCAGCCACAATGAGCCACTCACACTGGGGAAGGGTAACGCCCCAAAAGGAATTTTGGAAGAGGAAAGGGATGTGGGTGGCCCAAAGGGCAACTAAAGGGAGCCTGATGGCCCAGAGCAGATCCTGATAACATGGACACTTTGTCTCAAGCAGGAAGAGCTGCAGCAGGGAGAAAAGGATCTTTGCTGATGTTGAACATCAACAGGGTAAGCCTCTTTTCTTCGGTTACATTATTGCTGCAGTTGTGAGAACCCTAACATTAGTCTATACACTCCACCAGCTCATCACTAACTGAAAACTAGTTATTCAATAATCCTATACCCATTGCTGAGCAGCCACTCGTTTAGAATATTACTTTTCTAAACATAGGTGTAGGTCCAAAGTCAGGATAAAGAATAGGTTGAGCCTTTAGGGAAGTCAGAGTTCCCTGGAGAAACAGAACCAATGGAATATATATGCTCAGGAAGAGGGATTTAATTTTACAAATTGACTCACACCATTGTGGAGGCTGGCAAAGTCCAAAATCTGCAGGGTCAGCAGGCAGGCTGGAGACCCACGGAAGAGGTGCAGCTGAGCCCAAAGGCAGTCCACTCGCAGGATCCCCTCTTCTTCTGGGCAGGTAATCATTTTCCTATTAAGGCCTTCAACTGATTGGCTGAGGCCCACCTAGCTTATCGAAGGTCATCTGCTTTACTCAAAGTCTATTGATTTAAATGTTAATCTCATCTCAAAAATACCTTTATAGAAACATCTAAAATAATGTTTGCTCAAATATCTGGGTATTGTGGCCTAGCCAAGTTAACACATAAAACGACCCATCATAGACAGGTCTCAGAAAAAGACCTGGAAAGGTTTGAATGACTTTTCAGCCAACTGTAGCCACAGCATGACCTTGGGCAGTCACTTTCCTCTCTGAGCCTCATTATCTGTGAAATGAGGGGTTTGAATTGGGTGGTGGCTAAGGGTTTGGGGGATACAATGGCAAGGTGAGTGTGAACATTTAGTTTATCTCCCCTCCCGGATTCTCACGGGGGAATTTCCAACAGAGTTTGGGATGGCAGGGACTTGGCTCAGACACGGAAAGGAAAGGAGGCAGAGTGCTCGTTAAGGGGTTTCCTACCCAGCACCCATTTCCTTCTGCCCTACAGTATCCCAACTTTTATTCAGATTCCCACCTTCCCTCACGGAACCCGTGCGCTTCAAGACTGACCTCACTGCCAGCACCAGGGATTGGTCCAATGGGCCTAAGCGGATTTCTATCCCCAACCATTGATTGTTTCAGGAATCCAGGCCTGAGCGGATTCGCACATGACATCTCCCTGGACACAGGGATGGGTTCACAAAGGGGTTGGAGTCACTGAGATGTAAGGAGAAGTCTGCTGGCAGCTTCTGGGACATTTCACCCTGGTGCCGAAGAGATCGCTGCCGAAAGAGGCTGTCTTCCTGGGGATGTTGTCAGGTGAGGCCTAGAATTGTGGCAGCCACCTTGCCGCCAGCACAGGGGAACCCTGACAGAGCCCTTCTCCTCTCCTGTCTTGGAGGGCCGGGGGCGGGCCGACCCAGCACGCAGGAGGCCTGCACCGCACAGCCTTCTCGCTGAACCAGGCAGCAGATCCACCCCGCGGGCCTTCCTCCCTCGTGAGCGAATGCGGGAAAGGACGCTGCAAATCAAAGACGACCATCCGGGAGAAGCAGGAGAAACTCCCCAACTTGAAGTGAATGTATCAACACTTCAGAAACGGTAGAAAGTGGATGTTGCCGTTTAATCTGCTCAGCATCCCTCCCCTACCTCTTTTGATAATTGGCCTCAGCAGGGTGGGTGGCTCACGTCTATAATCCCAGCACTTTGGGAGGTTGAGACAGATGATCTCAGGAATTCCAGACCAGCCTGACCAACACAGGAAAACCTCGTCTCTACTAAAAATACAAAAATTAGCTGGGCGTGGTGGTGCACACCTGTAATCCCAGCTACTTGGAAGGCTGAGGCAGAAGAACCGCTTGAACCCGGGAAGCGGAGGTTGCAGTGAGCTGAGATCACACCACTGCACTCCAGCCTGGATGACAGTGAGACTCTGTCTCAAAAAAAAAAAAAGTTCTGTCTCAAAAAAAATTATAATAATAATTGGCCTCATCCATTGGACACAGTTCTGGGAATGACACCGAGGCTAGGCCAATCAGCCTCTCCTGAAATGTTTCCCTGAAGCTGGAAAAGAGAAACTCTATCCGGAGCTGAAAGGAGGTGAATTTGACGCTACTAGTGTTCCTGTTTCTAACCAACGGACACAAATCTAACTGCAGAGAGAGAGGAAATGAAGCCAGTGAAGCCAGGGACAGATGAGAAAGAGAAAAAGAGAGAGACAGAAAAGCACCTGGTTCCAGTCTCTCTGTGAGGTTCCTGGTTTCATCACCTTCCCCAGTATCTTCCCAGTAACGTTCCCTTTCTCCTAAAGCCAGTTCCAGCCGGGTTTTTATTTCTTGCATTTGACGTGTTCTGGCAAGCGGAGCTTCTGCTTCATGTTTTCTTCCAGTCAAACTGAAGGGACCGGCCGGGCGCGGTGGCTCAAGCCTGTAATCCCAGCACTTTGGGAGGCCGAGACGGGCGGATCACAAGGTCAGGAGATCGAGACCATCCTGGCGAACACGGTGAAACCCCGTCTCTACTAAAAAAATACAAAAAAACTAGCCGGGCGCAGTGGCGGGCGCCTGTAGTCCCAGCTACTCAGGAGGCTGAGTCAGGAGAATGGCGTGAACCCGGGAGGCGGAGCTTGCAGTGAGCTGAGATCCGGCCACTGCACTCCAGCCTGGGCGGCAGAGCGAGACTCCGTCTCAAAAAAAAAAAAAAAAAAAAAAAAAAAAAAAACAACTGAAGGGACCATTGACCGATACAGAGCAAGAAGTCCAAAGGAGGAATCACTCTAGATCCAAAAAGATTTTCACGGAGAAGGAAACTACATAGAGGCAGAAATGCCAAACACTAATTTAGTGTAGACACACAAGAAATTCACCTAGAATGCAGAGAAGAAATATGAAAACCACAAAATCAAGAGTGATGTGTGGAAGATTTGTTCAGGAGATCCAATGTAGACATATGTACAGACCAACAATCCAACAAAACGCCTGGAGTCAGGTGTGTTCCAAAATTCAGCACTGGAGGATTTTAGAAAGACGGTGTGGGGCTTGTGCTGATATTACATACACCTCCCAGCAGAGTCTAGGTCAGTACCCTGTAATCAAAACCATCGACACTTTTGCAGGAAAACACAGAGGGAAATAAAGACGACAAATAGTCTCACATCATGTTCGGTCAGCGTTTACTGCCAAATACATGTTGCCAACTCATGGGAACATTTTGGGTTTTCAGACTTCAGAATTTTGGAATTGTGGCTAAAGGCACCTATAATAGAAATCCCAGAAGAAAGGCACAGGGCAGATAAAATAGAAGCAATAGCCCGTGGCAGGAGGATTACTTGAGGACAGGAGTTCAAGATCAGCCTGGGCAACATACGAGACCCTATCTCTATAAAAAATATTTTTAAATAACTGGGTGTGGAAGCATGTGCCTGTAGTACCAGTTACTAGGGAAGCTGAGACAGGAGGAGCCCTTCACCTCATGAGTTTGAGGCTGCAGTGAGCTATGATCGTGCCACTGCACTCCAGCCTAGGCAACAGAGCAAAACTCTGTCTCTCTAAAATTAATTAATTAATTAAAGTAAAATAAAAATAGGAGCAATTAAAGAGTCAAGCAGGGGAAAACATTCAAGTGAATATAGTAAACTTTGAAGCTCAAAAGGTCACATGGTGTTGGGCTGAATTAATTTAAACAAGGTCTAAATGCAGTCTGATCACATTTTAAATTTGAAAAATAAGAAAAAACACTATACGAATTTGGAAAATTCTAATGAACAATTTACTGTATCGATTTAATGTCTCCACACTAAACTTTGTACCCCATACACAGTAAATATCATTTTCTCCAAAGATATAATCAGTATTTATAGAAACTCATTATATACTAGGCCACAAGGAAGATCTCAATTCTGAAAAGTAACTTGACCAAGGCAGCCCACCTGGGTGGGAAGGGAGGTGGGATCTTAATCCAGGACTCCACCTCTTTGCTTTCCCAATAAGCTAACATTCTCCAAGGACAAGTGAGTAGTAATTCATTTCCAAGTACTGATCACAGAGACAAGTGTTATTTGTCTATGTGGTGATAAATTTGGTGATGAAGACCAACGGGCCAAATGCCTAGAACAATGTAAATATTCAGTAAGTGTTAGTTGAATGAATGAATGAGCAAATGAACACATGAAACAAAAGAGACTCAGCATGGAATTTTGTATTTCACACAGGATATACTCAAAAGTGCCACTTTTTTCTAGAATGTGCCCAAGACAAGGTTGGAGAAGGCAGCCTTGTCTTTATAAAGTAAGTGATGTAGCCAAGCAGCCATTAGATACCATTAGAGGAAGCATTAAAACAAGGATGTCCACACGACCAAATAGCAGTAAAACTTCCCTGGGGTGGTAGGGATCAGCGGGAGGTGGGGCCTAGCAAGCCTTAATGTTCTTCACTTATTTTTGGTCAAAACTTTTAAGCTTCCCCTATGATGACCAGCCCCAGAGTCATGCACATTTAATTCAGCTTCTAATGCAGGGAAATCAATAGCATTGCACCACAAACAGTTTATTGCAAGTAATCTGAAGTTTAACACATCAATAAATAAGCAATATACACAAACCATAGCACTTAAGAGTTCAATTTAGAGGCTCATTTTCTCCCACAAGTCAAAATACTTATATTGTCTTAAAATATTTCACATTATAAAATAAAGGGTTTTTTTTTTTGTTTTTTTGTTTTGTTTTGTTTTTCTTTTTTTTCAATCCAGGCTGGAGTTGTTTGAAACTTTTTTTTTCTTCAACTTTTATTTTAAATTCAGCGGTACAGGATGTGCAGCACTGTTACATAGGCCTGAAACTTTTCTGGGTTTTTTTTTTTTTTTTTTTTTTGGAAATGGAGTCTCGCTCTGTCACCCATGCTGGAGTGCAGTGGCCAGATCTGGGCTCACTGCAAGCTCCGCCTCCCGGGTTTACGCCATTCTCCTGCCTCAGCCTCCCAAGTAGCTGGGACTACAGGCGCCCGCCACCTCGCCCGGCTAGTTTTTTGTATTTTTTAGTAGAGACGGGATTTCACCATGTTAGCCAGGATGGTCTCGATCTCCTGACCTCGTGATCCGCCCGTCTCAGCCTCCCAAAGTACTGGGATTACAGGCTTGAGCCACCGCGCCCGGCCTTTTTTTGTTTTTTTTGAGACAGTGTCTCACTCTATTGCCCAGGCTGGAGTGCAGTGGCGTGATCTCTGCTCACTGTAACCTCCGCCTCCCAGGTTCAAGCAATTCTCTTGCCTCAGGCTCCCCAGTAGCTGGGACTACAGGCGCACACTGCCACAGCCAGCTAATTTTTTGTATTTTAGTAGAGATAGAGTTTCATCGTATTGCCCAGGCTGGCCTCAAACTCTGGCCACTTTTCTTTATAAATAATTACAATGGGTTTTTATTTTAACAATACTTTTACAGTTAACTAGTTGTTCTCAGATATCTCATCCTATTTTGATCTTCCTCCTCAAATGCTTGTGAATTAGATAGGACAAGTAAACCCATTTAGCAGATGAAGAAACTGAGCGATGAGAAGAGCCCAACTACAAGAATGAGGAGCGCCTAACACCCACCCAGTCTAGGATGTTATCAGTCCCAAAAGTACTTCATTCTATTTGGAGCTGGTGGGGGTGGGGGAGATGGAAACAGGAAGAAACTAAACTGTGTCTACCACTGGAATTCAGACATGTTTCGACTTGGTAAGGTAGGCTTACCAGAAGGCTTTATTTTCTGCTAGTTTTGTAGGTTTTTGGAGATCTCTCAGGTGGAGACGGTTGAATTCATCATACCTCTCAATTAATGGTACATTATCATCACCAAGGAAATGCTCTTGCTTTATTCAATTATGCACTTTCCTTTTTTACACTATCTGCAGTCTTTTTTTTTTTTTTTTTTTTTTTTTTTTTTTGAGACAAGGTCTCACTCTGTTGCCCAGGCTGGAATGCAGTGGTGCAATCACAGCTTACTATAGCCTCAACCTCCCGGGCTCAATCGATCTGCCTGCCTCAGCCTCCTGAGTAGCTGGGACTACAGGTGCGTGCCACCAGACCCAGCTAACTTTTTTGTATTTTTTGTAGAGGTGGGGTTTCACCATGTTGCCTAGGCTAGCCTCGAATTCCTGGGCTCAAGTGATCTGAGCCCAGGAATTCCACCTTGGCCTCCTAAAGTGTTGGGATTACAGGCTCTGGCCTACACTCCATTTATATGAGGTACAAAATAGGCAAAGCTATTCTCTAGTTACCAGGGTTGGGGATGCTGGGGGTGTTCCTGAGGTGCAGATAATACTTTAGTTTTTTTTGTTGTTGTTGTTGTTTGTTTTGTTTTTTAATCTGAGTCATGTTTATACGAGCTATTCATTTTGCAAAAATCTATTGTGCTGCATACTTATGATTGGTGTAGATTTCTCTACATTGTATATACTTCATTTCAAATTTTACTTGAAAAAGTCCTGTTGGAATTTTGAATGGACTTGCATAAATTTGTCAATGAATTGGGGAGATAATTGACATCTTAGAATTGTTAAGGTCATCTTATCCATGAACATGTTGCTAACATTTTTTTTTCTTTGAGACAGAGTATTGCTCTATTGCCCAGACTGGACTGCAGTGGTGTGATCTTGGCTCACTGCAACTTCTGCCTCCTGGGTTCAAGCAATTCTCCTGCCTCAGCCTCCCACGTAACTGGGATTACAAACTTTCACCACCATGTTGGCCAGGATGGTCTCGAACTCCTGACCTCAGGTGATCCGCCCACCTTGGCCTCCCAAAGTCCTGGGATTACAGGCGTGAGCGACCGCGCCCAGCAGCTAAAATTTTAAGAGAGATATTTGTCATGAGGGATATTGGTCTGTAGCCGTTTGGTTTGGAATTGTTTCTTTTCTTCTTCCTTGCAAACTCTTTTTCTGGATTAGTATCAATGTAATGTTGGCCTCATAGAATGAGTTGGGGGGTATTAACTCCTCTTCAATTTTCTGAAAGAGTTTGTGTAGAATTGGCATTATTTATTCCTTAAATGTGATAGAATTCACCAGAGAAGTTACCTGAGCCTGAATTTTTCTCTGGAAGGATTTTTAACTTCAGATTATATTTCTTTAATAGATAAGGGCTATTCAGGTTATCTATTTCTTATTAAATAACTTTTGGCAGTTTGTGTCTTTCAAGAAATTTTTCCATTTCATCTAAGTTGTCATATAAATTCTCCTAAGGTTAGGCATGGTGGCTCACACTTGTAATCCCAGAGAGGTGGGAGATCGTCAGAGGTTTGGAGTTTGAGACCAGCCTGAGCAACATCACAAGACCCTGTCGCTTCGAAACATTTTTTTAAATTAGCTGGGTGTGATGGTACATGCCTGTAGTCCCAGCTACTCAGGGGTCTGAGGTGGGCGGATCACTTGAGTCTAGGAGTTTGAGGCTGCCATGAGCTATGATCATGCCACTGCAGTTAGCCTGGGTGACAGAGTGAGATCTTATCTCAAAAGAAAGTCATAAAATTGTTCCTAGAATTTCCTTATCATCCCCTAATATCTGAGAGTCTGTGGGGATGTTGGCTGTCTCATCCCTGATATCGCTAATTTGTATCCTCCCTTTCTTTCCTGATTAGTGTGGCTAGAGGTTTTCAATCTTACTGATCTTCTCAAACAAAGAGCTTTTTGTTTCACTGAATTTTTTTATATTGTTTTTCTGTTGTCTAGCGTGTTGATTTCCACTCTAATCTTTGCTATTTCCTTTCTTCTGATTACTTTGGATTTAATTTGCTCTTCTTTTTTAAGAATCTTAAGGTGGGCCAGGTGCGGTGGCTCAGGTCTGTAATCCCAGCACTTTGGGAGGCCGAGGCGGGCGGATCACGAGGTCAGAAGATGGAGACCATCTTGGCTAACACGGTGAAACCCTGTCTCTACTAAAACTACAGAAACAAAATTAGCCGGGCTTGGTGGCGGGTGCCTGTAGTCCCAGAGGCTAGAGAATGGCGTGAACCTGGGAGGCGGAGCTTGCAGTGAACCGAGATTGCGCCACTGCACTCCAGCCTGGGCGACAGAATGAGACTCCATCTCAAAAAAAAAAAAAAGATTCTTAAGGTGGAGACTAACAACATTGACATGAGAAAAATAGATCAGTGGACTCGAACAGAGTCCAGAAATAGACCTGCACATATACGGACAACTGGTTTTTTATAGAAGTGCAAAGACAACTCAGTGGACAAAGGACAGTCTTTTAAATAAATGGTACAAGAGTGATTGGACGTTCACATCCGAATAAACGGATTTTGATTCCTATCTCACAACATATTCGAAAATTAACTCAAATATATCATAGACCCAAAGGTAAAATCTAAAACACTAAAATTTCTAGAAGAAATATAGAAGAAAATTTCTGTGACCTTGCATTAGGCAATGATTTCTTATCGACACCAAAAACATAATCCATAAAAGAAGAAATTGATAAACTGGACTTCAGCAAAATTAAGAATCTCTGCTCTTTGAAAGATCTTGGTAAGACAATAAAAAGACAGCCCAGAGACTGCAGTAAATATTTGAAAATCATATATTTAATAAAGGACTTGGATCCAGAATACACCCAGAACTCTCAACACTCGGTAGTAAGAACTCAATTCTTTTAAATTGGCGAAATATTTGAACAGATATTTTACCAAAGAAGACATGTAGATGGCAAATAAGTACAGTCATGTGTCACTTAGCAACAGAGATATGTTCTGAGAAATGTATTGTCAGATGATTCTATCATTGTGCAAACATCGTAGAGTGTACTATGCAAAGCTAGATGGTATGACCTACTATACACCTAGGATATATGGGATAGCCTATTGGATGGGCTACAAACTTGTACAGCATGTTACTGTCTTGCATACTGTAGGCAATTGTAACACAACAGGAAGTATTTGTGTATCTAAACATAGAAGTGGTACAGTAAAAATATGGCATACAACATAGAAAATGGTACACCTGGATAGGGCATTTACCTGTCAATGGAGCTTGCAGGACTGGAAGTTGCTCTGAGTGAGTCAGTGAATGAGGGTGAATCACTGTGAAGGCCTAAGACATTACTGTAACTACCGTGGACTTCATAAACACTGTACACTTAGGCTATACTAAATTTATTTATTTATTTATTTATTTATTTATTTATTTTGAGATGGTGTCTCGCTCTGTCAGGCTGTCATTGTACTCCAGGCTGGAGTGCAATGACATGATCTAGGCTCACTGCAACCTCGGCCTCCAAGGTTCAAGCAATTCTCCCTGTCTCAGCCTCCCAAGTAGCTGGGATTACAGGCGCCTGCAACCACACCCGGCTAATTTTTTTTTTCTTTGGGACGGAGTCTTGCTCTGTCGCCCAGACTGGAGTGCAGTGGCATGATCTCGGCTCACTGCAACCTCCGCCTCCCGGGTTCAAGCAATTCTCCTGCCTCAGCCTCCCGAGTAGCTGGGATTACAGGCGCACATCACCACACTGGGCTAATTTTTGTATTTTTAGTAGAGACGGGGTTTCACCATATTGGCCAAGCTGGTCTCAAATTCCTGACCTCATGACCCACTGGCCTCAGCCTTCCAAAGTGCTGGGATTACAGGCGTGAGCCACCACGCCCGGCCAATTTTTCTGTTTTTAGTAGAGATGGGGTTTCACCATGTTGGCCAGGCTGGTCTCAAACTCCCAACCTCAGGTGATCTGCCCACCTCGGCCTCCCAAAGTGCTGGGATTACAGGCGTGAGCCATCCACTGCACTAGCCTATTTTTAAACTATTTTTCTTTCTTCAATAATAAATTAACCTTAGCTTATTGTAACTTTTTAACTTGTTTTCTTAATATTTTTAAATTTTTGACTTTTTAGGAATAACACTTAGTGGAAAACACACATCGTAAAACTGTACAAAATTATTTTCTTTCTTCATATCATTATTCTATAAGCATCTGTCTATTAAAAAGTTTTTGTTGTTGTTGTTGTTTTTTTAGTTTTTAACTTTTTTGTCCAAAACTAAGACACAAACACACACATTAGCCTGGGCCTACAAATAGTCAGGATCATCAATATCACTAATATCACTGTCTTCCACCTCCACGTCTTGTCCCACTGGAAGGACTTCAGGGGAAATAACACGCATGGAGCTGTCCTCTCCTGTGTTAACAATCCCTTCTTCTGGAATACCACCTGAAAGACCCAGCCATTCCACTCCTAAGTATTTATCCAAGAGATATGAGAGTGTAAGTGTAAGTCAATATAAAGACTTGGATATGAATATTCATGGAAGCTTCATTTATATTAGTTCAAAACTGGAGACAATCCAAATGTGCATCGATAGGTGAATGAATAAATTATGGTATATACAAACCATGGAATAACGCTACTCGGCAATAAAAAGGAATAAATTATTGATACACACAACCCCAGGGATGAATCTCAAATAATTATGCTGAGCTAAAGAAGCCAGACACAAAGATTGCTGGATCATTCTATTTGTATAAAATTCTAGAAATGAAAATTAATCTATAGTGATACAGAAAGGTTAGTAGCTGCTTGGGGACAGGGACAAGGGTTCAGGGAGAGGTAAGAGGGAAGCGTTACAAAAGCACTTGAGAAGACCTTTGGGAATGATGGATATATGTTCAGTAGTTCTAGGAGTGGTGATTGCACAAGTATATACATATGTCAAAACTTACATTGTTCACTTTAAAATGTACTGCCAACTGTAGATCAGCTACACTTCAATAAAACTGTATAAAGATGGCATGTCACCAGGTGCAGTGGCTCACACCTGTAATCCCAGCACTTTGGAAGGCCAAGGTGGGCAGATTGCTTGAGCCCAGGAGTTCAAGACCAGCCTGGGCAACATGGCAAAACCCCACCACTGCCAGAAGTACAAAAAAATTAGCCGGGTGTGGTCATGTGCACCTGTGGTCCCAGCTATTTGGGAGACTGAGATGGGAGGATCTCTTGAGCCTGGGAGGCAGAGGTTGCAGTGAACAGAGATCATGCCACTTGTACTCCAGCTTGGGTGATGGAGTGAGACCCCGTCACAAAAAAAAAAAAAAAAAAGAAAGTCATGCCTTTTATCTGAGTCTTTTAAAACATCCTTTGAAAGAGTTTTATATTTTTCCTCATAAAGATTTTGTGCATTTGTGTTAGGTTAATTCCAGGATACACAATAATTTCTGGTGCTATTGTGTCATATCTTAATTCATATTTTCTCATTACTTACTAAATCAGTAGTATCAGTTATATCACTTATGTATGGCTGCATAATAAACCACTCCCTAAACTCAGTGAATGAACATAACCGGGCCAGGTTCAGTGGCTCACAACTGTAATCCCAGCACTTTGGGAGGCCAAGGCGGGCAGATCACCTGAGGTCAGGAGTTCAAGACCACCCTGGCCAACATGGCAAAACCCCGTGTCTACTAAAAGTACAAAAAAATGAACCAGGCGTGGTGGCAGACACCTGTAATCCCAACTACTCGGGAGGCTGAGGCAGGAGAATCGCTTGAACTCAGGAGGCGAAGGTTGCAGTGAGCCAAGATTACACCACTATACTCCAGCCTGGGCTACAGACAGAGCAAGACTCCATCTCAAAAAAAAAAAAAAAACACACACACACACAACCATGTTATTACTCATGATTCTGGGGGTCAGAGTTTCAGGCAGCTCTCTGCAGAAAGTGCTCCACATGACATCAGTGGGGTGACTGGACTTTCTTAGAGGCTTCAAGATGGCTTCATTAACATGTCTGAGGGCCTGCTGGTGGGCAGGAGAGCAAAGGCACATTGCAAAGGGGTGGGTCCGGAGAGGCATGATTCACTGGAGATAGTTTTTAATATTTTACCTTAGTGAGGAGGAACACTGTATTGGTTAGATTTATGTGTCAACTTGACTGGGCCATGGGGTGCCCAGGTATTTGGTCACACATTATTCTGGGTGTTTCTGTGAGGGTGTTTTTTGGTGAGCTTAATTTAAATTGGTAAACTGAGTCAAGCAGATTGTCTTCCATAATGTGGGTGGGCCTCATCCAATAAGTTGAAGGCCTGATCAGAACAAAAGGCTGGCCATCCCCCAAGGAGAAGAATTCTCCTGCCTCATGGCCTTTGAAATGAGTCATTGGCTCTTCCTGGTTCTACAGTAGCTTTCTTACTTTGGACTTAAACTGAGACATCGACTCAGACTTGGGTTGATTTGGATTTGCCAGCCTCCATAATCGCACAAGCCAATTCCTTCTAATAAGTCATTTTTTATTCCTTATAATAAATGAATGCACCCTACTGATTCTGTTTCTCTAGAGATCCCTGACTATTAATTTTTTTTTTTTTTTTGAGACAGAGTCTTGCTCTGTTGCCCAGGCTGGAGTGCAGTGGTGCGATCTCGGCTCACTGCAACCTCCACCTCCCAGGTTCACGCCATTTTCCTGCCTCAGCCTCCCCAGTAACTGGGACTATAGGTGTGTGCCACCACACCCAGCTAATTTTTGTATTTTTAGTAGAGACGGGGTTTCACCATGTTGGCCAGGATGGTCTTGATCTCTTGACCCTGTGATCTGCCCACCTCAGCCTCCCGAAGTGCTGGGATTACAGGCATGAGCCACCACGCCTGGCTATTCATTTTTTAAGTGATCATTTACACAGCAATGTTGGTGAACTTTCTGACTCATAAATTTTTTGCTTCCCTCGTAATGCTTATAACTCTAATTTATTTTTCTTGCCTTATAATGATGGCAAAGATCTCCAATACTACAATTAAAGGTAGTTTTGACAATGGCTATCTTTACCTTTTTTCCCCAATTCAAAGCAAAATGAGTCTGAAATTTCTCATCCAACTATAATGTCTTTCTGTAGGTTTTTAGTAGATGTCAAGTTAGGGGTATTCTATTCCTAACTTTCTGATAGTTTTTAAAAAACTGTTTACCTTTGCCAAATGCTTTTTCTGCATTTACTGAGATACCTGTATGTTTTGCTTTTTTTTTTCTTTCTTTCTTTTTTTTTTTTTGAGTTACAATTTTGCTCTTGTTGCCCAGGCTGGAGTGCAATGGCACAATCTCAGCTAACCACAACCTCCGCCTCCTGGGTTCAAGCAATTCTCCTGCCTCAGCCTCCCTAATAGCTGGGATTGCAGGCATGCACCACCACACTCGGCTAATTTTTTTTTTTTATTTTTAGCAAAGACAGGGTTTCTCCATGTTGGTCAGGCTGGTCTCAAATTCCCAACCTCAGGTGATCCGCCCACCTCAGCCTCCCGAAGTGCTGGGATTACAGGCACGAGCCACCTTGCCTGGCGTTGTTTTGCTTTTATACTGATTAATTGTCTAATGTCACATTACTTTGATGAGCCCGACCTTTGTCCTCTTTTCTATTTGATTTACTAATATTTTATTTAGAATTTTTCCATTTTTGTTGATAAGTAAAATGAGCCTAATTTTATTTTCTTTTACTGTTTTATATGACTTTAGAATCAAGTTTATACCAGCTCCACAGAATGATTTGAGTAACTTTCTATTTTTATTTTCTGGAACAACTTGCACAAGACATGAGGTTTTATTTCTCACAAGTTTGGTGAAACTCACCTATGGAATTATCAGGACCAGAGAATTTGAGGGTTGTGGAGGATATCTTGGTTACTAATTTCTTTTCTTTTCTTTTCTTTTTTTTGAGGCAAGGTTTTGCTCTGTTGCCCAGGCTGGAATGCAATGGTGTGATCTCGGCTCACAGCAACCTCTGCCTACTGGGCTCAAGCAATCCTCCCACCTCAGCTCCTCAAGTAGCTGGCATTACAGGTGCGTGCCACCACACCCAGCTAGTTTTTGTAGAGATGGGGGTTTCACTATGTTGCCTATGCTGATTTCAAACTCCTGAGCTCAAGCAGTTCACCCACATTGCCTCCCAAAGTGCTGGGATTACAGGCGTGAGTGCCACTGCACCTGACTATTTTTTTGTTTCGCTTTTGTGTTTGTTTGTTTGTTTTTGAGGCAAGGTCATCCCATTCTGTTGCCAAGGCTGGAGTGCAGTGGCATGATCTCAGCTCACTGCAGTCTCCAACTCCCAGGTTCAAGGGATCCTCCCACCTCAGCCTCCCTAGTAGCTGGAACTATAGGCATGCGCCACCACACCCAGCTAATTTTTGTATTTTTGGGTAGAGGTGGGGTCTTATTACGTTGCCCAGGCTGGTCTTGAACTCCTGGGCTCAAGCAACCTGCCCGCCTTGGCTTCCCAAAGTGCTGGGATTACAGGCGCGAATCACTGTGCCCAGACTACCAATTTTTTTTCATTTTATTGCAATATTCAAATTTGCTATTTCTTCCTATGTCAGTTTTGGCATTTTATATCTTTCTAGCAGTTCATGATTATCTAGATTTTAAACTCTACTGGCATATAGTTTATAGCATTTTTTTGTTAATTTTTAAATCCCCTTTTTGACTGTATGCTCTCTCTTTTTCATTCTGTGTCATAGTACTTTGAGTTTCCTTGGTCTCTGTCTCTCTTCCCCATGACCAGTCTTTTGGAGAATTATTTTTTGTTTTATTAATCTCTGTAATATTTTGTTCTCTATGTTATTGATGATCATTCTCTTCCATCTTGGTTCTTTAGGCTTACGCTATTATTTTGTTTCTAAATTTTCAGTTAAACACTTAACTCATTAAATAAAAACTTTCTAGTTTTTTAATTAATATATCTATATCTATAAATTCCCTTCTAATTATAGCATTAGAAAGGCACAAAGTGCTTTCACTTTCATTTAGTTCTAAATATTTAAGAATTTTCCTTATGACTTCCTCTTTATGTAAATAGTTTTTAGACACATGTTTTAGTTTATAATTGTAAGGGATTCTTAAAACTAATTTTTAAATTTTGTCTTTAATTTTATTATATTATAGTCAGAGAAAGTCAACATGACATGAATTTTTTGGACTTCCTTGAGGTTTTCTGTGTAGTCTAGTTCAGGTCAATTTTTATGAATGTTTCACATGTACTTTAAAAAATGTAGTTTTTGATGAGTGATCAATTCTATTTATGCTTACTAGATCAGGCTGATTCAGATCTTCTTTTGCTTAACTTTTTGCTTCTTTGAAATATAGCTTTTGAAAGAGGTGTTTTAATATCTAGAAATGTTAATTTATCTTTTTCATCCCACCATTCTGTCAGTTACTAGTTTTTATTGTCTGGACCTATATTATGTAGTGCATGTTCATGTTTACTCGATGTTTATGTTCATTCTACTGTTTCTTTTTGTTGTTTTGTTTCTTTTGAGACAGGGTCTCACTCTGCCAGCCAGGCTGGAGTTCAGTGGCACAATCACAGCTCACTGCAACGTGAATCTCTTGAGCTCAAGCGATCCTCCTGTCTCAGCTTCCAGAATAGCCGGAACAACAGGCACGTGCCATCACGCCCAGCTAATCTTTGATTTTTTGTAGAGACGGAGTCTCACTTTGTTGCTAAGGCTGATCTGGAACTTCTGGACATAAGCAATCCTCCCGCCTCGCCCTCCCAAAGTGTTGGAATTACAGGCGTGAGCCACTGCACCCGACCCATTCTACTGTTTCTTTTACTACTTCTCTTTGTCTCTCGGGATGCTTTCATTTATTTTATTTTATTATTTATTTATTTATTTATTTTGAGACGGAGTCTCCTCTGTCGCCCTGGCTGGAGTGCAGTCGCCCAAGCTCCGCCTCCGGGGTTCACGCCATTCTCCTGCCTCAGCCTCCGGAGTAGCTGGTACTACAGGGGCCCGCCACCACGCCGGGCTAATTTTTTGTTTTTTTAGTAGAGACGGGGTTTCACCGTGTTAGCCAGGATGGTGTCAATGTTCTCACCTCGTGATCTGCCCGCCTTGGCCTCCCAAAGTGCTGGGATTACAGGTGTGAGCCACCACATCCAGCCTCATTTATTTTACTGGCTATTGAACTTTGTTTCCTGGCTTCCTTTTGGTTCATATTTGCTAGTGTCTCTCATCTCTATTTTTTTAACCTTTCATATCTTTTTGCTTTAAATAAGCTTTTTGCTTTAAATATCTCTTTTATAGAAAATATATTAGATTTTTAAAAATTTATTATTACTATTATTATTATTTCGAGACAGAGTTTCACTCTTGTTGCCCAGGCTGAAGTGCAATGGCACAATCTCGGCTCACTGCAACCTTCGCCTCCCTGGTTCAAGCTATTCTTCTGTCTCAGCCTCCTGAGTAGATGGGATTACAGGCATGTCCCACCACACCCAGATAATTTTTGTATTTTTGTAGAGACAGGGTTTCATCATGTTGACTGGGTTGGTCTCGAACTCCTGACCTTAGGTAATCCACCCAACTTGGCCTCCCGAAGTGCTGGGATTAGAAGCATGAGCCACCACATCTGTCCTATTCAGCCTATGATTATTTTTTATAGTAGTTCCTTCGTAGAAATTTTTTGTTTGTTTTTGTTTTAGACAGGGTTCACTCTGCCACCTAGCCTGGAGTGCAGTGGCACAATTTTGGGTCACTGCAAACTCCACCTCCTAGGCTCAAGCAATCCTCCCACCTCAGCTTCCCAAGTAGCTGGAACTACAACTTACCACAACACGTGGCTAATTTTTGTATTTTTGGTAGAGATAGGGTTTCGCTATGTTGCCCAGGCTGGTCTTGAACTCGTAAGCTCAAGTGATCCGGCCACCTCAGCCTCCCACAGTGCTGGGATTATAGCCATGAGCCACCGTTCCCAGCCTATTTTTTAAATCCAATTTGGTAGTTTTTCATTGGTGAATTTAACCCATTTACATAAATTCTAATCACCAGTCTATTAGAACTCTAATATTTATATAATTTAATTTCATGTTTTCATTTAATTTCATGTTTTCTATTTCACACTTTTCTTTTTTATTCCTTTTCCCCCTTTCACAGGATAGAACATATTTTCTTCTGCTGTTTGCGTAAGATATACATTCTATTTGGATTCTTCGGGGGTTTACCCCTTACACATGACTACCTGTACTTCTCTCTAGCCAGCTTCTTAACCTTACCAATATTTATGCGTTCTCTTCCAAAGAGGCATCTACCTAGGTATATCTCACTACCTCTGCTTTTTTGTGTTTTTTTCTTTTTTTTTTTTTTTAGATGGAGTCTTGCTCTTGTCTCCCAAGCAGGAGTGGAGTGGCATGATCTCAGCTCACTACAACCTCCACCTCCCAGGTTCAAGCAGTTCTCCTGCCTCAGCCTCCCAAGTAGCTGGGATTACAGGTGCCGGTCACCACGCCCAGCTAATTTTTGTATTTTTGGGGTTTCATCATGTTGGCCAGGCTGGTCTCGAACTCCTGACCTCAGGTGACCTGCCTACCTTGGCCTCCCAAAGTGCTGGGATTACAGGCATGAGCCACGGTGCCTGTCCAGCTCTGGTTTCTTATGTCTGCTATTTATGTTATCTAGAGTTTGGGTTATGGCTTATTATAATCTTGGCCCCTTTTTTGTTATCATGTCTTTAGATAGCAATGAACGTGAGTAACTAATTTCAGTGCCTTTACTTCAAAACATTCTCTGGCTTAATTTTTCTCCTTGTTGGAGAACTTCCTCCAACAGTGTGTTCAAAGCAAGTCTCTGTGTGGCAAATCTTCTGTGCATCTCTAAAGTACCTAACACTATCTTTAATTCACTCCATCATTTAAAAGATAGCTTAGCTGGATATAAAACTCTAGGGTCAAAATTCCTTTCAGCACTCTGCAAACATTCCTCTAGTGTCTCTTGCATCCTGTCGAAGATTCTAACATCAGCTTAATTCTTGCCCAACTAAAGATTAGCTGCTTATCTTTCTGGAGAACTCCATGAAAACAAGATCTTTGCTTTGTTCAGGACTTCATCTCTACTGCCTACATCAGTGCCTGACCCAGTGTCTTGATCAGCGTTTCCTGAGATGAGTGGATGCTATACCATTCTGCCACCAGGATTAGTGTTATTGGCAGTTGTGTGCTTACACTGGTGAAGCTTACGATGACCACCTGCGAACATCATCCTATGATCAACTGCAGAGCAATATCACACTCAAGAAGCAGAAGATAATAACCAAGAATTACTTCAAAAGGAATTATCTTCCCATTCCTTCCTTTTCTTCAGGGACTTAACTCAGCACGCTTGGGTCCTTTCCCACTTATTCTCTGTATGCATTAAGAAAGGTGTCTCGGCGGGACACGGTGGCTCACGCCTGTAATCCTAGTACTTTGGGAGGCCAAGGTGAGAGGATCACTTGAGGCCAGGAGTTCAAGCCCAGCCTGGGCAACATAGCAAGATCCATCTCTACCAAAAAAAAAAAAAGTGTCTCTTGGCCTGGCACGGTGGCTCACGTCTGTAATCCCAGCACTTTGGGAGGCCGAGGTGGGTGGATCACCTGAGGTCAGGAGCTCAAGACCAACCTGACCAACATGGAGAAACCTCATCTCTACTACAAATACAAAATTAGCCGGGCGTGGTGGCTCATGCCTATAACCCCAGCTACTCGGGAGGCTGAGGCAGGAGAATCGCTTGAACCCAGGAGGCAGAGGTTGGAGTGAGCCAATATTGTGCCATTGCACTCCAGCCTTGGCAACAAGAGCGAAACTTCATCTCCAGAAAAAAAAAAAAAAATGTCTCTTTAGCTGAGAGTGGTGGCATGTGCCTGTAGACCCAGCTATCTGGGAGGCTGAGGTGGGAGTATCCCTTGAACCCAGGAGTTTGAGGCTGTAGTGAGCTGTGATTGCACCACTGTACACCAGCCTCTGTCTCAGAAAAAAAAAAAAAAAAGACATGTCTCTGTGAGTGAACAGTGAGTAGGAGCTAGGGGTATAGATGAAGGGGGCGAGAAATTAGGCTAGCAATTGTCAGAAAATCTGAGAGAAGACTTCTGTAAAAACTCTCTTGTTAATCATTTTCATTCCTGAAATTCTACCCCAGCGCTAGGTTTTGAGTGTTTCCTTCTAGCTGGAATACACCTCCTTCTCAGCATGCTCAACATCTACTTGCCTTTCAAGACGCAGCTTAGACATCATCCCCAAAAGTCCTAAGATAACAATGAAGAATTCATCTACGGCCAGGCACAGTGGCTCACGCTTGTAATCCCAGCACTTTGGGAGGGCGAGGAGGGCGGATCACGAAGTCAGGAGCTCAAGACCAGCCTGGCCAATATGGTGAAACTCTGTCACTACTAAAAATTCAAAAATTAGCTGGGCATGGTGGCATGCGCCTGTAGTCCTAGCTACTTGGGAGGGTGAGGCAGAAGAATCGCTTGAACCCAGGGGGCGGGGCTGCAGTGAGCTGAGATCGTGCCACTGCACTTCAGCCTGAGCGACAAAGTAAGACTCCCTCTCAAAAAAAAAAAAAAAAAAAAAATCATCTACTTTGGGAGGCCGAGGTGGGCAGATCACCTGAGTTTGGGAATTTGAGAACAGCCTGACATGGAGAAACCCCGTCTCTACTAAAAATGCAAAATTATCCATGTGTGGTGGCGCATGCCTGTATTCTCAGCTACTCAGGAGGCTGAGGCAGGAGAATCGCTTGAACCCGAGAGGTAGAGCGCGCGGTGAGCCGAGATCGGGCCATTGCACTCCGGCCTGGGCAACAAGAGCAAAACTCCGTCTAAAAAAAATAAAGAATTCATCTACACATTATATTCAACTTCCTACCTACTAGAGTAATAAAAATATGTTCCATTTTATCTAGGGGATAACATGAAATATTTGGAGGGGACCTCAGGGAGGGTGCGACCTGACCCCCGGTCGGTACTGACAGTTTCTCTATAGAAGTGATTCTCGGCCCGGCGCGGTGGCTCACGCTTGTAATCCCAGCACTTTGGGAGGCCGAGGCGGGCGGATCACGAGGTCAGGAGATCAAGACCAGCCTGGCTAACGTGGTGAAACCCCGTCTCTACTAAAAATACAAAAAAATTAGCGGGGCGCGGTGGCGGGTGCCTGTAGTCCCAGCGACCCGGGAAGCTGAGGCGGGAGAATGGCATGAACCCAGGAGGCAGAGCTTGCAGTGACTGGAGATGATGCCACTGCACTCCAGCCTGGGTGACAGAGCAAGACTCTGTCTCAAAAAAAAAAAGGGCTCTCAATCCCGGCTGCATGAGAGAATCAAACTCCAAACCAATTAGATCAGGACCCTGGAGTTCAGCCTCAGGAATCGTAATTTATAAAAGCTTCCCAGCTGATGTTTATGTGTGGCCAGGATTGAGAATCACTGCTCCAGTGTCCCTGACAAGTGAATACGCAAGAGACAGCTGAATGTATATAATATAGCAGAAAGTGTAATGACGTCAGGTTATTAGGTTCAAACCAAAGCTCAAAGACTTTCCAGCTGTGTGACTGTGGACAAGTTAATTAACACCTCTGAGATTTGGTCTCCTTACCTATAAAATGGGGATAACAGAAACACCAACCGCCTGAGGTGGCTGTGAAGATGACATGAGAGAACCAGTGTTAAGCATGCAGCAGGATGTCGGGTCCACAACTGATACTCAATCTGGCAGCCAATCTCCAGGATGACCCCAGTGATTCCCACCACCTGCTAGTCATGCCTCTGTGTGGTCTCTTCCCACATGGATTATTGTGGAAGTGACAGTATGACTTCTGAGGCTAGGTCACAGAAGACATTGTTGTCCCCAATTTGTTCTTTCTTGGACCACTCACCCTGAGAGAAGCCAGTCACCATGTTATGAGGTCATTCAGATGTTCTATGGAGAGGACCACAGGGAAGCAATGGAGGCCTCCTGCCAACAGCCATGCGATTGAGCCTTTTTTTTTTTTTTTTTTTTTTTGAGGGGCTCAGCTCACTCTGTCACCCAGCCTGGAGTACAGAAGCACAATCATAGCTCACATGGCTCACTGCAGCCTTGATCTCCCAGGCTCAAGTGATCCTTCCACCTCAGCCTCCTGAGTAGCTGGGACTACAGGATGTGCCACCACACTCAGCTGATTTTTGTATTTTTTGTAGAGACAGGTCTCCCTATGTTGTCCAAGCTGGTCTCAAACTCCTGGGCTCAAGTGATCCTCCCACCTCAGTGGTCCAAATTGCTAAGATTACAGGGATGAGACACCATGCCCAGCCAATCCAGCCATCTTGCAGCCAATCCTCCAGCCCCAATTAAGCCTTCAGATGACTACAGCCCCAGTTAGTACCTTGACTACAAACTCATGACAGATCCTAAGCCAGAACCACTCTTCTAAGCTGCTCCTGAATTCCTAACCCACATACAGTGTGTGAGATCATAAACACTTATTGTTGTTTTAGGCCTCTACATTTTGGAGCAATTTATTATGCAGCAATAGGTGACTAAAACACACGATAAAATTGTGGTAATTACTATTATAAAGTACTTCCTGATTTTGAGCTGAAATCCACTTTCTTGTAATCGCCACCCTCTCTTCCAGTTCCATCTTTTTGGTCCACCTAGAAAAAATACAATCTCTCTTCCTCATGGTCAAAATGTTTGGTACCGGTTTTCATGCCAACAATTTAATTCATCAGACATTTGCTGAAGAGTGATCACCGTGCCAGGCAGTAGGCATGCAAAGATAAGTAGGACGAGGTCCCTGCCTAGTCACACACTCAAAACATTCTTCCACAAGGGGTGCTGTAATGAAGGGACCTGACTCCCAGTGTGGGGGGAGGAAGTCCAAATGCAGCTGTGGCTGGTTCTGCTTACAGAGGTAAAGGAAGGCTTCTCAGAAGAGGTGGCAGGCACTGAGGCCTAAGGGATGAATAGGAGTTCTCCAGGATGAAAGGAGGGGAAGGACTAACAAGCAGAAGCTATAGGCAGAAGACCACCCCGACACTAACCCCTTTCTTCCGCAGGACACACATCTCCTCTCCTCTTGTCCAACTTTTGAGTCCTCCCCCACCGCCTCCCAATCTTGATAACTCCACTCAGAACACACCCTTTCCTGCCACATGATGGCATCTAGAGGGAGCCAGCCCTCCTCCAGGGTGGTCCGGCCAGTGTGGAGTGGAGTTGGCCGTCACCTTTCTTTTTCTGGAAGCTCCGCTTGGTCCAGACCTGTCTGAGGTTTTTTGGCCTCCACATCTTTCAGCTGACTCATGCTGGGCCCGCAGGCGTCTAGACTGCAAAGTCATTTTTCACACGTGCTCCTGGGAAACCACATCTCTTCATACTTTGTACTTCTGCTGTTGTTTTGTTTTCACAATTTTTCATGCATGTTTTGAAGTTCAATAATTTGATCTATGCAAACTGCTCATCTCAGCTCCTGGTTGGCAGGGGCCATGTGGAAGCAAATTCAGCCACCAAAAAACCCACTTTAGAACACGCCCTGGAAACAGAAACCATCTATCATTCTAAGGCCATTGTGGTTAGGAGTGATTCAGACTCATTGCAGCTCCTTCCAGCCTTCAAAGATCTCACCGGGTAAGAGCCTGGCTTGGATTTGAAGACACCATCTATGAAGGAAAGGCTTTAGCAGGGGTGAGGGAGGTGGGCTGTGATGCTTTGCAGGAGCTGAGCACAGACGGAAGGAAATTGGAAGGGGATATTTGTCTGGCTCCCCACGCCTCCCACCTTCCCCCCATCAGGGAGAATCAGGCCATTGTCTAGGTAGAACTCTTGGCTTGTTTATCTTCTCAGACCCAGCTTAGTACAAGGTTTCACTCAGTTTTCTTTCTACCCAAAAAATGACCACAGGAAAGAGTGACTTGTCTTTGCCAAATATCCAGTCCATACTCTCCATTCCCATTTCTCTGCCTCTTTCTCCCATTACCGGCTTCTAACAGAAAATAAGAAGAGCAAGTTTCCCTTTGGTCCCATCAAAGACAACATATACACATTTATTCATGCATTCATTCCTTCAACTAGCATTTATTGGGTTCCTACTATGTTCCCGGCATTGTTATTGGTACTGGTGACCCTAGTATAAAAGACACAATCCCTGCTGTCAAGAGGTCACACTTCTGGAAGGAACCCAGCAGTACTGGAGGCAGCGCTAGCGGGGAATGGGAGCACATAGAAGAGGCATTTGACTCAGCTTTGGGAGGAATTGGAAAAGGCTTTAAAATAGAGTAACAGCTTGCCAGAAAGAATAATAGTTACTACAGCTTTTATTACGCGTCTTCTATGTGCCAAGCACTGTGCTAAAATCTCCCTATATATATTGTTTTATTTTAATCCTCACAACTCTAAGAGGTCACTACTGTAATTATTCCAATTTCACAAATGAAGAAAGTGAGATTTAGCAAGGTCACCTTGGTGGGGTGTGGTTGCTCACACTTATAATCCCAGGACTTGGGAAGCTGAGGCAGGAGGATTACTTGAGTTGAGGAGTTTGAGGCCAGCTTGGGCAACATAGTGAATCCCCTGTCTCTACAAAAAAAAAAAAAAAAAAAAAAAAAAGCTGGATATGGTAGCATGCCCTTGTGGTCCTAGCTACTTGGGAGGTTGAGGTGGGAGGGTGACTTGAGCCCGGGAGGTTGAGGGTCTAGTGAGCTGTGATCATGCCATTTTACTCTAGTCTGGGTGACAGAGCAAGACCCTGTCTCAAATAAATAAATAAATAGGCTGGGTATGGTGACTCAGATTTGTAATCCCAGCACTTTGGGAGGCCAAGGCAGGTGTATTGCTTGAGGTCAGGAGTTCAAGACCATCCTGACCAACATGGTGAAACCCCAGCCAGGTGCGGTGGCTCACGCCTATAGTCCCAGCACTTTGGGAGGCTGAGGCGGGAGGATCACGAGGTCAGAAGATCGAGACCATCCTAGCTAACGCGGTGAAACCCTGTCTCTACTAAAAATACAAAAAAATTAACCGGGTGTGGTGGCGGGTGCCTGTAGTCCCAGCTACTCTGGAGGCTGAGGCAGGGGAATGGCGTGAACCCGGGAGGCGGAGCTTACAGTGAGCTGAGATCGCGCCACTGCACTCCAGCCTGGGTGACAGAGCAAGACTGTGTCTCAAAAAAAAAAAAAAAAAGGTGAAACCCCATCTCTACTAAAAATACAAAAATTAGCCGGGCATGGTGGCACATGCCTGTAGTCCCAGATACTCAGGAGTCTGAAAAAGGAGAGTCACTTGAACCCAGGAGGAAGAGGTTGCACTAAGCTGAGACTGCATCACAGCACTCCAGCCTGGGTAACAGAGTGAGACACTGTCTCAAAAAAATAGTAATAATAAATAAATAAATAAAGTCAACTTGCTTACATCTTTACTAAGAATAAATAGCAGAAGTGAGATATAGATGCAGCTTTTCCTGACTGTGGAGCCCATTCTCTTACCCAAGGCTGCTGTTTACAGTCGTGCAGGTTGTTCACTGCACAATTCCAATGATGGCCCTGCACTCAATGAGCCATTATGGATGAGAAGGGTATCCAGGCAGAAGGGGCCTACTTTACAGAAATATGAAAAAACAACCTCTATTCAGGGAACTGGCCCCATAAAGCCATGTCAGAGGCTAATGAACTCCTTGAAGATGCTCAGCTCCTCTGCACCTCCAGTGATTATTTATGGAACTGACCGATAGTGTCTTGAAAGAGCTCCTGGGGCTTTGCATTTGTTTATTTTGTTGTTGTTGTTTCTTTGTGTTTGTTTTGCTTTTGAGACGGGTCTTGCTCTGTCACCCAGGCTAGTGGGCAGTGGTGCAATGACAGTTCACTGCAACCTTGACCTCCCAGGCTCAAGCCATTCTCCCACTTCAGCCTCCAGAGTAACTGGGACTACAGGTATGTACCACCACACTCAGCTAATTTTTAATTTTTTTTGTAGAAATGGGGGGTCTCACTATGTTGCCCAGGCTAGTCTCTAACTCCTGGCTTTAAGCAACCCTCCTGCCTTGGCCTCCCAAAGTGCTGGGATCACAGGCATGAGCCACCACTCCAGGCCAGGCTTTGCATTTGGTATAGAGACCCAATCCTTTCTTCTTACAGAGCTATGGAGCTCTCAGCAGGATGTGCGTATTTCTGAACTGTTGACCATGCAAACATTCAAGGACATAGGATGCAGGAAGTCCTGAGTCTCCAAACTACTCAGTGTCCTATGAATGGCCAATCAGCTTCTCATGTATAGGCACCAAACATAACCTGCCAAACAAGTCAGTTCAATATCTAAGCCACCCCAACTTCTTTGCAGAACTAGTTTCAGTAGCAAAGAACGGTCTGAGAAAAATGGGCACAACCAGGGTGAATGCCTACAACACTCCAGGTTCTCAGCAGATGTGATCTCTTCCACTCTCACAGCTTTATGAGACATCATCTTTCATTTTGCCAATGAGGAAACTGAGGTGCAGGGATGCCAAGTAACTTACCTAGGTTACGTGTGCAATAAGCAGCCACGATTCTCACCAGCATCCTTCTGGTGCCACAGCCCCTATGCTTCTATCCTAAAGTCCACTCTCAAAAGGTACCCGGAAAAGGACAGGAAACAGCTTATGTGGTTCCTCAAGTGCCTGAGCGCATGTACATGGCAGAGTCTCTCTCTATTTTTTTTTTTTGAGACAGAGTCTTGCTCTGTTGCCTGGGCTGGAGTGTAGTGGCATGATCTCAGCTCACAGCAACCTCTGCCTCCTGGGTTCAAGTGATTCTCCTGCCTCAGCCTCTCAAGTAGCTGGGATTAGAGGCATGTGCCACCACACCCACCTAAATTTTGCATTTTTAGTAGTGATGGAGTTTCACTATGTTGGCCAGGCTAGTCTCGAACTCCTGGCCTCAAGTATCCACCCATCTCAGCCTCCCAAAGTGCTGGAATTACAGGCATGAGCCACCAAGCCAGGCCCAGACTAAATTATTTCAATTTAATGTACTGGAGGTTTGAAAATTAATACTTAAAAAGAAACTTGTCTAATGGTTCAGAGTTTCAGTTTGGAACGATAAAAACGTTCTGGAGATGGATGGTGGTGATGGTTACACAACAATGTGAGTGTACTTAATGCCACTGAACCATACATTTAAAAACAGTTAATATGGTAAATTTTATGTTACGTATATTTTACCACAATTTGAAAAATCACAACCTTAAGAAAGAGAGAAAATTACTAAATGATATGTGGTATGCTGGAAAAGAATATGATCTATAGTTTAGTTAATATTATTGTACCAGTGTTAATGTCTTAATTTTGATAAATGTGTCATAGCTATATAAGATTTTTAACATTAGGGCAAACTGGGTTCAACGTATCTGGGGGCCGGGCATGGTGACTAACACCTGTAATCCCAGCACTTTGGGAGGCCGAGGTGGGCAGATCATTTGAGATCAGTTCAAGACCAGCCTGGCCAACATGGTGAAACCCCGTTTCTACTAAAAATACAAAAATTAGCTGGGCATGGTGGTACATGCCTGTAATCCCAGCTACTCAGAGGCTGAGGCAGGAGGATCACTCGAACCTGGAAGGCAGAAGTTGCAGTAAGTAGAGATTGTGCCACCGGACTCCAGCCTGGGGAATACAAAAAGACTCTGTCTCAGAAAAAAAAAAAAAAAAGGCTGGGCGTGGTGGCTCATGCCTGTAATCCTAGCACTTTGGGAGGCCAAGGTGGATGGACTGCTTGAGGTCAGGAGTTCAAGACCAGCCTGGGGAACATGGTAAAACCCCATCTCTACTAAAATACAAAAATTAGCTGGGTGTGGTGGTACCTGCCTGTAATCCCAGCCACTCAGGAAGCTGAGGCAGGAGAATCACTTGAACCCAGGAGGCAGAAGTTGCAGTGAGCAGAGATTGCACCATTGCACTCCAGCCTGGGCAACAAAGTGAGACTCCTCCTCAAAAAAAAAAAAAAAAGAAAAGAAAAGAAAAGAAAAGAAAAAGAAAAAAAAAAGTATATGGGACTGAGTGTGGGCTCATGCCTGTAATCCTAGCATCTAGCATTTTGGGAGGCCAAGGCAGGAGGATTGCTTGAGGCCAGGAGTTTGAGAACAGCGGGGGTAACACGGTGAGATCTCATCTCTACAGGAATGCTTAAAAATTGGCTGGGCCTGTGGTGCATGCCAATAGTCCCAGCTACTCACTAGGCTGAGGTAGGAGAATGGCTTGAGCCCAGGAGTTCAAGGTTGCAATGAGCCATGATCAGGCTACAGCACTCCAGCTTCACAACTGAGTGAGTATATGGGACTCTTTACTATCATTGCAACTTTTCTGTAAATCTAAAATTGTTTCAAAATAAAAAGTTTATTTTAATAAGGAAACTACATTATAAACATTTTAATAAATAACTTTTATAAATGACATTCAATTCATGAGGGTTTTCAACACGTAAACTACTTTTGTGCAAGACATCCACATTGTTCCATAAAATGAATAAGAAATGTTCTTACCGGCCGGGCGTAGTGGCTCACGCCTGTAATCCCAACACTTTGGGAGGCAGGGGTGGGCGAACCATGAGGTCAAGAGATCGAGACCATCCTAGCCAACATAGTGAAACCCCGTCTCTACTAAAAATACAAAAATTAGCTGAGCATGGTGGCTGCACCTGTAGTCCCAGCTACTTGGGAGGCTGAGGCAGGGGAATCACTTGAACGCGGGAGGTGGAGGTTGCAGTAAGCAAAGATCACGCCACTGCACTCCAGCCTGGCAACAGAGCGAGACTCCGTCTCAAAAACAAAAACAAACAAAACAAAACAAAATATTCTTACCTATTAGAAATTCCACAGTATGATGATGTTCTCATCTGAGTCTTCAGTTCCCTTTGCCTTGATCGTGCAGTCAATAGAATATTCCTTCTCAGAATCCAAGCCACGTAGACTCAGAACTGATGGAATTAAAACTATACAAATCCAGGACAATCACACACCACGTACCTATTCAGGTGATGCAACACGAGGCACACCGCGTCACATCTAAGGTAATCATCCCCAAAATGTTTAACTTGAATCTTGTTAAGCCTTTAGGTTCCATTTTCGGGGGAATACAGGAGATCGACGAAGAAGTTTTGTGACACCATGAGGGGAGAAGTCTGCAAGCTCAGAGCCTGGGGCAGACCGGAAGACAACTGGTGTGGTCTCTGGAAACAAGTCTAAGTTGTACTCTTTTGAGAAGTTTGGCCGTGAAGGGAGCAGAAAAATGAGGAAGTAGGACCTAAGAGGAGACACGGGCAGGCTTTTTTCTGTTCTTCATTTCCAGTTTTTCCTCAGCTGGGGATCAGTAAGATCCTGAGCTAGGCATGGACGAGGGAAATGTCCCTGTCTTCTTTCCCTGTTCTTGTTCTGTGTCGTTTGTTGCTTCTTCTGTACATTATGTGGTCATGTTTGATATTAGAACATTTCCTTCTTAGATCAGAGGTTCTAATTTAATTTGCAGAGCATTTTGCCTGGCTGGCTGTGTGCTCTATAGACACTAAAAGAATCTAAAAAGTCAAAGTTGTGAATGAAGTGGAGATGAACAGAGCATTAAGAGTCAGGCTGGCACTACTAAGGTGAGGTGAGTGAGGCACTTGTTTTAAGTGCAAAGTTTAAGGGAATGCCCAAAAACTCATTGATCAAGAGCAATAAAATTTTAATGCAATATTTTAAAAAATCAAAATTAATATAAAAACCCACGGTGAACAAAATATCAGAAGTTTAAAGAGCCTACATTTGTACAACCCTGACTCATTCATCTCATGCTAATCCCAGCCCCGTAAAACTTTTCCTGCAAAAACACACAGTTGGCTTACAGGCATAGGTAGCTCATCTGACTTTTTGAAATGTTGCATTACAATATTATTACTCTTGATTACTGAGTTTTCTGGGGCCCTTTTAACTCATCTCATCCTAGCCCTGACATTGCTTAAGTTCTATGTGTGACTCAAAGAAGCAATATCCATAAAAGACATTTTGGGGATAAAAGGAAGAAATGATATATGACAATATTGGGGAATACTGTTAACGTTTAGGTGATAATGACATTGTGATTGTGTAGAACATGTCCTTGCTTTTTTGGAGATGATGTCAGCAAAACATATAGCTGATATGTAAATGAAACAAATTGGTCGGGGGTGGTGGCTCCCGCCTGTAATCCCAGCACTTTGGGAGGCTGAGGTGGGTGGGTCACTTGAGGTCAAGAGTTCGAGACCAGCCTGGCCAACATGGAGAAACCCTGTTTCTACTAAAAAAAAAAACACAAAAATTAGCCCAGCATGATGGCGCACACCTGTAATCGCAGCTACTCAGAAGGCTTGAGGCATGAGAATTGCTTGAACCCAGGAGGCAGAGGTTGCAGTGAGCCAAGATTGTGCCACTGCAGTTCAGCCTGGGTGACAGTGTGACTCTGTCTGAAAAGGAAACAAATAGGTAAAATTTTAATAATTGAATTTTGTTCCTGGGTACAGATAGGTATTCACTGCACTATTCTAAGTTTCCAGGTGTTTACTTTTTATGATAAAACATTTTTAGAAACACTTATATAAGCCAAACTTTTATAACAATGTAATAGACTGCAGACCATCTAGAAGAGGCTAATTCATTACTACATAGCTGGGTGGTAAGGATGGAGGTACCTCATTTGCCCTAAAACTAACCCTAACCCAATCCTACTCCTTCCAATGCCTGCTGCCTCAGATGTAGCCTGTCCTTGCTCCAGGCCCAGGAGGAGCTGGGGGTAAGGGTGCAATCAAGTTTCAGTTTAGCTACTCAGAACCCCAATTAATGAATATCATTTCAGGCACTTCTGCTTTGTCCGTCTTTTTCCTGATATTTCCCCAGAGGTGTCCAATGTAAGACAGACCAGCCTCACATCATACACAGAGAAAAGGAAAATGTGATCTTTTTTATTACACAGAACAGAGGGACTGTCACAAATGGGCCTCAAGTGACGCAGTAGCATGACCTGAGTACTTGCTGCAACTCCAGGAGCCTCATCTCAGACCTACTGAATCTGAAACTCTGAGGGTGCAGCCCAGAAATCTGTGTTTAACAAGTCCTGCAGGAGATGCTGATGCACACCAAAGGCTGAAAACCACAGATGCAAAGAGACACACAAGTGCATATGAAGAGACTTATTTCATTTGGTCGTTCCTTTCTATCAGTACGTAGCCTGTATTTCATTATACCTGTGGTGGATGTGCTAAAAAGAATTTCACAATGACACTGTCATGTGCATAATTCTGAGAGAGAGGTTCCATTAGAATGTGCTCAAGAACCTGCAGGAAAGCGTGTCAGAAAAGTGCCAGTGTCACTTTAAGGAGCCACTCTGAGTAGAGATGAACCCAAGGATCATGGGTTGTTGCCAAATCTGTGGCGTCTTCTGACCTTGCTTGTCTTTTTGAGCTTGGTCATATTTTGCAGAGAGCCATGGAGACCCGTATAGTCTAGGTGTCTTACAGGCATTTTCAGGCTTTTATGAGGCCTCAAACTATATAAAATATAAAATATATATAAAATATTTTGAGGCCTCATAAAAACCTGAAAATGCCTGTAAGACACCCACACTACAGGTCTCCATGGCTCTCTGCAACTATTTTATAGTTGCTTTAATTTATAAAAGCTTCCCAGCTGATGTTTATATGCAGCCTGGATTGAGAGTCACTGCTCTAGTGTCCCTGACAAGTGAATATCTTTGATAAAAGAGCAAAGAAATCTTTGTTTCCTTCTGTTTCATACACACACACACACAAATACACACACATTTGATATGTATACATATAGAAGAAACAGAAACAAAGAGAGCTCATTGAGGACATTAGGAGCAGGCTCTTGGATGGGGTGGTGTGCTTCATCCAGTGGCGCCCCAAGTTGGGCCCTGCTTCTACTTGCAGCTCCACGCACTCCACACAGGGAGGCCTCCAGCAGCCACTGGCTCCCGTCCACCCGCTAGACCACGGCAGCCTCCATCTGGCCTCAAAACATGGAGCCGTTGCTGCCCCCACCACAGCTGGCCCAGCTGCACTCACGTTACCCATTTGGCCTTCACATGATTTAGGCAGAAGGTAAACACAGATGGGGCGGGTGAGCAGCAGGAAGTCCAGGTGTGCTGAAATTCCATCGAGGCAGGAAGTGCCTGTGCTGCACTATTTGAAGACAGTTTGTCTAAAAATAATCAAAAAGCAATTCTTCTCACTGAATCTGGACCCCCCTCAGGTGGAGATGGTTCTCCCCAACTGGGGGCCTGGGCGTTTTTGTGAGTGGGCCACTTTCATCAGGTGCAGGAGGTTGCAGGCTCCTCAGAGGGCACATCTCTAAGGTGGGTCAGAAAATGCCACCTTCTAAAATAATAATGAAAATGAAAATGAATCATTTGCATAAACTGTGCTAAATGATGACTTGGAATCGTGCTTCTGGGGTTTCTCTAGTATCAGCAAGGGGACTAGAACGTGACATAAATTGCGATTCAGGGATGGTTGTAGGCCTGAGTTAATGCACCTCTGTTGTGATGGACATTTGTCAGTGTTTGTGGCAGCCTAGCATCCATGCCCTCCCTCTATTTGGGGGATATTCCCACTGTGTCAGTCACAGCAAGCTACGCCTCCCTCTAGGGAAGTAGGAAGGTCTAGAGACTAACCTCTTCCCCAGCATGCTTTTAGTTAGCACAGAGGCAAATGAGAGGCTGGCCAATCAGATGCTCTCACCCTAGACTTTACATTGTGAATAAATGTGTGACGTGAGGCAAAGATGAATGGAAAGTTGGAATCCATGTGCATTGTCTGGGTGCAGTGGCTCACACCCCAGCAGTTTGGGAGGCCAAGGCTGGTGGATCACCTGAGGTCAGGAGTTCAAGACCAACCTGGGTAACATGGTGAAACCCTGTCTCTACTAAAAATACAAAAATTAACTGGGCGTGGTGGCATGCGCCTGTAATCCCAGCTACCCAGGAGACTGAGGCAGGAGAATCGCTGGAACCCGGGAGGCAGAGGCTACAGTGAGCCGAGGTCGCACCACTGCACTTCAGCCTGGGTGACAGGGCAAGACTCCGTCTCAAAAAAAAAAAAAAAAAAAAAAAATCCATGTGCATTGGAAGGATCTGACCAAGGCATGCTGGTAGGTTTGTTCCTGCTCAAAGATGATTATCTTGTATTCTGCTCCTTGGGCCCCTGTCTCTATCGGTTTTTGGCCCATATAATTACCTCTCTCTCTCTCTGTATGTGTGTGTGTGTGATGGCAAATTTCAAATAGACAGTACATTATTATCAATCATAGTCCCCATACTGTACACCCTATCCCTATCTTCTTTCTTCACCTTCTTATAATCTGTTTGTTGCTTCCTACATATTTTGAGGCCTCATAAAAACTTGAAACTATTTAATTCAAAGTGGCCTCTTAGTCTCTTTTCTGCTTATAATAATCAGAGTGGTTTTCTGCTGCTTGCAACCAACAATTGACTATATAGACATGTTTGGAAGGCATAATATAATGCTGATTTTTCAGGTGCTGTAGGGATACCCAGATGAATGCAGTCTGGAATGCACTACACACAGCACATGAGAATACAGGCTCTGTGTGAGACAGGCTTCAGTTCAAATCTTGCCTCTGCCACTTACTAGCTGGGTGACCTTTCACCTGGTCTTTTATCATTGCTGGGTTTCATTTCCTTATCTGTAAAATGGAGTTACTAAATCGTCTTGAACTCCAGACCTCAAATGATCCACCCGCCTCGGCCTCCCAAAGTGCTGGAATTACAGGCGTGAGCCACTGCACCCAGACTTGATGATGATTCTTTTTTTTTTTTTTTTTTTTTTTGAGACGGAGTCTCGCTCTGTCGCCCAGGCTGGAGTGCAGTGGCCGGATCTCAGCTCACTGCAAGCTCCGCCTCCCGGGTTTACACCATTCTCCTGCCTCAGCCTCCCGAGCAGCTGGGACTACAGGCGCCCACCACCTCGCCCGGCTAGTTTTTTGTATTTTTTAGTAAAGACGGGGTTTCACCGGGTTAGCCAGGATGGTCTCGATCTCCTGACCTCGTGATCCGCCCGTCTCGGCCTCCCAAAGTGCTGGGATTACAGGCGTGAGCCACCGCGCCAGGCCTTGATGATGATTCTTAACTTCAAGGAATTTATAATCTTGTAGGTCTGGCTCACAGTCACTAGTTCTTTTCAAACTTCCATGGTAGAGATTCAAGGACTGTAACAAAAGGCAATCACTACTTGGGGTCTAGAAATGGAGAGCCAACGCATAAGGCCATGTGTCAGGCATTCAACAAATAAGACCCACAGATACGTATTCAGATACTTATTGAGCTCCTATTATACGCCATGATCTTACTAAGGATTATTTCAATGGTCTCTAATGGTGAAAAGAAAGCTTTATCTAGAAGAAATATGCGCTAAAAGAAAACAGGGTTGGCCAGGTGCGGTGGCTCAAGCCTGTAATCCCAGCACTTTGGGAGGCCGAGACCGGCGGATCACGAGGTCAGGAGATCGAGACCACCCTGGCTAACACGGTGAAACCTCGTCTCTACTAAAAAACTACAAAAAACTAGCCAGGCAAGGTGGCGGGCGTCTGTAGTTCCAGCTACTCGGGAGGCTGAGGCAGGAGAATGGTGTAAACCCGGGAGGCGGAGCTTGCAGTGAGCCGAGATCCGGCCACTGCACTCCAGCCTGGGCCACAGAGCCAGACTCCGTCTCAAAAAAAAAAAAAAGAAAAAAAGAAAACAAGGTTAATTTTCCAGCCTAAAAGAAGCGAATTCCTCTCAAAGCCAAGCTCTTTCTTTTGTCATCAAATGGGCTTCTGAATACTCACTAATTTACTTTCTCAGGGACCTCACAGTCAGGAAGCAGATATCCTCTAAGTGTAGTTATTGGGAATCCTGTTCCAGGTGCTGGCCTTCCATGAAAAATTAAGTTTCTAAACTTGCAAAGATAAAGACCAGATCCAACACTGACAGTTGACCTCACCAAGAAGCAGAAAGCCTGTGAGACCTATCCTGCCCAGATACCCCTAAATACTTTTTGAGCACATCTTGTGTGTCTGGCATCAGGCTAGGCACAGGGAATATCACAGTGAATCACCTAGGATGGCCCCTGCTATGTTGGTGCTTACTCTATGTCTAGAAAGGGAGATGTTTACCAAATAATTACATAGTCAGCCGGGCGTGGTGGCTCACTCCTGTAATCCCAGCATTTTGGGAGGCCTAGGCGGGCAGATCACGAGGTCAGGAGATCGAGATCATCCTGGCCAACATGGTGAAACCTCGTCTCTACTAATAAAAATACAAAAATTAGCTGGGCGTGGTGACGCATGCCTGTAATCCCAGCTACTTAGGAGGCTGAGGCAGGAGGATCGCTGGAACCCAAGAGGCAGAGGTTGCAGTGAGCCGAGATTGTGCCACTGCACTCCAGCCTGGCAACAGAGCAAGACTCTGTGTCAAAAAAAAAAAAAAAAATTACAGTCATGTAATGACAAACTGTCTTAAGTACCCTGCAGGAGACATTTAGGGATTTATGAGATCTCGTAATAGGGAACACTGATCTAGTCTAGGGAGTTGGGGAGGGTTTTGATGAGTAGGAGCACACCTGAGCTGTGATCTTAATGATGAGTAGTGTTTGACTATGCAGAGAGGGGAGGATGGAACAGGTAAGCCAGAGAAAACATAGATAAAGGCCCTCTGGTGAGAGAGAGCAAGGCCTGGGCACCCACCTTCTAAGGTGTTGTGGGAAACATATGCAGTAATACACAATACATATTAGTGGATGGAACAAATAATAAGCTAGTAAAAACTAACTTTTTCTTAGCCCTTATTATGTTCTAAGAACTTTTAAAATGTGTTAGGTTAATTAACACTAGCTACTATAGCAAAGAATCCCCAAATCTCTGTGGCTTAACGCAACAAGGATTCATTTCTCCCTCACCTCACAGTGAATGTGAGTTGGGCCGCCCTTTCAGGCAATCTCCTTCTAGCTGTGACTCAGGGATCCAGGCTCTACCTTGTAGCTCCATAACCCCCCAGAGCCTTCTTGAAGTTCTCTCCTAGATCTTTTCTATGTGATTGCCCACCTAGTGAAGGAAGACAGTGTGGAAGATAGTGTGGAACATTTTGGAAACAGGTTTATAAGTGACATACATCACATCTACGCCTGTCAAATGGCCAGAACCGTGTCAACCTGGTCCTAACGTGATTGCCACAGAGGCCATGAAAGGTAGCTGTCCTGTGCATGGTGTGACTCCAGAACAAGTTCTCTTAACCATGCCCAATATTTGCCAAGAAATCTGTATCAAGAATCAGACTTAAGTGCTTATATGACAAGGTACTATTCTGGATGAAACACAAACAGAATTAGATAGAAATGGTCACCAGTTTTGGAAGCTTATACCCAAAGAGCCAGCTCTGGCCAGGAAACTCACCAACTTAGAGCACATTCTGTTGAAGATCATTAAACCCAGGGGGTGATTGCCAACTGTCTGGGAGTGGAGAGGGGGCCACGGGAGAGATTTCACATTTCTCAGGGTGCCTGTGTAGTCTGGATAGGCATATTCTAAGATGACCATTGTTTTAATATGTTTTCAGTCATGTCACATTTATTTTGAAGTTTTGAATAAAATTGGGGTGAGGTGTGGAAGGAAATATTTATATTTTCAAAGGGGATTCCAAGAAGGTTGAGAAACTGCAGACCAGGAAAGGGAAGGGAATTATTTACCAGGGGCTGAACTTACGTGTGTGTGGGGGGCGGAAATAAAGGAATCATAAAGGTATGATTTCTTCCCTTTCTCCTTCCCCCAGCCTGAACACATTTCATATTTTCTAAACTTGGTGGGAATTTCCTCCTCAATCTCTGGCCTTGGAGAGAGAAAATTAGGGAAAGAGAAGACCAGGGATGAAAAACTGGAGGGAAAGAATGAAGGAAAATCTTGAATAAAAGAAAGTTGCTTAGAACATAGGGGAGGAGAAGATATCATCAAAAGCCAAACTCCAGACTTAGTTTAGGTGTTAGAAAGTGTTACTGCAGGGTTGGAAAGCCCAAATAAGTCCAAAAAAGATTCCAAAACTGAGTTTCAAAGAAGAGAGGGGTAGCCTGGTGGTTTGAGGCGGCTTCTGAGTATGACATGACTCTGGATAGGGCTTAGAGATTTGGAATGGTGAGAGTGAACAGTGAATAACAAAAAGTAGGTAAGGCTTAGTGAGGGTTCCCACTCACATAATTTGCCATGTGAATTTCATCTGCTTTTAATTGTCACAACATTCCCATGGAACATGCACCCCTGTCAGTCCCATCTGCCAAAAATCACACTGTCAGTAAGTGGCTAAACTGGGATTTGAACAGTCCTTCTGGCCCCAGAGTCCAACCTAGAGTTAGATGTGCCTGAGCTGGATAATGGCTTAATTAATTGTTGGTGTTTATGAAGTGGAAATACACATAGTACAATCAGTTAATTACTTTTCTTCACAGGCTGAACATTAAATATTTTCTCCTTTACCTTTGCTCTGGTCTCCCACTTGGAGAGAGAACCTTTGCATTCTTTTTTTTTTTTTTGAGATGGAGTCTTACCCTGTTGCCTGGCTGAAGTGGCACAATCTCGGCTCACTGCAACCTCTGCCTCCTGGCTTCAAGTGATTCTCCTGCCTTAGCCTCCCGAGTAACTGGGACTACAGGCACGCACCATCATACCTGGCTTTTTTTTCTTTCTTTCTTTCTTTTTTTTTTTGTACTTTAATAGAGACGGAGGTTTCACCATGTTGGCCAGGATGGTCTCGATCTCCTGACCTCGTGATCCAGCCACCTCGACCTCCCAAAGTGCTGGGATTACAGGCGTGAGCCACTGCGCCCAGCTGAGCCTTTGCATTCTTAAGGATAATCTGCTTGTTTCCAGTTGGACAGCTTGGCGAGGAAGAGTGCTGACTCCTAGAAAGCTCCTAATTACTGCCAAGGTGAACCAAGTGAAAAGTTGGTTCCATTTTCTGCAAAGAGGGACAGTTCATTTAATTCCAGCAATAAACTGGCTTCCAGGAGAAAGGACTGTTTAAAGATCTGTGTCAATTATATGGTGATTATGAAATTCATGATATGACTAATCCAGTAGCTGAACCTATGATTATCTGACACAATCCAAGAATGCACAGTGTAACAGGCTCTATGACTCCATTAAAGAAAATTCAGTTTAATTCTCTGCTACACTCCAGATTACTTCTCTCCTTTCCTAAATCTCCTCTATGAAAGAGAGTAGACATTTATAAAATGATTTCTGAATTCAACTCAGTGTCCTGGAAGCCAAATGAGCTATTTTTTTCATGGATGACTCAGAGCTTGGGAATTCCAGTGTGTTGCTTTATATAATTTGAAGTACCATAAAGACCTTTGACCTAGAAGACTTCCTTTGTTGAATGTGTATCTTTTCCTGTAATTAGAGACTATGATTAGACTACAGGCCGTCATGACAAGCCTTTAGCTTTCCAAAGCACTCTTTATTTTTGGATCTTTCTAATTTGTTTTCTTAGGAATACTACATTTTGTAAATATTAACCAAAATCCATTTGTAACAAGCACCTACAAGCATCCCAGTTTCAAAAATCAGGAAGCAAAAAATTTTGCCCAAACTCTGTGGTCACTGACAGTGTTTTGGAGAAGAGTCTAACAAGTCTCTGAATTGTTGCAACTTCCCAGAGCCTTTCAGAGACAAAGGCCCGTGGTTCCTGTACATATTTTGTGTCTTGTGGCCCAGCTTTCCTGGCCAAAGCTGAGTGGACCAAGGACTAGGAACTGATGAAAAAGCTGCCATCTGTAGATTAAACAGCAGCCAATGAGATGTCCTTGTAGAAGAGCCTGGCAGAAAAGGGGCGCCCTCTACAGGATGGGCTCTGGCTGACTCAGTTTGACTGCTAGAAATACTAGAATCATCAGTCAGAGGGAGTGAAGACAGTCACAATAAAGGTAGAAGTCTAGAGTCTGCAGCAATAGGCACCTGTGCTGAGAGGACAGCAAGATAACCAGGTATTTGCCTTGTATCTCAAATGCCTGTTGGTTTTATTGATTTCCTAATCATTTCTCTATGTAACCTTCTAAGAAAGTCCTCATTGACTGACAAAGCTAGAACTTGCTTTCCTGACACCTGTAGTAGACTGAGTAATCCCTAATCCCCAGAATCTGTGAATATCACCTTATACGACAAAGGGACTTTGAAAATGTGATTTAAATTAAGGATCTTGAGATGACGAGACGAGCCTGGATTATCCAGGTGGGCCTGATTGACTGAAATCCAATGTAATCACAACGGTCCTTATAAGTGGGGACAGGAGGGTAGGAATGATTGGTAGGAGATGTGACCACGGAAACAGGAGGTTGGAGTGATGTGAGGCAGGAGCTATGAGACAAGGACTGCAGGCAGCCTGCAAAACTGAAAAAGGCAAGGACATGTATTCTCTTCTGAAGCCTCCAGAATGAGTCATTTCTGCAAACACTTGGCTAAATCTCAGTGAAACTGATTTTGGACTTCTGACCTCTGGAACTATAAGATATACATTTGTGTTGTTTTAAGCCACTAAATTTGTGGCATTTTGTTATAGCAGCCATAGGAAACTAATATGCCAACTGACAGACTAAGCTGGAGGTCCCGCATTTTCTGTGCTCTTTTATTGAGGAAGACAGACAATAAGTACCTCAAGCACTTGACCATTCTGCCTGTTAGCATTGTGAGAAGTTCTCTGATCTGCTTTGAACAGGTTATTACATTTTGCCAGAAAGATATAAGAGAGAACATGGGAAACTAGCCATTGAATAAAAATGACAAGAGAGTTGCCAGTGGGACCACATCGCTCAAAACACACACCGTAAGAGCAGTCTGTGGCTGGGTGCCGTAACTGACACTTGTAATCCCAACACTTTGGGAGGCCAAGGCAGGTGGATTGCTTGAGGCCAGGAGTTCAAGACCAGCCTGGGCAACATGGTGAAACCCCGTCTCTACTAAAAATACAAAACATTAGCCGGATGTGGTGGTGCACGCCTGTGGTTCCAGCTACTCAGGAGACTGAGGTGGGAGAATCGCTTGAACCTGGGAGGTGGAGGGTGCAGTGAGCTGAGATTGCAACATTGCACTACAAACAGGGAGACAGGGTGAGACCCTGTCTCAAAAAAAAGAGCAGTCTTTGTAAGGAGAAAGAATTTGATGTTATATTTTTAAAACTACTAATGACAATGAAAACAGACAAGAACACTGGTAAAACTAAAACCACACTTCACCCAGGGCTGTACCCATCACACAGTAATTTTTCATTAATTCAAAATCTGTCTGGAGAGATATCTCAATACTCTTGTTAATTACTTCTTTCAAGGCATTCTCCTCATTGTAATTGAGCACACCCCTGGGTACCATCCTATAAGTAAGCACATTAATGACTATATACAACATATCGAGCCAAGTACTTATACACATAGACTGGCTTTCTGGCTCACCTTTCAACTCTCCCATTATAATTTCTAGAGAACACTGCCAGGTAGGCTTGCCTGTCATCCTCAATAAAGACCCAAGTGAGGATTCTTTTCTGTAAAGCTTCAAGTTTAATTAGCTCATTCTGCTAGTTCGTCAGAAAAGGCTTTCTGCTGCCAAAGAAAATTAAGTTTTTTAAAACAAAAACAAAACAGGTTTCCACTCATTTGGTATATTTTAGGATAAATGCATTTTGAAGGTAAGGGCAAAGTTTTTTTGTTTTTGTTTCTGTTTTTGTTTTTCTTTTTGAGACGGAGTCTCTGTCGCCCAGGCTGGAGTGCAGTGGTATGATCTTGGCTCACTGCAACCTCCGCCTCCTGGGTTCAAGCTATTTTCCTGCCTCAGCCTCCAGTGTAGCTGAGACTACAGGCACATACCACCATGCCTGGCTAATTTTTGTATTTTTAGTAGAGACAGGGTTTCACCATATTGGTCAAGCTAGTCTTGAACTCCTGACCTTGTGATCTGCCTGCCTCGCCCTCCAAAAGTGCTGGGATTAGAGGCATGAGCCACCGCGCCTGACCAAGGGCAAGGTTTTTATACATACTTTTATTTATCCCTTAGTAACCTGAATATGACTAATAAGGAAATCTTGGCTGGTGCAGTGGCTCACGCCTGTAATCTCATTACTTTAGCAGTATACTAGCTGAAAGTACAGACTTTCATTGAGACAGATCTGAGTTTGAATCCTGGCTTTACCATCATGAGATGTGGGGCGAGTGAATTAACCTCTCTAGTCCTTTGATGTCTTCACTTACAATCCAAGGATACGAATAGTACCTACCTCATAGGGCTGCTTTGAGGATTAAATGAGATCATGTTTCTAAAGCTATTAAGTGCTAGAAAGCACTGGAAATTGCTAGCTATTATTCTCATATAGCTCTCATGATTACCATTACTTACAAATTGACTGAAATCCATACGGTCACTGTGGCAGATTCCACGAATGGGTCCACACAACATCTGCTTTGACCATTTGTAAAACCTACAGTGTCTGGACTCTCTTGTAGCTAGGGTTCTGCCTATGACCCAGGTTCTGCCCAGCAGATGCCTATGTGCTGCAGGAAGATGAAGGTCATTTAAGTGAAGTGGCAGCACATGTAGGTGGGCCCATCTTTTTGCAGACATGACTGTGAAAGAGCTTTGAGAGAAGCCCCACTGTCCAGCCCCTAGCATCACAGGTATTGATTGCTGAGCAGCAGCGATGGAGCTTCTGTGAGAACAGTCCTGTTTATGGCTGGGCATTTCTGCTGGGGTTGTTTCTGGCTGTGTGGTATCCTAGCCTGCTTCTCTGGCACTGGTGAAAATCCTGTAAACTACCTAATACCCTGCTGTAACCCCTTTCTATTGAAACTAGCTAGAGTGAATTCTGTTGTCTGCAACTAAGAATACAGTAATTATAAAAACAATCAATACAGTAACTATCAGAATAATCCTTATTACTATAGTATAAAGATTTTTCTCTTTTCTTTTTTCTTTTTCTTTCTTTCTTTTTTTTTTTTTTTGAGGATCCTTTATTGAGGATGACAGGCAAGCCTACTCATTATTATTGTTAGTTCATCTGCGAGGGGCAGCTTGACTAGCTAATCTGGGCTTCCCATTTCTGGAAGACTTTACCCACAGTGGGACTGTGATACTTGTGTAACTGGAAGTGGCAATGAGATCTTCTGAATGTGGAATCCAAAGGAAAGGGTATGTCTCAGCAGTCCTGGGTTATATTACCTTTGTGTCAGATGTAAGGTGACAAGCCACGCATAGGAGATGCACCAAGTGGAAAAGTCCACTGAAAATTTTATCTTTGAAGAGAACAGAAAAAGTATTAAATCTCTATATCTTGTACAGTCTATATGGGTTGTTTTATCCGAAAGGGGAAGGAGGAATGCTTTAAAAAAAAAAAAAAAAAAAGTAACCTTAACTCTAGGCAAAACTTAAATGATTTTCTTCTCTTTCTTCATTTCTAAAGCTAGAGCCAGTCAGACAAGATGGGGCGTGTAGTGTTGCACAATGATCCTGCATTTTCAGCCTCCAGGCTGAGAAGCAAGTGCAATTAACATTCCAAGGTGCGAGTTATTTCCCCACCATTTGAGCCCTGCAGCATCTTATTGTGATTACAAAGGCTGGACTAACTCTGGCTTTCTCAATGTATTGTATACACATTAAACATATACAGACAGTTCTTAAAAAGTTATAAATTCAAACATTCCATAGTATGTGGAACCCAGTGAATTATAGAATGGCAGACACTTTCAAAGGAGCACCTGATTCAGTGTCCTCCTACCTTGTTTCTAATTAAAAAAAAAAAGAAATATAAAAACAACGGCATTGTAGTCATGCTTTAATTTCATTCTAAACTTGTGTCATCCTGTTGAATTGAGGCCCACAGGGAACAGGGCCCAGCAAATCCCTGGACCTCTTGGTATTTGGGATAAACACAGCACCTAACTTGGACTGGCTTCCATACAGCTAAGACATTTTCTGTTTTGCACACAGAGCAGTATGTTCCAAAATTACATATTTTGTTCCAAATATATGTTCCAAAATTATAAGCGTGTGTGTGTGTGTGTGTGTGTATAATTTTTTGAGTCAGGGTCTTGCTCTGTTGCCCAGGCTGGAGTTCAGTGGTGTGATCATAACTTACCTCAGCCTTGAACTCCTGGGCTCAAGCAACTCTCCTGCCTCAGCCACCTGAGTAGCTTGGACTACAGGTGAGTGCCCCCATGTCCAGCTAATTTTTTTTTAATGTTTTGTAGAGATGGGGGCTCGCTTTGTTGCAAGGTATCCAACTCCTGGGTTCAAGTGATCCTCACACCTTGGCCTCCCACAGTGCTTGGATTACAGGTGTGAGCCAATGCACCTGGCCATGAACACATATTTTTTTAAAATACTTATTTGTTTAAATGCATATTAAGAAAGACTATAATAGGTCAAACATGAGATTCATAGATGTTACTGCTCATAGCAAGGCTAAGATTTTAAAAAAGAAGGGGGAAATCACTGCAAGGAATTAGATAAATAAATAACATGATACTCTAGCGAAACCAAAAATGGTGCAGGTGGTCCTGGAGTGACGAAAGTGAGGGAAGTCATCGAAGAGAACAGTGCCTGGATTTAAGTGCCTGCTCTGTCACTGACAGGCTGGAAAGATCTTGAACAAGTCATCTCCCCCTGATGAACTTCAGACTGTAAACTAAGAGGATGTACTGGGGCAATGTTGAATGTGGGGCGTGTTCCTACTTGCTCCAGGAGACCAGCACTTCCCGTGGTGTCCGAGGCACTGGGCAGGAAGAAAGGTGAGGCTTCCGCTCCCAACAACTTCAACTAGAGGCAGCTGTCACTGGCTTTACAAATGCAGCTTCTTACAGAAGTTGGTTTGAAAATAAGGTTTCATTGATTTAAAAATCCAAAAATGTTCTTCTCAGCCCCAAAATAGAATATTTATATACTATGCTTTTATAAACCATAACCAAAAAGCTAAAGATATCAAAATAAGTTCAGCTGGGGTGCAGCTTGTTTCAGGAAGTCTATTCAAGAGGAAAGTATAGCCAAATAATAACAGATAATGTGTTTGATCACAGGCTATCCCAGACACTGAACTATATACACTAATGAATCTAGGAAAAACAAAACCAATAAACAAAATAAAACCACCACTAGGAGGTACGTCTTATAAATAACTCCACTTTCAGATGAGGATACTGAGGCTCAGAGAAGTGAAGTGGCTTGGCTTAGCTTACCCACTCTGTATACAGTCAGGGTACAAACACAGGCAGTCTGACTCCAAACCCTTAACTGGATCACTGTGTTGCCTCGCAGGAGGGCAGAGAGAGGTGCCTGGAACCTGGGAACTGGCGATCTCTAGCAATACAGATAAATACCCCGTTTAGTGCACATTTCAGGCTACGCAGTCTATGACCCAATTTTCAAAGACTTTCCATTCAACTAGTTGTTAGGCAGTGGTGGTCCAGGCATGCTTCTTTGGCCAGGCCAGGGATGATTTCTGTTTCATGGTACAGTCTTTGCTGTGAGAGTTCATCTGGGTGGGGGCTCACAGACCTCTTGCAATGGAGTTTCTCATATTCTGAACCAATTCTGGGTTCTCAGGCCAGTCCCTGAGTCATATTCTTTTTTCTCCTGGACCACATGGCTGGGTCTACCTACTTTTTTTTTTTTTTTTTTTTTTTTGATACTGATTCTAGCTCTGTCTCCAGGCTAGTGCAGTGGCACAATCTGGGCTCACTGCAACCTCTGCCTCCCGGGTTCAAGCAATTCTCCTGCCTCATACTCCGGAGTAGCTGGAATTATAGGCATGTGCCACCATGCCTGGCTAATTTTTGTATTTTTAATAGAGATGGTGTTTCACCATGTTGGCCAGGCTGGTCTTGAACTCCTGACCTCAAGTGATCCACCCGCCTCAGCCTCCCAAAGTGCTGGAAGTCTTCATTCTTTATGGTACTTCAGGACTTCCAAATGCCTCTTACTATCCCCTCATGGTTTGCATTTCTGCACTGGTGACTCTCTCTTCATTGCAGTGCCTTCTGCATATCCCACACGGCAGAAGGCCCAGACAGGAATCCCCACGGTGAAAGCGGATGTTTGATCTAAGTGTTCTGCCCAAATCCCTCCAGATCTTCTTTTTTTTTTTAAGTCAGGCAGCCCTCAGAATCACAGCAGCTTCAGAGAGAGTCCCCCTCTAGATCTTTTTATGATCTTAGTCATTTCTCTCCACCTTCAAGTGTGCTTTTGTTTACAATGGCCTGCACCTGTGACTCTTCTTAGGGGAATTTGCCCTGGGCTGCTGGAGCCACTTTTCCCTCAAGGATGGAATTCTGGAAGTGCCTAGTAGGTTTTCATGCTCTTGGCATGGCCCTTAGTGGATGATCAAGGGTGAGACCCTCTCTTGTCTTAGGCTGAGACAGACTCAGGTGTGACTTACATCCCAGAGTGTTCCCCCACCCCCACCCCTCCTCCCCCGCCACAGGATAGGGCTGAATCACAGACTGGCTGGGCTCCTTCCTTTGCCTGCCTCCTCCACGCCTTCACTGATTTCTCCTGGGAGCCCTTGCTTAATTTACTTCTTACACACAAGTCCTCATCTCAGGGTGGTGTTCTGGGAAACCCAACCTAGAAAAAGACTTAAAAGAAAAAAAAAAAGAATTACAACTTAAAACTTAAAATAGTTATCACTGGTTTTAATGCAATATAATAAAGCCAGACCTGTTCCTTCTCAGCCTCTTGAAGAACTTAATGCTCAATTTAACATTTTATTTACATTTTCATTCATCTTTTTATGAATTAATCATGCCCAATCTTTTGTTGCTCTTTCCTTCCTTTGAAAGGTTTCTGAGTTTATTCCCTTCTCTGGAAGTTAACTGGTAAGGACTGCCTTAAACACAGTTTAAGGAGTTGTGTTGCCCCCAACCCCAATATCCCCTTTCAGGAAGCAGCATCTTGGTTGTGTTTTGTCTTCCAACACACAGATGTGCACACACACGTACCCACAAATACACACTTGTGCACACACTGATGCACACATATTATGTTCCCACATGCAGGCATGAACAAAAACATGCAGTCACACTCATGTGCACACACAAATCACATACATGCACACATGCACACACATATGCAGACCATACTTAGAATTCAGCACCTGCCTATATGCCTTCCTAAACTGTTCACTGTGGAATTTCCTGATGCTTCTTTTCACTTGTGTGGTTTCCTGAAAGAGTTTGAAGGGCTCTGATGGTTGTCAACAGACTGTCAAGTGTAGGACTGAACCAAATGACATACTTTTGAATAGAATGAGAAAAATAGAAGGCACTGAGAGAAAAAGAAGGCAAGTAGTAAAATTTCTTTGGGTAGGTTCTAAGCACACATTTTTAAAGTTTTTCTAAAGTCTAAGGGGGCATACAAAATTATCTTTGATTAAATGTTTATTATAGCTTCCATATTAATGTTAGGTCAGATTTATAACACGGTAGATTCTGAATAGAACTAGGTTTTTTTTTTTTTTTTTTTTTTTTTTTGAGACAGAGTCTCGCTCTGTCGCCCAGGCTGGACTGCAGTGGGGGATCTCAGCTCACTGCAAGCTCCCGCCTGCCTCGGAGTTCAGGCCATTCTCCTGCCTCCAGCCTCCTGAGTAGCTGGGACTACAGGCGTCCATACTACGCCAGCTAATTTTTGTATTTACCCAACAGAGACAGGGTTTCACCGTGTTGGCCAGGATGGTTCGATCTCCTGACCTCATGATCTGCCCGCCTTGGAGAACTATGTTTATACTATGTCTTATATACACTTTTATTTTTATTTATTTATTTTTTTTTGAGTCTGAGTCTTGTTCTGTTACCCAGGCTGGAGTGCAGTGGTGTGACCTTGGCTCATTGCAACCTCCACCTGCTGCATTCAAGTGATTCTTGTGCCTCAGCCTCTAAAGTAGCTGGGACTACAGACGTGTGCCACCACACCTGGCTAATTTTTGTATTTTTAGTACAGAAGGGATTTCACTATGTTGCCCAGGCTGGTCTCGAACTCCTGGACTCAAGTGAGTCACCCGCCTCAGCATCCCAAAGTGCTGGGATTACAGGAGTGAGCCACCATGCCTGGCCTGCATTGTAATTTTCTAAAAGGAGGATGGAGTCATACTTGCCAAACCTATTGGACTATAGCACCCTTCCTGAGGAGCATCTCTGGAATGAGAGTCCAATGGACAATACTCTCAGCAGTGCTGACCTGCTTTACCCTTGGACCTGCACACTTGCAGTGATCTGGTCTAGCTTTTTGTTATATGAACACCAGCATTTTCCACAGATGTGACCTCCCACTGTCAAGGTAATTTAAAACAAAATTTTTCTGTAAGAACTAAAAGAATCCTTGCCAGATAATTTAAGCATCAAAGAGATAAACGTACATGTGATGTTATAGAAGGAAAAGAATCTTCTTGGGAGGTGCTACTTCTCCCCTAGCCCATAAGGACCAATATATACTAATGAGGACCCTTCTCATCTATAAGCCAGGGTGCTAAGCACCCCCCACAGACTATCTGATTTACTTATTACAGCACTGCCACGAGGTAGATAGCATTATTCTCCCTTTGCAATAAAAAAGCCTGAGGGTTACTTGAAATGCCCAACATCATCTGGTAGGTCTGGATTCAAATCCAAACCTGTAACACCAAAGCTCATGGCCTTAAGCAATAAAAGGTAAAAGGCCGGCATGGTGGCTCACCCCTGTAATCCCAGCACTTTGGGAGGCTGAGGCGAGTGGATTACCTGAGGTCAGGAGTTTGAGACCAGCCTGACCAACAAGGAGAAACCCTGCCTCTACTAAAAATACAAAATTAGCCGGGCATTGCCTGGCGCATGCTGGTAGTCCCAGCTACTCGGGAGGTTGAGGCAGGAGAATCATTTGAACCTGGGAAGTGTTGGTTGCCGTGAACTGAGATCTCGCCATTGCACTCCAGCCTGGGCAACAAGAGCAAAACTCTGTCTCAAAAAATAAATAAATAAATACATACATAAAATAGAATAAAAGGTAAAAAAGCAAGGATTGAGGGGAAAACATATCCAGGTGAACATCTGTACATCCCCCTTCCCTTGTGTGGCTCTAGCTGCCTGGAATTAAAGTCAGGCCAGAGCCTACATACCCCAAGGTATGGGGCCCGAAGTGACCATGTTGTTTTCTCAGACCTTAGGACAGGTCACCCAATGACAATAGCTGATATTTATGGAGTGCTTCCCCGGCGCCAACCACTGATAGGATCTTCACACGCATGATCTCACTTAAACCTCAAAGTTCAAAGCTGTGAGGTAGGTACTATAATGACCCCATTTTACAGAAGAGCATAGGTTCTGAGAGGTTACTTTGCTTGCCCAGGGCCACACTGCTAGGAAATGGTAAAGCTGGGCTTCGAACCCAGGTCTGGTCTGAGTTCAGGCCATATACTTAACCCATTCTCCTATACTGTCGTTCCAAAGTACTGTATTAAGAAAAACCAGAATAGTCTGGTTCTTAAATACATCCTTTCAAAACCTACCATATCTTTGAGTTAAAACTGGAAAAAAAAAAAAAAAAAGAAAAGAAATATCAGTCTTTTTAAAGTATCTCCAAATTATGAACATTTGCTGGTTTCGGGGACTACGTAACACCTAGATCTCCTTCCTATTTTGTGGGAATTCCACTTTTGGAAGGTCTTGATGGGAAGGCCTCTGCCTGTGGGAGCTGGAAAAGGCCAAACATTCCCTGTCCCTGCCTCCTGGCTCACCGGTGGGCTGTTCCAGCAGGGAATGATGGTTTTTGGGGGGTGTGATGATGCCAAGACACAGGAGCCCTTAGAGAGCATCCACAGCAGCGGCTGTGGCTGTGGGTGATGTTCCTGTGTCACATCTTTGACTGGGCTTCCTGCTGACTCACCTACATGGGTTCCTGCCTGTTTCCTGGGGCTGGTGACCAAGCCTCCCCACCCGTTCTGTGACCCACCAACATTCTTCCAATATACTCACTCCCTTTCTGTTTAGGTAAACTGCACGTGGCTTCTGATGTGTGCAACCAAGAACCAGACACGTACAAAAGTCTTCGTACTTCTGGAATTACATAATTGGAGCCAAAGATAAACCTTTGTCTCAGCCTCCTGCAGATGATTTAAAAGTGTATTCTTTTGTGAAATCCAAGCAAAGGACATAGCTGTGGCTTTGTCCTTGCATAACAACCACCTTTTGTACACTGGGGCTATAGGCAGAGAATTCCAGTTTCTCAGTGAGACCTTCAAGGCTTTGCCCAGATTAGCCCCATCCATGACTCTGTCTTCTAACTAGGCCCATATTCCAGCCAACCTGGCCTCCTGGCTGCTCCTTAGCCATGTTTTTGCCTTTTCTCACCCAAATATTCACATGCCCTTCTGAGGTCAGCTTCTTCTAACATGGGTATACATGGAAAGCTTGGTCTTACATATACCTTGAGTCATCCACGTAGAAACACGTCCTACATGTAACCCCAGCACTTTGGGAGGCCCGGCCAGATGGATCACTTAAGGCTAGAAGTTTGAGACCAGCCTGGCCAACATGGTGAAACCCTATCTCTACTAAAAATACAAAAATTAGCCAGGCATGGTGGCACGTGCATGTAATCTCAGCTACTTGGGAGGCTAAGGCGAGAATTGCTTGATCACAGGAGGTGGAAGTTGCAGTGAGCTGAGATCGCACCATTGCACTCCAGCTTGGGCAAAAGAGTAAGACTCTGCCTCAAAAAAAAAAAAAAAAAAAGCAGCAGGTCCTATAGTCACAGATTTGTTTCCCACTGTTCCTAGCTCTACTGAGGGCTGTGGCTCCCCCACAGTGGTCTGCTAACTCCAACTCTAGGCCTGAGGTAGTCCAGTTGGTAGGAGAAGAGTCTAGTTGTCTCTTCATAGGCCTCACTGGGAAGTGGGCGAGGGAGCGGGTCTTGTTCCCCTTCACCACACCACCCCAGGTTGTACAGATGGAACAACTCACTTCACTGGGCATGTTGGAACCATTGGAAAGGGAACCAAAATTCAGTAAAAGGAAGGTGAAAGTTCTTGATGAATCTGATTCTCCCCAAGTTGCAAGGGAAAGTAGCACAAGATGAGGCCTTCACTGGGTTGGGGTAGAGGATTCTGCTAAGGTCTGGCCCTGAATGTCCCACTTTCTCAAGCGTCTTCTACTATGAGACTTTTGGGAAAACCTCTTCGAGTCACTGGAAAGCACTGGGAAGGCTCTGTTCCATCCCTCTCCTCTCTCCAGACATTCCCTCATTCAAATGGGCAACTCAGCAGGACTATCAGCCCTGCTAGGACAAGCAAGTCCTGAAGACCCATCAGAGGTAGCAGGAGCTGGGGAGAGGCTCAGGCTCACCAGGGTCTGTGGCTGAGGATCGGTATGGGTCGTCTGGGTCAGATTATCTTTGTGCTTGCTATTCCCTTCTGCAAACATGGCTGTGTCAGTAGCTTTTGAACTTGTTAGATTTAACAGGTAGTGGTTAATTAAGAAGTTTTTATTCATTAATAACGTGCTTCCCCTTTCCCTTGAAGTCCCTAAATCCCGTTATAATGCACAGGAGGGGTTAGCCCCTTTCTCATTTTGCCTATCAGAGCAATGGAGGAGGCGTGTGGCTCATGCCTGTAATCTCAGCACTTTGGGAGGCTGAGGTGGGAGGCTCATTGAGCCCAGGAGTTTGAGACCAGTCTGGGCAGGGCAACACAAAAAAATTTTTTAAATTAGTTAGGTGGCCAGGCGCGGTGGCTCACGCCTGTAATCCCAGCACTTTGGGAGGCTGAGGTGGGCGGCTCATGAGGTCAGGAGATTGAGACCATCCTGGTTAACACAGTGAAACCCCGTCTCTACTAAAAATACAAAAAAAATTAGGCGGGCGTCCTGGCGGGCGCCTGTTGTCCCAGCTACTCAGGAGGCTGAGGCAGGAGAATGGTGTGAACCCAGGAGGCGGAGCTTGCAGTGAGCCGAGATTGCACCACTGCACTCCAGTCTGGGTGACAGAGTGAGACTCTGTCTAAAAAAAAAAAAAAAAAAAAATTAGTTAGGTGTGGTGGTGTGCACCTGTAGTCCTAGTTGTTTGGGAGGACTAGTGGGAGGATCATTTAAGTGGGAGGATTGTTTAAGCCTGGGAGATTGAGGCTGCAGTGGGCAGTGATCATGCCACTGCACTCTAGCCTGGGTGACAGAGTGAGACCCTGCCTAAAAACAAAAAAAGAAGAATGCAGGAGTTACTAAAAAAAAAAAAAAAAAGCTTTATTCACATATAATTCAAGTATGATGCAATTCACCCACTTAAAGCACACAATTTGAGGGTTTTTACTACAGTATTTTCACAGTTGCAGGCCATCACCACAGTCAATTTTGGAATACTTTCATCACCCCAAAATTAAGCCTCATACCGATTAGCAGTCGTGGTAACCACTAATTGACTTTATGCCTCTATAGATTTGCCTTTTATGAACAATTCATATAAATGAAATTATACAATACTATATGTGTTATTCTGTGACTGACCTCCTTCACTTAGCATAATGCTTTCAAGGTTCATCCATGGTGTAGCATGTATCAGTACTTTATTCTTTTTTATAGCTAAGTAATAGTTCATTGTATGAATATACCACTTTTGTTTATCCATTTATCAGTTTATAGATCTTTGGGTTGTTTTGACTTTATGGCTATCATAAATAAAGCTGCTATGAACACGTGTGTACAAGTCTATGTGTGCACATATGTTTTTTCATTTCTCTTGGGTATATACCTAGGAGTAGAATTGCTTGATCATAGCTCTGTTTAACCTTTGGAGGAACTGCCAAAATGTTTTTCAAAATAGCTGCACTATATTACATTCCTACCAGCGGTGTATCAGGATTTCAATTTCTCCACATCCTTGCTACAACATTATTATCTGTCTTTTATTATAGCCATCCTAATAGGCATGAAGTGGTACCTCACTGTGGTTTTGATTTGCATTTCCTAATGGCTCATAATGTCGAGCATCTTTTCTTGTGCTTATTGGTCATTTGCATATCTTCTTTGGAGAAACATGCATTTACATCCTTTGCCTGTATTTATTGATTTATTTATTTGAGATAGAGTCTCTCTCTGTTGCCCAGGCTGGAGTGCGGTGGTGTGATCTCAGTTCACTGCAACCTCCGCCTCCTGGGTTCAAGTGATTCTCCTGTCTCAGCCTCCCTAGTAGCTGGGATTACAGGCAGGCACCACCATGCCTGGCTAATTTTTGTATTTTTAGTAAAGATGGAGTTTCACCAAGTTGGCCAGGCTAGTCTTGAATTCCTGACCTTAGGTGATCCACCAGCCTCGGCCTCCCAAAGTGCTGGGATTACAGGCATGAGCCACCGTGCCCAGTCAATTTATTTATATTTATTTATTTATTTAGAGATGGAGCTTCACTCTGTCACCCAGGCTGGAGTGCAGCGGTGCAATCTTGGCTCACTGCAACCTCTGCCTCACAGCTTTCAAATGATTCTCCTGATCAGCCTCCTGAGTAGCTGGGACCACAGGCACATGCCACCACATCCAGCTGATTTTTGCATTTTTAGTAAAGAAGGGTTTCGTCATGTTGGCCAGGCTGATCTTGAACTCCTGACCTCAGGTGATCTGCCCGCCTCGGCCTCCCAAAGTGCTGGGATTATAGGCATGAACCACCGCACTGGACCATTGGCCTATTTTTTAATTGGGTTATTTGTTTTTGAGTTGTAAGAGTTTTTATATAGTCTAAATACAAGTCCCTTATCAGATATATGATTTGCAAATATTTTCTCCCATTCTTTGAGTTGTCTTTTCACTTTCTTTATGGAATTCTTTGAAGCACAAAGTTAAAAAAAAATGTGAAGTCCAATTTACCATTTTTTTCCTTAACTGCTTTGCTTTAACATCATATCTAAGAAACCATTGCCTAACACAAAGTCACAAAGATTTACTTCTTTGTTTTATTTGATGAGTTCTAGAATTTTAGCCCTTATATTCAGGTCTTTGATCCATTTTAATTTTTGTATATGGTGTGAGATAGAGGTCCAACTTTATTACTTTGCAGGTGGCTATCTAGTTATTCCAGCAGTACTTGTTGGAAAGACTATTCTTTCCCTGTTGAATTGTCTTGGTATCTTTGTTGACAATCAATTGACTGTAAGTGTGAAGATTTATTTACAGACTCTCGATTTTATTTATATTTATTTATTTATTTATTTATTTATTTATTTTGAGATGAAGTCTCACTGTCTCACGCAGGCTGGAGTGCAGTGGTGCGTTCTCGGCTCACAGCAACCTCTGGCTCGTGGGTTCAAGCAATTCTCCTGCCTCAGCCTCCTGAGTAGCTAGGATTACAGGTGCCCACCACCACAACCGGCTAATATTTTGCATTTTTAGTACAGATGGAGTTTCACTATGTTGGCCAGGTTCCAACTCCTGGCCTCGTTCCAACTCCTGGCCTCAAGTGATCTGCCCGCCTCAGCCTCCCAAAGTGCTGGGATTACAGGCGTGAGCCACCGCGCCTAGCCTATTTCAATGTTTTATAGCTGTCCTTACACCAGCACCAGAAGTTACTTTTTTTTGAGACAGAGTCTTACTCTGTCACCCAGGCTGGAGGGCAGTGGCACAATCTCTGCTCACTGCAAGCTCTGCCTCCTGGGTTCACGCCATTCTCCTGCCTCGGCCTCCCGAGTAGCTGGGACTACAGGCACCCGCCACCATGCCCAGATAATTTTTTTGATTTTTAGTAGAGACGGGGTTTTACCGTGTTACCCAGGATGGTCTCAATCTCCTGACCTCGTGATCCGCCCGCCTCGGCCTCCCAAAGTGCTGGGATTACAGGTGTGAGCCACCATGCCCAGCCCAGAAGTTACATTTTAATCAAGGCTGCTTTCTTTCCTTCCCCAGGAGGAGCTCCTGGTTGACAGTTCCGTTGTTCACAATTTAGTCTTGGAAGAAGGATAAGGTTAGAGAAAGGAAGGGAGGTAGCCAGTTCTTTATGTCTGTATTTTCTCAGGCTGTTCTCATTTCTCCAAGAGTAGGACCCCATACCATAGAGGACATGTTAGTGACACCCTCCAGGTTCATTCATTTATTCATTTTCAGTGCATGGTGATACATTGCAGCTTGTCTGTGCCTAATTAAGTGGTTATATAGATTACACTAACTGGATTCCAATAAACTAAATTTGCTGACATTTTCTGTGAAGGCCAGAAGCTGTCAGTAGTATCAAAACATGCCTGCGTGCGGGTGCATACACACACAATGTGACCTTTAAAATAAAGGTGTTATTTAAAAATGATTGAGAGAATGACAAACTCCTTTCCTAAAAAAACATGTTATGGAGAGGGCATTTGGAAAACAGATCTTTTAAAAATATTTCATAGTTATGTGGCTTTGTTGTAAAGACAAGTATGTATTTATAAAAACTCATAGCTGCGGCCTGGCACAGTGGCTCACACCTGTAATCCCAGCATTTTGGAAGGCCGAGGCAGATGGATCATGAGATCAGGAGATCGGGACCATCCTGACTAACACATGAAACCCCGTCTCTACTAAAAATATATACAAAAAATTATCCAGGCGTGGTGGCGGGTGCCTGTAGTCCCAGCTACTCGGGAGGCTGAGGCAGGAGAATGGCCTGAACCCGGGAGGTGGAGCTTGCGGTGAGCCGAGATCACGCCACTGCACTCCAGCCTGGGCGACACAGCAAGACTCTGTCTCAAAAAAGGAAACAAACAAACCAAAAAAAAAACCTCACAGCCATATATTTTTAAAACTTGGAAATCAAAATTTCTAACCCATTTAGGTTTAAAAGGAAATGTTTCAGTGGATTTTGTACTCATTTGTTAGTTTAGAAAAACAACTGGTTCCCATCAGGAAAAATGGAAAGATGCTAACAGCATTACAAGAACAGCAGCACCCTTGCATAATTAGTGAACAGGGTGGAAAATTAATATCATAGGCTAGGCGCGGGGGCTCATGCCTGTAATCCCAACACTTTGGGAGGCCAAGGCAAGTGGATCACCTGAGGCCAGGAATTCAAGACAAGCCTGGCCAACATGATGAAACCCAGTGTCTACTAAAAATACAAAAAATTAGCGGGCTGTGTTGGTGGGCATCTATAATCCCAGCTACTCGGGAGGCTGAGGCAGGAGAATCGCTTGAACCCCAAGAGGCAGAGGTTGCAGTGAGTCGAGATCGCACCACTGTACTCCAGCCTGGGCGACAGATGGAGACTCCGTCTCAAAAAAAAAAAAAAAGAAAAAGTAAGCAGACCCAATGACAACTTCATCCATTTGTGTATATGTACTCTTTTAGAGCAAATGTGTAAGTTATGATATCCATTTAAAAAGGAACAAAACAGGCCAGGTGTGGTGGCTCACACCTGTAATCCCAGCACTTTGGGAGGCCGAGGTGGGTGGATGGCTTGAACCCCGGGGGCAGAGGTTGCAGTGAGTTGAGACTGCACCACTGCACTCCAGCCTGGGCGACAGAGTGAGACTCCGTCTCAAAAACAAACAAACAAACAAAAAACCTGAACTTTAGAAGCAGAACTTTGAAAAGAACAATAAATCAATATGCTGAGAAATAAGGGCCAGGCGCAGTGGCTCATGCTTGTAATCCCAGCAGTTTGGGAGGCTGAAGCGGGTGGATCGCTTGAGGTCAGGAGTTTGAGACCGGCCTAACCAACATAGTGAAACCCTGTCTCTACTAAAAATACAAAAATTTAGCCGGGCAAGATGGTGGGTGCCTGTAATCCCAGCTACTCAGGAGACTGAGGCAGGAGAATCGCTTGAACCTGGGAGGCAGAGGTTGCAATGAGCCAAGATCACGCCACTGCACTTCAGCCTGGGCGACACAGTGAGACCCCATCTCAAAAGAAAAAAAGAAATTAGCTTGGTGTTGTGGTGGGTGCCTGTAACCCAGCTACTCGGGAGTCTGAGGCACGAGAATCACTTGAACCCAAGAGGAGGAGGTTGTAGTGAGCTGAGATTGCGCCACTGCACTCCAGCCTGAGCGACAGAGCAAGATTCTGTCTCAAAGAAAAGCTGAAAAATGTAAAACAAGTCCAATCACAATGCTCTTTGTAAAAATATTATTATAAACAATATTAACATTTTATGTTTATAATATATTAAATACTATTAATCATATCACAAATATTACTAATGCTGGAAATTTTAGTGAGAACAAAAATTAATATATTAAACAGACTAAAATTAAAAATAGTTAAAAATATATAGAATCTGTAAGTCCTATACTGGGCAGAGGTGCTTACATTCTTTTACTGATACGAATATGCCTTCAAAAAAATTTTTTTTGTTTGTTTTAAAAAAGGAATATACTGTCAAAAAAGTTTGGAGGCCACTGGCTTAAACTATTACATTGTAATACAGAACACCACTGTGAACTGCCAATAGGGAACTACAGTGCATAGCATTTCTCAAACTCATCTGGCCACGAGTCATTTGGAGGCATGAAAGTTCCAAGAAACTGTCTTTGGACCATGCTGTATGGTGGATAAGAGCATGAATCTGGAGTCAGACAAAGCTGACTTCAGCTGACTACCAGACTCATACTAGCTAGGCGACCTGAGCATTTTACTAAATCTTTTTGAACTCTTTTCCTTATCTGTAAAATGGGGATAGTAATATCTACCTCGCATGGCTGTATGGACTTTAAAAACAATATTGTATATAACTGCATAGTATAATGCCTGGTGTCTTGTAAGCACCCCTTAAAAGGAAGTTTCTATCATCTCTGATAGTTATTTAGAGACCTGATGTATCTTTCATAACTACACCTCTTCAGAGCAGAAATTGAATCTTCTCTTATGAGTCCCATGGAACACTTAGCTGCACTAGGTATGCGAGAATGAAGAAATGAATGATATTAATAGAAGCAGAGTTCTCTGAAAGATTGAGAGACTATATCACCAAAGACCGAAGGACAAATGTTTCTTTCTCAGCTGTTTATGACTTACCTTTTTAATGGCTACACCAGAACATTCACATAGGATGAATCCTCATAGTAATTTTCCTTACCTAGGCAGTTGATAACAAATTAGCCTGTAACTGTTTCCAGCTGCTCCCCTTAGATTAATCAATCAAAACAAATTTATAATGGTTCTCCTGTGGTTTGATACTGCTAGGAGCCTGGCATGCCTGAGATAAAGACAAGATGACTACGTGCGCTTAAAAGTCCAGGAAATAGGCTGGGCACGATGGCTCACGCCTGTAATCCCAGCACTTTGAGAGGCTGAGGAGGGCGGATCACCTGAGGTCAGGAGTTCCAGACCAGCCTGGCCAACATGGTGAAACCCTGTCTCTACCACAAATACAAAAATTAGCCAGGCATGGCGGTGGGTGCCTGTAATCTCAGCTACTTGGGAGGTTGAGGCATGAGGACTGCTTGAACCTGGAAGGCGGAAGTTGTGGTGAGCCAGGATCACGCCACTGTACTCCAGCCTGGGCGACAGAGCAAGGCTCTGTCCCCCCAAAAAAAAAAAAAAAAAAAAAAGTCAGGGGAATAAGGACTGGAGTGGCCAAAGCAAATTCAGCACTGGAGGATTAGGTGGGCTTTAAAGGAGAGACAGTGACTCACGCTTATAATCCCAGCACTTTGGGAAGCTGAGGTAGATGGATCACTTGAGGCCAGGAGTTTGAGACCAGCCTGGCCAACATGACAAAATACACAAATTAGTAGGGCATGGTGGTACATGCCTGTAATCCCAGGTACTCGGGAGGCTGGGGCACGAGAAACACTTGAACCCAGGAGGCAGAGGCTGTAGTATGCTGAGATCATGCCACTCTACTCCAGCTTAGGCAACAGAGCAAAACTCTGCCTCAAAAAAGAAAAAAAAAAAAAAAAAAAAAAAGGACAGACAAAAGAAAAGTTATTTCAGACCCAGGTAAAAAGAGCAAAGGCATGATAGTGTCAATTTCTAGCTCTCATTTCCTTTTGTGCCGCTTCCTCTGGAATGTTCCTCTTACAAAGTTTTGTTATAGTAGTACTAATGATACTACTACCACTTACGATAATTACATAAGTACTTAACAAATAATCCAGGCCGGGCGCGGTGGCTCAAGCCTGTAATCCCAGCACTTTGGGAGGCCGAGACGGGTGGATCACGAGGTCAGGAGATCGAGACCATCCTGGCGAACACAGTGAAACCCCGTCTCTACTAAAACTACAAAAAAAAAAACTAGCCGGGCGAGGTGGCGGGCGCCTGTAGTCCCAGCTAATCGGGAGGCTGAGGCAGGAGAATGGCAGGAACCCGGGAGGCGGAGCTTGCAGTGAGCTGAGATCCGGCCACTGCACTCCAGCCTGGGCGACAGAGCGAGACTCCGTCTCAAAAAAAAAAACAAAAAACAAAAAAACAAATAATCCAAATAAGTCCTAGGCATCACTTGGCCCAGTTTTGGAGTAGTATAACATTCAGAGGAAGAACCTAGCAACCAAAAATTCCTATGTATATTTTCCTAATTACAACCCATAGTAACACTTCTGAAAATCACCTCTTTCTATACCTCTAGGTTCCATTCAGCAGCTGCTTAAAGCTCCTCTTTCTTTACGTTTCTCAGTATCTGCCGGGGTCAGTTAGGGTTGCATTCAGCTGCATGGAACTGAAACCTGGATGCACATGCTTCACAAAACAGAGGTTTTATTTTTCTTCTGTAACCAGAACTCTGGAGGCAGGCAGTTCAGGGCAGGTACAGCTGCTTGAAGAAGTATCAGGGACCCAAGTTTCCTTTAGCTTCCATCTTTTGCAAAATAGCTGCTTCACTTCCAGGCTTTGATCTATGTTCTCAGCAGGAAGAAGAATGAAGAGTAAATGACAAAAGATCCGTGCTGTTGCTGGCAGATTGGGCATTTGGTGGCATTAGCAGCTGGATCAGCCTTATTGAGTGGGAGCCCTGCTACTCTGTATTTGCATCCTTTTCTTTGATGTTCCCCCAGGGGATGCCAGTTTTTAAAAATGTAGACTGTTGGCTGGGTGAGAGGGGTACCATTTTAGAAGTTTCCCCAGGTATGGCCTTGGCCTTCCCCACTATGACTGCTCTTGCTCCACAGGCCAAGGAACTACTATAGAAGTTCTGCCAACCACCAAGTATGCCCATGCTAAGTACCCATTCAGAGAGGACAAGGACTCATCACTATATACCCTTGCTGGGAATCCAGTCTTCCTCAGTCATTAGGTTCTGGAAATTGGCTCAGGTTGAGAAACAGGGGAAGGGATTGACTCTTGGGGCAGCTCCTCTCAGCCGCCTCCTTATCTGTCCTTGTGTTTTAAAAACTACACCTTGAGGCACACAGTATCCTCCTAACTACCTTCATAGCTCCCTGGGGGTCAGGCCTCCTTGGATGCCATTCTGTCTTGCCACTCCTAACAATGCCATTTAATCTTCTGCTGGTTATGCACTGCCACCTGGTCTCTAGCAGGCCCATTGCTCTCAGGGACCCTAGCCCCTGAAACATCTTCCACCATAAACCCTGGTCTACAGATAAAAGCGGCTATTGGACTTCTCAGCGATGCTTGTGTCCCTCTCAGTAGCATATTCCTTATTGCTTGTGATAAAGAGCAGAACACGGCTGACAGGATAGCATGTAAATAATATATCATTCCCACTTCCGAGTCTTTTGCTCCCTTCTTCCATTGTTCGCCAGGACAGCTCTGGCCTTTCTATTTTGCTTAGTGTGGGCCATTACTTTCTCCAAGCTTTCTAGAGCCATCCTAGCAATCTGTTAGCTTTATCTCCTGGAGTCCTTGCCAGAATGTAAATACATTTACATTGCTTATATCCATACACTCTGCTTTATTTAGCATTATTTTCTCCTCCCTCCCCATTTCAGCACACTGGGGACCCCTTCCCCATTTCTCCCACCTTCTGCAGATGTATATATAAGTTGGGCAGGTTTTTTTTGAGACGGAGTCTTGCTCTGTCACCCAGGCTGGAGTGCAGTGGTCCGATCTAGGCTCACTGCAAGCTCCACCTCCTGGGTTCATGCCATTCTCCTGCCTCAGCCTCCAGAGTAGCTGGGACTACAGGCACGTGCCAACACACCCGGGTAAATTTTTTTTTTTTTTTGGTATTTTTAGTAGAGACGGGGTTTCACCATGTTAGCCAGGATGGTCTCGATCTCTTGACCTCGTGATCCACCCGCCTTGGCCTCCCAAAGTGCTGGGATTACAGGTGTGAGCCACTGCGCCCAGCCTAAGTTGGGTAGGTTTTTTAGCTCCTTCAGGATATAGTGCCTCTCCTCCCTTAGCAGGTCTAGCATTTTCTTAATGGGGTTATGTGTGACTTGACCTTAGTTACTGGTCTGTTAGACAGGTGGAAAAGAGCAGGTAGATCCTGAGGAGAGTGTGTGTGGCCTTGCAAGGTAGATAATACTTCTTGATCTTCAAGCAAGGGGGTTGGGGTGCTAGTTTCTATAGGGAGGAGTGGGACACTTCTACAAACCCATAGCACTCAAGGTGACGTGGGTTTTGAGGTTCTCAAGTGCATTGACCCAGATGCCCCATCTAAAGTGTCAGGGTCCCACTTCTCAACTATGCCCCGACCTTGGTATAGTAGACTCACTAGGGCTGAAAACCTTTTCAGAGTTCTGCTGCTCTTATAATTAAATCTTGAGCTTGATTTTCTGCTTTTTCTGCTCCTACTTCCTTTATATGCTGCTAAGGAGGCATTCTGGCTTTCTTCCTTAGCCTTTAATTGGTGATTAATCATCCTCAACCTTTCATTGTCTTTCTCCAAAGCACAGGTTTACTCCATCAGTAGCTATCCAATTTCATTGTTCTTCAACTACTATTTGTCCCATATTGTTAAAATGCCTGATAGATTGCACCTATGAGTGCCTTGTTCCACTGATGTTACATCCCACCCATTCCAACTCTTCACCATTGCTGAAAGTTTTAACATTCTACTGCTATGGCAAGCCGGGGCCTGTCTGGGCTTCTCCTGGGGACCTTAGTGCTAACTGGCCAGGGAGATGTTTCAGCTCCACTGGATCAGACCACATTCATGGGACATTTTTGTCTGTTTTGAGACAGGGTCTTGCTCTGTCACCCAGCCTGGAGTGCAGTGGTACAAACACGGCTCACTGCAGCCTCTACCTCCTGGGATCAAGCAATCCTCCAGCCTTAGCCTCCTGAGTAGCTGAGCTGAGACGACAGCTGCTCACTGCCATGTCTGGCTAATTTTTTTATTTTTTGTAAAGATGTGGTTTTACCATGTTGGTCAGGCTGGTCTCAAACTCTCGGGCTCAAGCGATCCACCTGTCTCAGCTCCCAAAGTGCTGGGATTACAGGCCTGAGCCATGGTGTCCAGCCACACTCATGGGACTCAACTGCCCTTGGAATCAACTTCGTGCAGGAGCGAAAGGAGTAGGATTGAGCAGAAAGAGAAGTTGGACTAAATGTAGTCACAGTAAATGCCTCAGCTTCCAGATCCTAAGGGAGCTCTGGAGCAAGGAAAGCCCTTCAGAGCAGCCCCACCCTAAGCCCTGCATCTGCCAGCCAGTGCAGACGGACCTGGTGAGAGGCAGCTTTCTTCAGCTGAGGGCAACTGCTGGAAAGGGATTTAACTGATAGCTGTTGGCAAGCAATGTGCCCAGCAGCTGAAGAAATGAGCACCTTAGTCCTAAAGAGTGGTGTGCTCCTTGGAATGCTGTGATGGTTGGTTGTGCCAGTGGAGATGGGGGCGGTGGGTAGAATAAAGGGAATGCTACTGTAAAAGCTATTTATTTATTTATTTATTTATTTAATAAGACAAGGTCTAACTCTGATGCCCAGGCTGGAGTGCTGGAATGCAATGGCACCATCACAGCTCACTGTAGCCTTGACCTCCTGGGCTCAAACGATCCTCCCACCTCAGCCTCCCAAGTAACTGGAACCACAGGCACATGCCACCATGTCCAGCTAATTTTTAAAAACCATTTTTGTAGAGATGAGGTTTCGCCGTGTTGCCCAGGGTGGTCTTGAACTCCTGGGCTCAACTGATCCACCCACCTTGGCCTCCCAAAGCACTGGGATGACAGCATGAGCCACGGCTCCCAGCTTGGAACAAGACTCTTGAAGAAAATATTGGCAGAGCTTGTTGCCTGACCAAAAAACAGAGGCTGAATGAGAGAGATGCATTTAAAACAATACGAAACACTAAGGGTTCCCTGAATACTGTTGGACACTGCAAAATGGGGGAAGTTAGGATACAAATCTAATTCTGTTCTACTCTAAGGCTCATGCCTTTTCACTAGACTAGAGCTGGTCAAACTGGTGTTCCATGGGCTAAATTCAGACAGCAGACGTATTTTGTTTGGCTGCACAGCACTTAAAAAATGTAAATTGGCTGCCACTATGTAAAAATTGGAAGAGTTTATATGTAAGTTCAGATCTCTAGCTTCTCTTGAGTAACTAGAAGATCTAGCAACACTGGGTCAACATTCCTGCATGGCAGTAACTGGAGTTGAGCGACAGATACTCCTTAAATGGAGAGAGTATCTCTTATCTGGATAAATAGAGGTGGGCATATGCTCCTTAGTTCACCACAGTCTCCATGCATTACCTTCTTTGGCTTTTTTTTTTTTCTTTTTTCTTTTTTGAGATGGAGTCACTCTGATGCCCAGGCTGGAGTGCAGTGGCACAATCTCGGCTCACTGAAACCTTGGCCTCCTGGGTTCAAGCAATTCTCCTGCCTCAGCCACCCTAGTAAGTAGTTGGGATTACAGCTATGTGCCACCACGCCCGGCTATTTTGTATTTTTTTTTTTTTTTTTTTTAGTAGAGATGGAGTTTCATCATGTTGGCCAGGCTGGTCAAACTCCTGACCTTAGGTGATTTGCCTGCCTTGTCCTCCCAAAGTGCTGGGATTACAGGCATGAGCCACAGCACCCAGTCTTCTTTGGCATTTTTGTTTAGAATTCCTGCCATACATACTATGTATGATCTAACAAAGTACATAATGTATAACAGGTATTTGGATACTTTTATTTTTATTTATTTTTTAGAGACAGGGTCTTGCTCCGTTGCCTAGGCTGGAGTACAGTGGCAAGATCACAGCTCACTGCAGCCTCGACCTCTCAAGCTCAAGTGATCCTCCCATCTCAGCCTCCCAAGTTGCTGGGACCACAGATGCACACCACTGTGCCTAACTAATTTAAACAATTTTTCTTTGGTAGAGTCTGGGGTCTCACTATGTTGCCCAGGCTGGTCTTGAACTTCTGGGCTCAAGCAATCCTCCCACCTTGGCCTCTAAAAGTGCTGGGATTATAGGCGTGAGCCACCATGACTGGCCCATTTGGACACTTGATACTGGTTCAGCAGAACTGAATGAATTTAATTGGAGAGGAAGTTGGGGTGAAGTCTAGGCCTCTGACTGTAATGAGAGGCTTGGCACTCAGGGGAAGCAACAGAACAGGGAGTACAAATTAGGATGAATTAACAACATGCTGGCAGGAGCTTGAGTAAAGGAAGAAGAGCAGAGGGCCAGCAGAAGTTTGGGTGTCTTAGCACAGAGCTAAAGAAGAGTGGGCAATGGTGGAAGAAACTAGAGAAGAGGAAAGAAAGGCACAGAGGAACTTCAGCAATGGAATGCCAGGGAAGGCAAGGGAGCTGAAGGTTTGGGCAGTTGCGTCCAATGTAGGGAAGAAGATCAGGGAGATAGGCAAAAAGCCATGGCAACAAGGAAGTACTTAGGGACTTTCAGAGTAAGTACGAGAAAAGGAGAGGAAGGTTGTGGGTCTGAAGTTTAGCAGTGCAGTAGGGGCACTGGAATACTATCGTGCGGGTATGAGTGAGTGCTTTTTCAGGGGTCCTACTTGGGAGAAACATAGACATTCGTTTAATATTCATCCATTTCTTTCCAGCATTGTTATCATTCTGACAACATCTAAAATAAATTAGTATCTGCATTGCATCCTTAAAAGAAGAAGGGACCAAAGACATGTCCAAACTGTCTTTTTGTTCTAGTGGAATAAAACATTTATTTAACATGTATTTTGGACAACCACCGAGAGATTGGAAACTTTTCTCAAGGATGTATCTCTCTGTACGTGGGTTATTGGCTTTGTGGATTTTCTGTAGTAAAATTAAAATTCTAGTTTTGTTTTCCCTTATCACCCAATGTCTTTCTGTGTGGCCTAACTGGCTGATTAGCGTGTGCTTGGAATGTGTAAATTCATTTTAACATTAGCCTAGGGGCCTGTGTGGCAGCTCACCCCTGTCATCCCAGGACTTTGGGAGGCCGAGGCAGAGGGATCACTTGACGCCAGGAGTTCCAGACCAGCCTGGGCAACATAGCAAGACTCCTGTCTCTTCCACAAAAAAAAAAAAAAAAAAAAAAAAAATTAGCCAAAGCAGGGTGGCACTCACCTGTAGTCCCAGCTATTCAGGAGTTTGAGGTGGGAGGATCACTCCAGCCCAGGAGTCTGGGCTGATTGAGCCACTGCACTCCACTGCAGAGTGAGACCTTGTCTCTGAAAAACAAAAACATTCACCTAGGTAAAATGTATCTAGGAAGACAAATTTTAAAATTACTCATTCCAGGCCAGGCGCAGTGGCTCACACCTGTAATCCTAGTACTTTGCGAGGCTGACGCGGGCGGATCACAAGGTCAGGAGTTCAAGACCAGCCTGGCCAATACAGTGAAACCCCGTCTCTACTAAAAATACAAAAATTAGCCAGGCGCGGTGGCGAGTGCCTGTAGTCCCAGCTACTAGGGTGGCTGAGGCAGAAGAATCACTTGAACCCGGGAGGCGGAGGTTGCAGTGAGCCGAGTGCACCTCTGCACTCCAGCCTGGGTGACAGGGTGAGACTCTGTCTTAAAAAAAAAAAAAAATTACTCATTCCAAAGTCCAATGTCAGACATAGATAGATTATCCGTTGTTTTGGATGTAATCCTCTTCCTGGAAAACTGGCACAACCAATTACACATGAAATCCTTTCAACTCTGGTATTGGAGGCATAGGGAAGGACTTTGTTTTAGGAGAGCCATAGTCTGCCTCTATTGTCCTTGGAGTTAAACCACGTAGGTTTATATCCTGACTCTGCCACCTGTCAACTCTGTGACCTTGGGCAAATCAAGGGTCTGAGGAGTGCAGGCTCCCAGCATTCCCACGGGGGTGGGGAACGTGACCTATTCATCAGTTAGATGAGGATAATGATATGTATTGAAAAGATTTGTTGAAATATTTAAAGACGATGAATATATTGAATTAATAATGAAAGCGAGGCCCTAAAGGTGTTTTGAGGGTGGTGAAACTTGAATCTATTATCAGCTGTGCAAAAGTTATATTAACTTTGGTGGCTATGAGTTTTGCAGAGGAAAGCTGGGCTTAAATCCCAATGCTAGACCCGGTGGCTAGACCTTGATTGCCACTGGGTCTAGCATTGGGATTTAAGCGACCTCTTAAAAAAAAAAAAAATCACGGAATCTCTCTTTGGCCTTCCTTTTTTGTTTCTCAGCAGTCTACAAAGCTAAGAAGAACCTGAAAATCGGAGGGTGTGTACTTTATTTTTTCTGAGAACTTAAGGCTGAGAGCACAGCCTCCCCAGGAGATTAGCGGCAGAGATCCGCGCGGCCGGAGAAAGGCTAGCCCCAGGGCGCCCTAACTTCCAACTCCGGGAACAATCCAAACCCGGAGGCCGGCGGGGGAGGGGACAGCCCTAGGGGGCGGTGGGGATGGGAGCGGATGCTCTGGGGTCAGCTCTGGCACTCGCCGGCTGAGCCCAGTGCCAGTCTAGGTGAGCCCCACGGCGGTGAGGGACGCTCGCGAGGCGGCCCAGAGGAGTTAGATGACGTCACCTCCAGGAGGACTCGCTTTTTCATTAATGAAACCGGCCGGCGCGGGCGCATGCGCGGCAGGCCCCCTTCCCTCTCGCTTCCCCCTCCCCTTTCCCAGCCGCGCTCTCAATCTCTAGCTCGCTCGCGCTCCCTCTCCCCGGGCCGTGGAAAGGATCCCACTTCCGGTGGGGTGTCATGGCGGCGTCTCGGACTGTGATGGCTGTGGGGAGACGGCGCTAGTGGGGAAAGCGACCAAGAGGCCCCCTCCCCTCCCCGGGTCCCCTTCCCCTATCCCCCTTCCCCCAGCCTCCGTGCCAACGCCCCCTTTCCCTCTCCCCCTCCCGCTCGGCGCTGACCCCCCATCCCCACCCCCGTGGGAACGCTGGGAGCCTGCACTCCTCAGACCCTCTCCTCGCCTCTTCCCTCACCTCAGCCTCCGCTCCCCGCCCTCTTCCCGGCCCAGGGCGCCGGCCCACCCTTCCCTCCGCCGCCCCCCGGCCGCGGGGAGGACATGGCCGCGCACAGGCCGGTGGAATGGGTCCAGGCCGTGGTCAGCCGCTTCGACGAGCAGGTAACGGGCCCGTGGCGGGCGGGAGGTGGGAGCGGAGTGGGGGTGGGGACAGAGTGGGTGAGGGGAGGTAGGAGCGGCCGCCTCCCCCGCGGCTGCCTCTGGCTCTGGAGGAAAGGAAGGGAAGAAAAGGGAAGGGGGGATAAGTGGGGGTGGTCAAGGCGGGAGGTGAGGGGTAGGAGGGGACAGCTGGGAGCTTGGGCTCCCTTTCCCTCCTAAGTCGGGGGGTGGGGCCTTGTCCCTGACCAGCCTCCGACCCTCCGTACCCTTTATCCCAGCCCTTCCGCTTGGGAATGGGGATGAGTGACCTGGGGGCCCCTTTAGGGGCGCGCCATCTGGATTTAATAATTACCCCCTTACTTTTGTTTTTGAGCAGAGGTGGGTAACGTTTAGGGGTTCTCTCTTCCTCTTCCCTCCGTGACCCTCCTAACTGGGGACGAGCGAACCCTAAGGCCTGTCTTATGTACCCACAATAGGAGAACGATAACATTCCGCCCCTCCCCCAGTTTCTTCAGCTTCCTCTCCTGGAGGGGGAAGAGCAGAAGAAAGCAAGGAAGGCACAGGTTTTCTTACTTTCTGCTCCATCGTCTCATCCTGCCCCGAGAGCTTCAAGTGCACACTCACTGCACATCTTTGTGATGCCCCAAAACGTCGTCCCCCATATCCTGATGACACAGACTGCCTTTTTTTTTTTATTGCCGTTTGCAGTGGAAACCGTGTTTCTGAAATATCTTCCCCTTCCTTGATAATTGTAGTCTCTCCCCCCGCCTTTTTTTTTGCCAGTGGTCTGAGGATGTGATGTATTCTCGAGTGAGGATGTTGGGGAGTAAGGGGAGAAGGGTGAAAGGAAAGTGAGAAACTGCTTCTGAGCCACCAACAACACAGAGCAAAGCCAGCTGGGATATGGTCCTGGAGCAGATCATTCTGCTAGTGTTTGTGGTTGTTTTTGACTCTCTCCTCCTGGTTGACAAGAGAACTTTCATTGAGAATATTTGGGATGGAAAAAAAAGTTTTGTAGCTTGAGGAGGTGACTTTTTATCGGCTGAGTTTCACACAATAAATCCTGGGGCTGATTAGAATGAATGCACGCAGCATAGCCTTTTGTCATTGGAAATTAGTTTAACTTTGTGTTGCTGTAGGTAGTTGGGGATGGTTTAAGGGATACTTTCTGCAGCTGTGGTTGCAATGGGCTTCCTGTGATGGGGGAATTGTTTAAGATTGAGTCAATCTATTTTGTTTACTGGATATAATGGTAAAACATTGTGGGAGTTGAAGGGGTGGGGGAAGAGCTCTTCCCTTATTTGATCCATAAACATTTCTTTACGGCACTCAAAGTGTTTCAGACCTACCTGGAAAATATCTGGGAATAGGCAGAGGAAGTTGAGAAGAAGCTATGTAGATAAAATAGAATTATGAAGCTGTCAGAGACTTGAAGGAATTGTTTTATCCATTCGTATGCTTCCAGACCCAAAGGCATCTAAACCAAACTATACTAATCCATCTGTGGTTTAATGTTACTGCATATAAAATATTGCATTATTGATAGAGTGTTAGATTTAAAACTTGGTAGAAAAGACTGTAATTTTAAGAAAGGATTTAAAAGGCACATAGAAGAACCCCAAAGCTGACCCTTGCGGACAGCAGAATCTGGATGTAGGAATTTGAAGGATTCATGCTGCAATTCTCCTTAAATTTTAAAAATTAAAAATTTTTTTCAGTTTTTTTCTCAATTTTATTTTTTTTACTTCTTACCTGTTCATCTCTAGGCTTATTTACCATATTGGAAAAAGATATTTTAAAGAGGAACGATTTTGGACTGGGCACGGTGGCTCACGCCTGTAATCCCAGCACTTTGGGAGGCCGAGGCAGGTCCATCACCTGAGGTCAGGAGTTCGAGACTAGCCTGACTAACAGTGAAACCTCGTCTCTACTACAAAAATTAGCCTGGTGTGGTTGCGGGCGCCTGTAATCCCAACTACTCAGGAGGCTGAGGCAGGAGAATCACTTGAACCCAGGAGATGGAGGTTGCAGTGAGCCGAGATCATGCCAGTGCACTCTAGCCCGGGCAACAGAGGAAGACTCTTGTCTCAAAAAAAAAAAAAAAAAAAAAAAGGAGTGATTTTGATTATATGCCCATTAATGCAAGAAAGTGTTTCTCCTTCTGTCCCTAGTGTTAAAAGACCTTAAGGCTTCATTGTTATGCATATTGTGGAATCAAACTCACCACCATCTGTTAAAAATTAAGGACATAAGTTTTTAAAACAGCATTTTTCTGCATTCCTTATGTTGTAATTAAGAGAAAGATACATAGCAGAGATTATTCCTCACTTTTTTTTTTTTTTAATTGAGACAAGGTCTCACTCTTCTGCCCAGGCTGGAGTGCAGTAGCTTGATGTCGGTTCATTGCACCCCTGCTTCCCGCATTCAAGTGATTCTCCTGCTTCAATCTCCCAAGTAGCTGGGATTACAGGTGTGCACCATCATGCCCGGCTAATTTTTGTATTTTTAGTAGAGACGGGGTTTCACCATATTGGTCAGGCTGATCTCGAACTCCTGACCTCAGGTGATCTGCCCGCCTTGGCCTCTTGAAGTGCTGGGATTATAGGCGTGAGCCACTGTGCCTGGCCTGTTCCTCACATTTTTCTCTTAGAAAGTTAGTCTCTGACCTTGAGATGCAAAAATGTAAGGGTTTTCAGTGTTTAACATAAGGTACTTACATATATTAATTTATTATAGAGTGATAAATGTTGAATTCATATTAGAGTTCATCTTAAGGTTGAAAATGTCATTTAGTCAGAAAACTGAGGCATAGGGAGGTTAAGCGACATAAATGTATTAACAAGAGCTTCAGTATGAAAAGTAGTGAATGCTTGACCGTCAGGGAGATACTTTTCCTAAGTATCCCACAGAATTTGTTCTAATCCATTAAATAGAAGAGTTTTTTTTTTTTAATTTTTGAGACGGAGTTTTCACGCTTCTTGCCCAGGCTGGAGTGCAATCATGCGACCTTGGCTTACTGCAACCTCTGCCTCCTGGGTTCAAATGATTCTCCTGCCTCAGACTCCCAAGTGGCGGGGATTACAGGCGCTGGCCACTACTCCTGGATAATACTTGTATTTTTAGTAGAGGTATGAGATTACAGGCGTGAGCCATCGCTTACATTTTTATTGAGGGGAGAAAAAGCCCTGCATGTACTGAGAGATATTTGTATAAGAATCTTAATAGTTGGCCGGGCGCGGTGGCTCACACCTGTAATCCCAGCACTTTGGGAGGCTGAGGTGGGCGGATCACGAGGTCAGGAGATTGAGACCATCCTGGGTAACAAAGTGAAACCCCGTCTCTCCTAAAAATACAAAAATTATCTGGACGTGGTGGCGGGCGCCTGTAGTCCTAGCTACTCGGGAGGCTGAGGCAGGAGAATGGCCTGAACCCGGGAGGTAGAGCTTGCAGTGGACTGAGATGGCGCCACTGCACTCCAGCCTGGGCGACAGAGCGAGACTCCATCTCAAAAAAAACAACAAAAAAGAATCTTAATAGTTTCAACTGTTAATAAAACTTTGAATTTTGGATTATGTTATCTGTACTTTGCTCTACTGGGCCCAGGGGAAGTTAAGCTTTTCCTTCTTATTACAGCTAAGAGTTTGCATGTTGGACCACTTACGCCCCCAGGGAGCATATGCGTGTCAGAAGATGGCAACTCTGTTTATGATTGCTGTTTTGGTTGGATTTCCAATATTTGGTGTGATTAAAGCAGAAATGCATTTCTAGCCACTGCTGATTACAGACATATTGCACTCTGATGGGTATTGCTTAGCAACTTAGTGCAGTAGACTCAGTTAAAAGAAGTGGATGTGTGCCATATTGACATTTTGAGCTCACATTCTTGTGGGTAATATAAAATTCCTTAACCTGATAATATTGCAGCTAAACCTAGTATTTAGGGTCTAACTTGAATGAGTATTACCAATTTTAGAAGTAATCACCTCCTTGGTTAGGGAAATGACAGTTGCAAAGGTGGACAGCCAGAAAGCTGAATGTTATCAGTTACATCTTATGTCTCTCCTTAACCTGCCTTTATGGTGCCAGATAGCAAGTTTCTAATTGAAACTGACAAATTGTATGTGTGTAGCTTTTTTTTTTTTTTTTCCCCCTTGAGATGGAGTTTTGCTTTTGTCTCCCAGGCCAGAGTGCAATGGCGAGTTCTCAGCTCACTGCAACCTCTGCCTCCCTGGTTCAAGCCATTCTCCTGCCTCAGCCTCCGGAGAAGCTGGGAGCTACCACACCTGGCTAATTTTTGTATTTTTAGCAGAGACGGAGTTTCACCATGTTGGTCAGGCTGGTCTCGAACTCCTGACTTAAGGTGATCTACCTGCCTTGGCCTCCCAAAGTGCTGGGATTACAGGTGTGAGCCACTGCGCCTGGCCAGGTGTGTAGCTTTTAATTGTGGTTCATTAACCCGGTTTCTAAGCAAATTAGAACCTTCTGTGTATCTCACCTAGTTCTGTATGCCCCACTGGTCCCTGTAGAGCTTTATTTCTGAAAGGAAGTATGGGAAAACTATGGATATTTGAACTTGAAAAAGAAGTCCATCCCAAAATCATTTGTTGTAAATATGATTATTTAAAGCAATTATATTTTCCATATCTGATCAAGCAAAAGCAGTATATAAAAGCCAAAAAAAAAAAACCATTTAAATAATATGTTACAGAATAAACTCTGATTTTAGAGGTTATAATGGCATATCTGTTCTCATACATTGAGTGTTCATCTGAATGTACTTTGAATATGCGGTGAGAGGTTCACAGTATAAAATGATTGGCAAGTATCTTCGAAATTACAAACCACATACTAATTAGACAAATAGATTTGCAAAACTTTGAAGCTTTTTGGATTTAAAAAATATCTCCTAGCTTCATTCTTCAAGCCTGGTCTGTAATTTTTATCAGGCCTTATAATAGTTGAAAATGAGTACTAATTTGTTTTTTTTTTTTTTGAGACGGAGTCTTGCTCTGTCGCCCAGGCTGGAGTGCAGTGGCCGGATCTCAGCTCACTGCAAGCTCCGCCTCCCGGATTCACGCCATTCTCCTGCCTCAGCCTCCCGAGTAGCTGGGGCTACAGGCACCCGCCACCTCGCCCGGCTAGTTTTTTGTATTTTTTTTTTAGTAGAGATGGGGTTTCACTGTGTTAGCCAGGATGGTCTGGATCTCCTGACCTCGTGATCCGCCCGTCTCGGCCCCCCAAAGTGCTGGGACTACAGGCTTGAGCCACTGCGCCCGGCCATGAAAATGAGTACTCTTTTATGGTGAGGAATATTTTATGGTGAGTGAGAAATAATGCTTATTCTTCCAATTTTAGTATATGTGGTGCTGAAGCGAGCACAATAATGCTTATTCTTTACTTTGGAATTTTTTTTTTTTTTTTTTTTTTGAGATGGAGTCTTGCTCTGTCGCCCAGGTTGGAGTGCAGTGGCGTGATCTCAGCTCACTGCAACGTCCGCCTCCTGGGTTCAAGCGATTCCCCTGCCTCAGGTTCCCAAGTAACTGTGACTACAGGTGCATGCCACCACGCCCAGCTAATTTTTTATTTTTAGTAGAGTCGGGGTTTCACCTTGTTAGCCAGGATGGGTCTCAATTTCTTGACGTCGTGATCCGCCTGCCTTGACCTCCCAAAGTGCTGGGATTACAGGCATGAGCCATCGTGCCCGGCCCAGAATTCATCCTTTAAAAAAATTTCTTCCAACTGTTCCTCAGTTCTCTGCACCCCTTACACTTTCCACCTTATCTGTCTAGGAACTAATTTAGTCTCTATGTGGGCTTCTTTCTTTTTCACTTTTCAGGCTAAGATTTCCTTTCTCTTGGAAATCAGACATTTACTTGGTCCTGCAGCTCTCTCTGTGGACCAGCCTTTTTTGTTGTTGCCAGATACCCGCCTCTACTGTTTATCCACCCATTTCCTTTATAACTCTGAAAAGTAGCTCCTGCTTCTGCTTTCCTTCTTGATTGCTGTTTTCTTGAAAGTGATTCCTTATGGCAAAACATAGTGGTCTTTGCTTAGTTGTAATGCCACTGTGATGTTCCAGTACCCACTGGAAACCAATCTCTTCTAGTTCCCAAGACACAATACCTTTCTGCTGAATTGGAATTCCTTAGTGGTGGTCTTAGTTTTGTTCTGTTATTCACTGCCTTTGTCCCTATCCTAGCCATTAGCTTTCCTATAGATCCTTGATTTCCTCATCTGTTGAAAAAGAAGTGGCTAGAAAATCTTTTAGAGTCTTTCAAGTTTAAATATTCGGTGACTTAAATATTCTAACAGCATGTCTCTGTGACCTAGCAGTCTACCGGGAGCTGACCCCACTTAATTTACTAAACTCTTTCCCATTATGCCTCTGCATGCACGTATGTTCCAGGCAGGTCACCTCAGTCTCTTCTATATGTATCTTGCTTCTTCCCACTTCTTGGTCTTTGTTTCTGCCAGTCCCTGTCTGAATGCTTTAATTCCTCCTTTGTGCTTTTCTAATTCCTGTCCTTCCTTCAGTGTTCAGCTCAGACTTCATTTTTTTTTTCCCCATGAGGTTGTTTCACACTAAACTCTGCTATCTCGCTTCTTGGTATCCTTGTCACCTGGAGTTTTATAAACCACACAGTAAGTTTTCTTCCTTTAGGAGGGTTGGTTGAACACAGCTTGGTTTGTTTTCTTTTTTTCTTGTCTTTTTATCAAATGGAGTGTATACTTTCTGAAAAGCAATGAACCCCATTTGAATTCTCTTCTAGTCACCCCAGTGCCCAGCACAGTCTTAAGCACACAGAACATTGATGGAATGTTTTTGAAATGATTCCTGGTTGAAGGGTAGACTGGCTAAATTAAAAAAAATAGTACTTTTGGCTTTGTTTTACTGAATTTTACTTCCGTGTTTGTAATAGCCTAGGTTTGATAAGTGATATTTTAACAAGCAATGAGTAAGAAAATTAGCATAAAGAAGGAATTTGTACATATTTTTATTTCCTCCCATAGAGCAAACATGTTTTTTGTATCAGGTTTCAGATCTGATCAACTACTTTTGTAATTTTGGATTTGTCATTTACTGTTAGGACATTTTGCAGTAGTCTGATAGGATATGAATGTGAAGCACTTTGAAAAGTCTAAAATTTTTCTAATATAGGATTTATATGTTTTCTTTATAGCTGATTACTTTTTTTTTTGTGACAGAGTCTTGCTGTGTTGCCCAGGCTAGAGTGCAGTGTAGCTTATTACTGATTATTGTGTTTTCACTAAATAAGGGAGCGTAGGCCGGGTGTGGTAGCTTATGCTTGTAATCCCAGCACTTTGGAAGGCCCAGGTGGGAGGATTGCTTGAGGCCTTGAGTTCAAGACCAGGCTGGGCAACATAGTGGGATGCTGTTTCTAAAAAATATTAGTTGGGTGTGGTGGCATGTGCCTGTAGTCTCAGCTACTCAGGAGGCTGAGGCAGGAGGATCACTTGAACCCAGGAGTTCAAGGATACAGTGAGCCATGATTGTGCCACTGTACTCCAGCTTGGGTGAGACCCTGTTGGAGGGTCTGTCTTCCAAAAAAAGTGTGAGACCTCAAGAGTGAGACCCTGTCTTCCAAAAAAAAAAAAAGGGAGCGTGACTAGTCTCTGGATATTCCTTTGTATGTACCTTGGCCAATATATACCTTACCTTAGTATCCATTGACAAGTTCTCTTTTTTTCTTCTTTTTTTTTTTTTTTTGAGATAGAGTCTTGCTCTATTGCCCAGGTTGGAGTGCAGTGCCATGATCTCAGCTCACGGCAAACTCCACCTCGTGGGTTCAAGCGATTCTCATGCCTCAGCCTCCCAAGTAGCTGGCATTACAGGCATGTACCACCACACCTGGCTAACTTTTGTATTTTTAGTAGAGACAAGGTTTCGCTATGTTGGCTGGTCTCAAACTACTGACCTCAAGCGATCCGCCTGCCTCAGCCTCCCAAAGTGCTGGGATTATAGGCATAAGCTATGGCGCTGGGTTAATATTGTTACATTTTATTTTAAATGTTCCTGTTTTTTGCCCTACTCTTTTTATTTGACTTTTTAACTATTAGGAAATTAGATTCTTTTCTTAAATCTGCATTATTATTATTATTATTATTATTATTATTTTGAGACAAGGTCTCGCTTTGTCGCCCAGGGTGGAGTGTAGTGGTACAATTTTGGCTCAATGCAACCTCTGCCTCCTGAGTTTAAGCGATTCTCCTGCCTCAGCCTCCCAAGATTACAGGCATGTACCACCACACCCAGCTGATTTTTTTTGTATTTTTAGTAGAGGCGGGGTTTCACCATATTGGCTAGGCTGGTCTTGAACTCCTGACCTGAGGTGATCCGCCTGTCTCGGCCTCCCAAAGTGCTGGGATCACAGGCTTGAGCCACTGTGCCTGGCCCTATTTTTGTATTTTTAGTAGAGACGGGGTTTTGCCATATTGGCCAGGCTGGCCTCAAACACCTGCCTCAGCCTCCCAAAGTACTGGGATTACAGGTGTAAGCCACTGTACCTGGCCTTAAGTCTGCTTTTAAAAAATGTTTTGGCTGGGTATGGTGGCTCATGCCTATAATTCAAGCTTTTTGGGAGGCTGAGGTGGGAGGATCACTTGAGCCTCAGAGTTTGAGACCAGCCTGGGCAACAGAGTGAGACCCCATCTCTACAAAAAGTGAAAAAAAAAAAAAAGAAAAGAAAAAATCAGCCAGTGTGCATTGGTTAAAAGTAAAGTAAAGAAAAAGCAGACAGAGATTAGCCAGGTGTGGTAGTATATGCTACTTGGGAGGCTGAGTCAGGATTGCTTGAGCCCAGGAAATTAAGGCTGCAGTGAGCCATGATTGCACCACTACACTCTGGCCTGGGTGAGACCCTGTCTCAAAAACATTTTTTTAACATGGAGAAAGTATTTTTGTTTTTCATTTTTTATTTGAGTACAGGCCACTGCACCAACCAAAAATTGTGTCCTTAAAATTTGAGTCATATAATACAGTAGTAAGAATGCCTTATTTTTCACATCTTTGTTCTTTAAATTACTCAGATTGCTATGGGGCATTTTTGTTGTAGCTTTCAAATTTGGTGTTCTGGGGTTCTACGTAGACTATATTGCTGCATTCTAACCACATACTTTTAAGAATAAGCAGTGTATTAATTAAAAATGTGTTTTCCACTTGTGTTCCTTAGGTCTGCGTCTATTTTGGAGGTGTGTGTATATATAAGTCAAGGGACAGGAGGTATCGGAAGGCTCTAAAGGAAGTTTAAGGAGGAGAATGTTCTGTAGAAGTGGAAGGGGAGATTTGTGGTCAGCTTAAACTGTTAAAAGGCTTGGGATCAATACCGAAGCAGAATATGAGCATCTTAATCTGTTTCTTTGCAAAGGATTGACTTGTGTTTATAAAAGCGTTGGCTTGTTTCATCTGACATCTTTTAGAATACCTCATTTTCTTGGGGGTGGGAAGGGAAAGATGAGACCATTTGTTTTGATCTTGAAGGATAGAAAAGTGGTTTTACATCATAGTGACTGTGAATTAAGTTTAAAGTTTCAACAAGTTGTAAATTTCTGTATCATACTATGTGGTAGAGCCTTCAGTAAACAGAGTACTCTCAGGTGTTTAATGCTATAGGATATGAATTATAACTGCTATTTATAGTACCCTCACTAAAGTCTCTTAAAGACGATCCATTTGATCACTTCAAATGTTATATGCTTGTGATATATGGTTATATTCTCCACATATAACTGGTTTTTAAAAATTGTTTATTATTCATTTGTTTTAGAAGTGAGGTCTCTTTTTGTTCCTCAGGCTGGAGTGCAGTGGTGTGATCATAGCTCACCATAGCCTCGAACTCCCGGGCTCAAGTGATCGCCCATCTCCTGAATATCTAGGAATATGGGTGTGCGCCACCATGCCTGGCTATTATTTTAATGTTTTTTGTAGAGACGGCATCTTGTTATGTTGCCCAGGTTGCCCAGGCTGGTCTCAAACTCTTGGCCTCAAGTAGTCTTCCCACCTTGGCTTCCCAAAGCACTGGAATTATAGGCGTGAACTGCTGTGCTGAGTCCTGAGTGGCTTTTGAGCCATGGACTATATCATCAAAAAAGCTTCTGTTGAGACAAAGCTTCAAGGGGAGTTCATCCCACTAAAATGAAGAATTGGCATTACATTCTAAAACTTTACATATTCTTACCATAAATGGTACTAATTACTTTGCAGTAGCAGTAACTTGAGGTGCAAACTTCCAGATTGCATATTTTATTTAAACCATAGTCTGGCACTCATGGTTTGGCTTAGGGTTGCCACTGCAGTCCACAAGCTGTCGCCTGCTCTTATTCATATTTTATAGCTTTGAATGTCTTATTCCGTTGAACTTCAGAGAACTTTTTTTTTGAGATGGAGTTTTGCTCTTGTTGTCCAGGCTGGAGTGCAATGACGTGATCTTGGCTCACAGCAACCTCCGCCTCCCAGGTTCAAGCGATTTTCCTGCCTCAGCTTCCCGAGTAGCTGGGATGACAGGCATGTGCCACCATGCCCAGCTAATTTTGTTTTTTTAGTAGAGACAGGGTTTCACCATGTTGGTCAGGCTGGTATCGAACTCCCAACCTCAGGTGATCTGCCTGACTTGGCCTCCCAAAGTGCTGGGATTACAGGCATGAGCCACCATGCCCGGCCGAGAACTTAACTTTTTCTGATGAAATTCTTTCCTGTTCCACCTCATTCCCGTGTCCCACCCCCACCAACAGAGTGGTGTATCTAGCACAAGAGGCATGAAGTTAATTTAGTAAATAGCAGGACTGCTAGAAACTTTTAAGGATTTTATTTAACTTATTTTCAATCAAAATTTTATACTCAGATAATGACCTTTTGGGAAGTTATGTCTCTTAATGATCTCAAGTGGTGACCATTTTCTGTTGACACAGTTTCTCTTGGGTAGTTCTCATAGTAATTTGGGCATGAGAAAACTTTTACCACTTTAGACTTGTGAGGGTAGCCTACTATGTAGTAAAAGAAAAAGCTCTTGACTGTGCAATTTGCAGTGTGGTCTTGGGGAAGTCTCTTAACCTCTCTGAACATCAGTTTTCTATATTTTCGTATGTAAAATGGGCATGATACTTAACCTACTTACATCATGGGCTTGTTTAATGACTTAGGTATGAATCTTACATGAAAGGAAGCTGTAAATAGTCATAAAATTGTATTAGCATCTGTGCACTATTTCTATCCATTCTTCATAATTTGGTGATTATTATTTCTATTCTACGTGAGAAAAAAGTTACAGAGGCAAAACAACACATTCACAATCATATGATATCTAATTAACTGAGTTAAACTAGAGTATGGATGTCTTAATCCTTAGATCACTAACTTTCCAATAAATAGTCTTAAGTCTAAATTTTACTAACAGGTAGTACAAATATGCAAAATGAGGGATGTGTGATTGCCTCTTCACTGGAAGATGATATATTATGTTTTTCCTTTTATGTTCATGTTAGAGTATCTGAATCTTTTTAAGTTGGTTATATGTTAGAAATAGACGTAAATTTAAAAATTATATCCTTGATTTCATTATGTATTCTCCTGGTCACTTTATCAAAACTTCTTCAGCTGTTAGAAGTTGTAACATTGTTTCCCTTTTATTTAGTTATATACTCTCTGTACATTCTTAAGTGACAGAATAGAATTTGTGAGAATACCAACAGAAATATACATACAGCTATAAATACGAGATTATCATTCTTTGATGTTGGTATTGCACAGTCTGTTTTCGTAAAGTTAGTTTTGTATTCTAAGAACATTTTACTTAGAGTTTGATTACATTTTATTAAACTTTGGTAGTATTTCAATGAAGATTCCTGGATGTGGTTTTTTTAATTGTTACATCTACTTTTTCAGTTTTTCTTTTTCCCTAGAACAACTCTCAAATCCTTCATCTTGTCTTTTGGAGTATTTTTTCTACTCTCCTGTCTTTATCAATGCCTTCTATTCCTGTCCCACCGTGGGTCTGGGAAAATGTTGTGCCTTTATGTTCCATGTGAATCTTCTTCCTTTTGGGTAATGAGTGAGGAGGAAAAAAAGGAAAGTATTTATTTCCCTGTTATGTTTCAGTTTTTGGCCTCTGGTAAGTGAATCTGCAGTAGGGAATGACAGTGATGGTAGGTTTTGTTTTAGTCATATATTAACAACAAAGATCAATGAAGACCTGAAGTTCTTGTTCCTCTCATGACACAAGCTGCCTTTGTGGCTCAGAATTCATAAAATTAAAAAATCTTTTGTTTCTTTTTTATTGAGCCAGCCCTCTGGCTGAAAAAATAATTCCAGTCAGTAATTGACTAGTCACAGATTCTTAGTTAGAAAGAATCTGAGATTATTTAAGTCCTACTTGTACAGTATCCCTGACAGCTGATTGTCTAATCTCTATGTAGACATTAAAAATAAAAAAGTAGTAATTCATATCCTAGTAGTATGGAAAATGCAGCAAAATCACAAAAAGTAAATATCATTACTAATATTGTGACTCAGAACCACTGTTAAGATTTTGGTGCGTGGTTTTTTTTTTTTTTTTTTTTTTTTTTTGACAGAGCCCCACTCTGTTGCCCAGGCTGGAGCTCAGTGGCACAATCTCACCTCACTGCAACCTCCACTTTCCAGGTTCAAGTGATTCTTCTGCCTCAGGAGTAGCTGGAATTACAGGCACGTGCCACCACACCCAGCTAATTCGTGTGTGTGTGTGTGTGTGTGTGTGTGTGTGTATATATTTTTTTTTTTTAGTAGAAATGGGGTTTCACCATGTTGACCAGAGGATGGTCTTGAACTCCTAACCTCAGGTGATCCTCCCACCTTGGCCTCCCAAAGTGCTGGGATTACAGGCGTGAGCCACCACGCCCAGCCAGTGCATGTTATTAAATGTGCTGATTCTGAAATCAGATTGCTTAGGTTTGAATCTCTGCTCTCTGCTACTGCTTTTAGCCCTTGGACAAGTTACTTAACCTCTTCAAACTTCAGTTTATTCACTTGTAAAATAGAGTTAAAAGCACCTGTTTCATAGAGGTGGTTGTGAGATTTGATAAAGAAATGTATGTAAAGCATATGACACAGTTTCTGGCACATAGGACCTCAATAAAGGTCAGTATTGTTAGGGTGTTGGAATTGAATGACTTAAATTGTTTTATAATCTGTTCTTTTAATATAAACACTTACCATATGATTACGTTTTCTTTTATATTGTTTTAAAATTTAAGGGATTATATGTAATGTTTTTTCTTTTCTTTTTTTTTTTTTTTTTCCTTGACCTCAAGTGATCTGTCAACGTTGGCCTCCCAAAGTGCTGGGATTACAGGCGTGAGCTGCTGTGCCTGGCAGTTTTTTCTTAATATTTAAAAAATTTTGAATTTTTTACATTGAACATATGTTTTTGTAATCAGAAAAGTAACAGTAAATGTTTCTTAAAAATGTAACTAGAATGTGTCAATGTAAGAAATTATATTCTCAATAATTTCTAGTACTGTAAAGTTAACATAAGAGCAGGATCTGAATATGAGGTGAATATAATAATAAGGTGATTAAAGTCTGAGAACTTCTTTTTTTTTTTTTTCTCTCCTGTCATCCAGGCTGGAATGCAGTGGTGTGATCTTGCCTCACTGCAACCTCTGCCTTCCAGGTTCAAGCGATTTTCCTGCCTCAGCCTCCCGAACAGCTGGGATTACAGACGTGCATCACCATGCCCAGCTAATTTTTGTGTTTTTAGTAGAGACAAGGTTTTTCCATTTTGGCCAGGCTGGTCTCGAACTCCTGACCTCAAGTGATCCACCTGCCTCGGCTTCCCAAAGTGCTGGGATTACAGGCATGAGCCACCGCATCTGGCCTCTTTTTTTTTTTTTGAGACGGGGTCTTGCTTTGTCACCTAGGCTGGAGTGCAGTGCCATGAACACGGTTAACTTTGGCCTCGACCTTCTGGGCTCAAGTGATCCTTCCTCCTCAGCCTCTGGAGTAACTGGGACTACAAGTGTACACCACCATGCCCAGCTAGTTTTTGTATTTTTCTGGTAGAGACAGGGTTTCACCACGTTGCCCAGGCTGGTCTTGAACTCCTGGGCTCAAGCGATCTGCCCACCTTGGCCTCCCAAAATGCTGGGATTATAGGCGTGAGCCACCTTACCCAGCTGAGAACTTGTTACCATACCTTTGGCCCTGTTTAGGTAAGAGGGAACTGTGAACTGCCATAAAAGAGCAGTCTGCTTGACAGGTCTTTGGATTTTAGTGTTTTCAAGGATGGTTAAATGGTTGTGCCACACAAAATTTAACCATTTCCATTAAAAGACATCAGGGCAGGTCATTCTTCTTTTCTTGTGCTGTTCTAAATACTATGATAGGCAGTCTTATTTTGACCTCTGAATGACCAGGTATACTATAGCTCAAGGTAACTCTTTCCATTTGTAGACTTGTAATTGTTATAAGCTCTTCCCTTAAATTGAGCCTCATCTGTCTAAATCTGATCAGCAAACATTTAAGTGCCTTCTATTTGTTATAGATGCTGGAACATTGTAGTAAATGCTAGGGAAATAATAATAAGATGTGGCTCTTGGTTTCCAGAGATCCTAAAGCTAGTATGGGATAGATAAAATAAAATTATAGTTAATATTATGATGGATGCATAAAGTACAATGGGAGTATGTAACAGGAGCATTTGATTCAGATGGGGCAGTTTGAGAGAGAGCTTGTCAGAGAAAGTGATACCTGAAATGAGTTGTGAATCTCATAGCTGCTTATATGCCGTACTAAGATGTTCAGATTCTTTTGTGAAGGCTTTGGGCATTCATTGAATGGCGTATCCTTTAGTGAGAGAAGTTGACAAGTATAAACAAGGGAAATGATGGAATGAAGAACCATAGGACATTGAAGAAGTTAGAGATCCAAATTAAGGTGAAATTTAGAGACTGAATGGTAGAGAAGGAAAGAATGGGTTTGATTCATAATAGCTTTGGGGGAAATGAAAGAGTGGTCTAAGGATACTTAACAATATTGGACACTTAAAAACTCAGCTGAATTTGCAGACCCTTTCTTTGTTACGGTCATAGTCATTGGAATTGAGGAGATAAGGAAAATGGAGGACTAGATGTTGGATAAGTGACATTGAAGTCACCTAGATTAGGGTTGTCAGATTTGGCAAGAAGAAATATAGGATGCTCCATTAAATTTGAATTTCAGATAAACAATGAATAAATTTTTAGTGTAAGTATTTCCCAAATATGGTATAGGGCATACTTAAAATATAAAAATTATTCACGTTTATCTGAAATTCAAATTTAACTGGAAGTCCTATATTTTATCAGGTAACACTAACCTAGATGCTATCTAGATGATGGTGGATGTGGGGTGGAGGAGAAACTGAGCCAGGAACCAGTTTCTTTTGATGAGGGGGAAATAGCTAGAAAATTGGTAGGTAATTGTGACAAGGTTTGGTAGTGAGTATATGAGCCATAAGCCTTAAAGTGTGGGTTTTTATAAAAGTAGAAAAGTTTAGAATTTAGAGTCTTTTATCCATTGTTTCTACTTCACCCTCTCTAACTCAACAGAATAAATTTGTCCTTTTACTTTAACAGATTTGAGGCTGGGCATGGTGGCTCACACCTGTAATCCCAGCGCTTTGTGAAGTCGAGATGAGATGATCGTTGGAGGCCTGGAGTTTGAGACCAGCCTGGGCAACATAACGAGATCCCGTCTCTACAAAAATGTTTCTTTTTTAATTAGCTGGGCCTGGTGGCGCACGCCTATTGTGTCAACCACTTGGTAGGAGTTCAAGGCTGCAGTGAGCCGTGATCACACCACTCCAGCATGGGTGACAGAACGAAACTCGTTTATTTATTTATTTATTTATTTATTTTTGAGACAGGGTCTTGCTCTGTCACCCAGGCTGGAGTTCAGTAGCACAAACATGGCTCCCTGTGGCTTCGACCTTTCTAGCTCAAGCCATATTCCCTCCTCCGCCTCCTGTGTAGCTGGGACTACAGGTGCATGCCACCATGCCTGGCTAATTTTTTAATTTTTTGTAGAGATGAGGTTTCACCATCTTGCCCAGGCTGGTGTCGAATTCCTGGACTCAAGCTATCTTCCCACCTCGGCCTCCCAAAGTGCTGGGATTACAGGCATGAGCCACTGTGCCCAACCGAGATTCTGTTTCTGAAAAAAAAAAAATAAAATAAAATAAAATAAATAAATACAAATAAATACATACAAATAAAAGAAAAACATTTGAAGACATCTTAAGTACACCCTAGATTCCCACCCCCACCAAAAAATTTCATTCATTCTTCAGCCATTTCTCGAAGGACATGTTTTCAAGACACCTTACTATCCTAATTGTTTTCCTTTTGGTGTAATGGTGGTCAGTACTCAGGCATACCTTTTTTTTTTTTTTTTTTTTTTTTTTTGAGAGGGAGTCTCCATCCACCGCCCAGGCTGGAGTGCAGTGGGGCGATCTCGACTCACTGCAAGCTCTGCCTCCCGGGTTCACGCCATTCTCCTGCCTCAGCCTCCCGAGTAGCTGGGACTACAGGTGCCCGCCACTACGCCTGGCTAATTTTTTTGTATTTGTGTTAGCCAGGATGGTCTGGATCTCCTAACCTTGTGATCCGCCCGCCTCGGCCTCCCAAAGTGCTGGGATTACAGGCGTGAGCCACCGCGCCTGGCCTCAGGCATACCATTTTTCATCTTTCCTCTCAATGTTGTATGAGGGCATTATATGAAAATTAAATGGATTTTAAAATGCTGAGCTTGCTGGACATGGTGTTCATACCTGTAATTCCAGCACTTTGGTAGATGGAGGAGGGAGGATTGCTTGAGCCCAGGAGTTTGAGATCAACCTGGACAACATAGCTAGTATACACAAAAAAATCTGCACCAAAAAAAAATCAAAAAAGTAGCTGGATGTGGTGGTGCACGCCTGTAGTCCCAGGAACTTGGGAGGCTGAGGTGGGGGGATGCCTTGAGCCCAGGTGGTGGTGTTTGTGGCACTACACTCCAGTGAGTGGTGTTTGTGCCACTACACTCCAGCATGGGTGACAGAGCGAAACACTGTTTAAAAAAAAAAAAAATGCCGAGCTTCAGGTACACTGTATTTTTGGTATGCATTTGATTACCAATACAGTGTACCTATCAAAAATGTTAATTACATTGAGAGGTGACAATGGCTAGCAGCCCTCACTCTCGGGGCCTCCTCGGCCTTGGCGGCCACTCTGGCAGCACTTCAGGAGCCCTTCAGCCCGCCACTGCACTGTGGGAGCCCCTCTCTGGGCTGGCCGAGGCCGGAGCCGGCTCCTTCCGCTTGCGGGGCAGTGTGGAGGGAGAGGCGCGGGTAGGAACCGGGGCTGCGCGCTTCGCTCATAGTCCAGCCCGAGTTCTGGTGGGTGGGGGCGCAGGCTCTGCGGGCCCCACACTCGGAGCTGCTGGCCGGCGCCGCTGGCCCAGGGAGTGAGGGGCTTAACACCGGGACCAGCAGCTGCGGTAGGTGCGCCTCGTCCCCGAGCAGTGCCGGCCCGCCGGCGCAGCTGCCTCCCTGCGGGGCAGGGTTCGGGACCTGCAGCCTGCCAGGCCGGAACCCTCTCCCCGATGGTGGGCTCACGCGTGACTCGAGCCTCCCTGACGAGCCCTGCCCCCTGCTCCGCGGTCTCGTCGACTGCCCAGGGGCTGAGGAGTGCAGACACTGCTTGGGACTGGTGGGCAGCTCTGCCTGCAGCCCTGGTGCAGGATCCACTGGGTGAAGCCAGCTGGGCTCCTGAGTCTAGTGGGGATTTGGAGAACCTTTATGTCTAGCTAAGGGATTGTAAATACACCAATCAGCACTCTGTTTAGCTCAGGGTTTGTAAATACACCAATCAGTACTCTGTGTGTAGCTCAAGGTTTGTAAATACACCAATTGGTACTCTGTATCTAGCTAATCTAGTGGGGACTTGGAGAACTTTTCTGTCTAGCACTCTGTGTCTAGCTAGAGGATTGCAAATGCACCAATCAGCAATCTGTGCCTAGCTCAAGGTTTGTAAATACACCAGTCTGTACTCTGTATCTGGCTAACCCAAGTTGGGACTTGGAGAACTTTTCTGTCTAGCACTCTGTGTCTAGCTAAAGGATTATAAACACACCAGTCAGCACCCTGTGTAAACGGTCCAATTAGCTCTGTATAAAATGGACCAATCAGCAGGATGTGGGTGGGGCCAGATAAGGGAATAAAAGCAGGCTGCCCAAGCCCGCCAGCGGCAACCCTCTCGGGTCGCCTTCCACAGTGTGGAAGCTTTGTTTTTTTGCTCTTTACAATAAATCTTGCTGCTGCTCACTCTTTGGGTCCACGCCACATTTATGAGCTGTAACACTCACTGCGAAGGTCTACAGCTTCACTCCTGAAGCCAGTGAGACCACGAACCCACCGGAAAGAACCAGTTAACTCCAGACGCGCCACCTTTAAGAGCTGTAACACTTATGCAAAGCTCTGCGGCTTCACTCCTGTCAGCGACACCACGAACTCACCAGAAGGAAGAAACTGCAGACACATCTGAACATCTGAAAGAACAAACTCCGGACACACCATCTTTAAGAACTGTAACAATCACCGGAAGGGTCTGCGGCTTCATTCTTGAAGTCAGCGAGACCAGGAACCCACCAATTCCGGACACAACATGTTTTAAAATGAAAAGTTTCAAACATGAAAGTAGAGAGATTTTGTTGTTGTTGTTTTTGTTGTTGTTGTTTTTCCTGAGACAGAGTCTTAACTGTATTACCCATGCTGGAGTGCAGTGGCACGATCTTGGCTCACTGCAACCTCTACCTCCCGGGCTCAAGTGATCCTCTGTCTCAGCCTCCCGAATAGCTGGAATCGCAGGTGCACACCACCACGCCTGGCTGAATTTTTAGTATTTTTTGTATTGACAGGGTTTTGTCTTGTTGTGCAGGCTGGTCTCAAACTCCTGACCTCAGGTGATCAGCCCGCCTCAGCCTCCCAAAGTGCTGGGATTACAGGCGTGAGCCACTGTACATGGCCTAGAGAGATGATTATAAATTAATCCTTTTGTATCTATTACTCAATTTCTCCCTAGTCTTATTTCATCCATTTTCCTCCCCATTTCCTGCTCACCACTTCTTTATTATTTTAAAGCAATCCTATATATTATTTCAGCATGATTTATTTTTATACTGACTTTAAGAGCTGTGTAATGTAAAAACAATGCAATGAGGAATCAGAGGACTTCACTTTAAGTCTTAATTTTCTATTGGAGTGAGTTAACAGTGGGGCAAGCCAAGCTGTATGAGCCCTGAATTCCTAATATGTTGAAGAGAGTAACAGGTGGTGGAGGGAACATAATGTCACCTGCCCTTTTTCACAGGAATGTATGAGAATCAAAGATAGGAGGTAATATGCATGAAAGTATTTTGTCTATTCTGAACTCAAGCAAAAGTGCTTTACAAAGGTAGGATTTTATTCGTAAATGCTGCTTCCCTGTATAAGTGCTAACAACTCATGCATAATCAATCTTAGAAATATCTGGATGCTGATATTAAATTAAGTCCATAGTATTAAAGTCACCCTTTCATCTTTGCCCATTCTTGCATTTTGACAATTGCAACATTTTCTCATTCCCAATCTGGCTCCTGTCTACTTTTCATGACTTCTGCATGTTCACTGACAGCATTTCTAAATTTTCATCTATACCTTGGATTCATGTACACTTGAGTTTAGGTAAAGCAGGGAGGTGGGCTCTTCATGCTTTATGTATCTAAGTTCTGATGACTCTCAGCAATGCTCTTTTTCAAATTTGAAGATCATTTTCTTTCTTTTTTTTTTTTGAGATGGAGTCACTGTCCCCCCGACTGGAGTGCAATGGCACGATCTCATGGCTCACTGTAACATCGACCTCCTGGGTTCAAGCTATTCTTGTGTCTTAGCCTTTTGAGTAGCTGAGATTATAGGCGCCTGTCACTATGCCCGGCTAATTTTTTTATTTTTAATAGAGACGGGGTTTCACTGTGTCGTCCAGGCTGGTCTTGAACTCCTAATTTCAGGTGATCCTCCTGCTTTGGCCTCCCAAAGTGCTGGGATTACAGGCGTGAGCCACCATGCCTGGCCTCATTTTATTTTCAACTAGAACGATTAGAAATAAAAATTGAGTTGAATAGTTCTGCTTTTAATGACCTATTGGTGCTGGATCATGGACTCTAGTGATTCTTGTTCTTCTTTCCTCATCTTTTTGATCCTAATGTATTTTAAAAGCCTTTACATATTTTTGTCTTTAAAATTTCTAGTTATTCTGAACTTTTGTTTTAACTCTTCTGTTAATTTCATCCATTGTGTGTAGTGTGTATTTTTTCTTAAATGTCCTTATAAATACTGAGCTATGGGGGAGGGGAGAGGAGGAGCAACTCGTGCAGGCAGGCAAGTTTCTTTAGAAATGTAAGCCTTGCCAGATCACTTAAGACTTGTTAAAAGGACAGATTTCCTGGCTCTACTAAACATCTTGTGATTTCTAGAGGTCCCAGGTCATTTTGACATAAAGCTGGGTTTGTAAACCACTGATGTGTGATATACAGGAAGAATTTAATTTCTGGGTGATATTTAATAGGTCACAATACAATCGTATGTATCACTGCAACAAGTTAGAAAAAAAAAACCACAATTGGATGAACTTTAAAAATCAATATTAAAAAAAATACTGGAGAGCTATGGCTGTAATGAGGACTAGATGAATTAGAATTCCTGAGATAGAAGAGATCTTTATAGGTGAGCAGAGGATTGCTGACGTTTGCTGATTCAGGACACACACTGAAGGAAAAGGAAACTAGAGAGGAAGTGCATTTTACTAAAACGCAACATATCCCTGGCCCAGTTCAATTCCTTATTGGACTGAGGTGACCAGCCTATCCTATCCCTTTGTTTAATAGAGGAAATAGACAGCTCTTACTGAGAAGATATATTCTGGAGTTTCTGTGGTTCTTTTCATTTATAATACTATCATACTGTTAACTATTTCTAGAGATGTGAAAGGGTGGAAAAATTCAAGAGAAAAGTAAAACTATAGAAGCAGACTCAGAAAATTGAAGTTCATCAGACAAGGACTTATTTTAAAATACACTTAAGAAAATAAAGGAAAATATGGACAAAATGGATGAAAATTTTCAGAGAATTGGAATCCACAGAAAGAAACCAAATGGACATTCTGGGAATCAAAAACACAACATTGGTTGCTTAAGGTCTTTATTTGTAGTTTGATTAGAAACTTTGGTGCAGGATTCTAGGACCTCATTTTATTGTTCCCCCATTCTTTATTGTTCTTTTAAAAAAAAAAACAGGTAAATTGAATGTATACTATTTGAGTTCCACGAGAGCAGGGCCTATGTCTGTTTTGTTCATTGCTGTACTCCCAGGGCTTGGTATAGTGCATGCCACATTAAAAAACAAGACAGAACAAAATCTTCCTTAACACCACCACCACAACCCCCCCATTAATAATTAATTGGCATTAATCTGAAATTATTCATTGTACTGGTTCAGTAGCAGACTGTGCATAGCAAAAGGCAAGACTAGAGAACTTGTGGACAGATCAATAGAAAATATCTAGATAAAAGCACAGGAAAAAAAAAGAATGGAAAGAGTAGAACAGAGCCTAAGAGACATGTGGAGCACTTGTAAAAAATCTAATGTGTAATTGGAGACCCAAAAGTAGAGACATTAGCATGAAAGCAAATACTTGAAGAAGTAATGATAAAATATTTTCCCAAACTGATGAAAGGCGTCAACCTATAAATTCAAGTAGTTTCGCAAACCCCAAGCAGGATGAACACAAAGAAAACTACACTTAGCATATCTTAATGGAACTGTTGAAAACTAGAAACAAAGAGAAACTCTTTTTTTTTTTTTTTTGAGATGGAGTCTCGCTCTGTCGCCCAGGCTGGAGTGCAGTGGCACGATTTTGGCTCACTGCAAGCTCCGCCTCCCGGGTTCACGCCATTCTCCTGCCTCAGCCTCCTGAGTAGCTGGGACTACAGGCGCCCGCCACCACACCCAGCTAATTTTTTGTATCTTTTAGTAGAGACGGGGTTTCACTGTGTTAGCCAGGATGGTCTCGAACTCCTGACCTCGTGATCCACCCGCCTTGACTTCCAGAAGTGCTGGGATTACAGGCGTGAGCCACCGCGACCGGTGGAAACAAAGAAAGCAGCCAGAAGAGGGGAAAAAAGGCACTGTGTTCAAAGGAACAATATAATATAACTGATGGCTGACTTTTTAACACAACTGGAAACTGGGAAATAACAGACATTCTTTAAATGTTGGCAAAAAAACCTGCCAAGCTAGAATTCTGCTTCCAGCAGAAATATCCTTCAGACAAGAAGGCGAAATAAGGACGTTTTTAGACAATCAAAAGCTGACAATTTATGACCAGCAGACCTGCACTGTAAGATTACTGAAGGAAGTTTTTTAGACAGAACGAAAATATCTGAAATGGAAGTACAAAACTGGGAAATAATGAAGAGCACTCACTCGGGTAAGTGTATGAGTGTATAGACAAGACCTGTTGCCTCTTGTTTTTGTTGCTGTTTTTAGGAACTTTATTGCTTTTTGCCATTCTAGAATAATAGAATTTCTACAGCTTTTAGGTTAAGGTAAAATTGCCATCCAATCAATAAACTGCACATATTTAAAATGTATAATTTGATGAGTTTTGATACACACATAAATAAGCCTTTGATACCATTACCACAATCAAGATGAAAAACATATATTACCAGCAAAAGTTTTCTCCAGCCTCTTTATAATCCATTCCTACCTCCATCCCATCCCTAGAGAACTCTTGAGCTGTTTTTGTCTCAGTGAATATATCATAAGTCATTTATCCATTTACTTGTTGATGGATAACTAAAGACAACCCAAATTTTCACCATTACAAATAAAGTTGTCTTGAAGATTCATATACATGACTTTCATTTCTCTTGAGTAAATATAAAGGAGTAGAAATGGGTGGATCATATGGTGGATGTATATGATAATGATATGTTATAGGATATTCTGTAATTTTTTAAGAGGCCACCAAGCTGTTCCTAAAGTGTACCATCTTATAGCAGTATATGATTGTACCATATTATAGCAGTATATGAGAGTTCTAGTTATTCCACATCTTTGCCAACACTTATTTAATCTTTTCTTTTAAATTATAGCCATCCTAGTGGGTATGAAGTGGTGTCTCTTAGTGGTTTTGATTTGCATTTCCCTAATGACTAATGATATTGAGCATCTTTTCATGCGCTTATTTACCATCTGAATATTTTCTTTGGTGAACAGTTTATCTCTTTTGCCCATTTTTTAAAAATTGAGTTTTACTAGAATTTTGAGAGTTCATAATATATGCTGAATACAAGTTCTTTATCAGATAAATGATTTGCAAATCTTTTCTCCTAGTTTTTGCTTGTTTTTGCTTGTTTTTTGTTCTCAAAGTCTTTTAAAAGCAGATGTTCTTAATTTTTCTGAAGTCCACCTTATCAATTAAAAAATGGATCATGTTATTGGTATATCTGAGATACCTTTTTCTAGTACAAGGTCACAAAATTTTCTCCTGTGTTTTCTATAGAAATTTAGGATTCATACTCAGGTTTGTGGCTCATTTTTAGTTAATTTTTGTATTTGTGCTATATGCCTGTTATGCCAATATCACGTAGTCTTAACTATAGAAGAGCTTAACTATATAAAGTATATAATAAAATATCAAGTCAGGTAGTATAAGTCCGCCAGCTTTCTTGTTTCTTAGAATTGTTTTGACTAGTCTAGAACTTTTGTTATCCTTATATGGTTTCGGATTGGCTTGCCAATTTATATTAAAAAGCCTGTTTTGATAGAGATTGTGCTGAGTCCATGGATCAATTTTGGGAAGATTGCCATTTTAACAGGTATTGTTTTTTAGCTTCAATGTTTGATTGTTGCTAATATATAGAAATACGTGGATGTTTATTGATCTTGTTTGTTTTTATTTAGGCCATAGATTTTTTCTTTTTCTTTTTAAAGACAGGGTCTTGCTCTGTTCCCCAGGCTGGAGTACAGTGGCATGATCATAGCTCACTTCAGCCTTGAACTCCTGAGCTGAAGTGATTCTCCCAAGAAGCTAGGACTACAGGTACACGCCACCACACTTGGCTCATTTTCTTATTTTGTAGAGACAGGGTCTTGCTGTGTTTCCCAGGCTGGTCTCAGGCACCTGGCCTCAAGTTGTCCTCTTGCCTCAGCTTCCCAAAGTGCATGAGTCACTGAACCTGGCCAGGCCGTAAATTTTTTTGAGACAGGGTCTTGCTCTGTTGCACAGGCTGGAGTGCAGTGGTACGATCATGGCTTACTGCACCCTCGACTACCTGGGCTCAAGTGATCCTCCCACTTCAGCTTCCTGAGTAGCTGGGTCTATAAGCACTCACCATGATGTCTAACTAATTTTTGTAGGGACAGGATTTCACCATGTTGGCCAGGCTGGTTTCGAACTCCTGACCTCAGGTGATCCACCCGCCTCGGCCTCCCAAAGTGCTTGACCACTCAGCCTTTATACAGATATTTCATCTTCTTTACAAGAAGAAAAACACTCTGAGCTCTTGCCTAAAAAGATGAAAATGTTATTTGTAAAAATGAGGATGTCCTCACCCTCTTCCCAAAATGAGGAGCAGAGTCTCATAATTGTATCGATTTCTGGGTGACATTCACACTGTCCATTTCTAGGCTGTGTTAATTATGCCTCAAATTCATAGTCCCTTCTGAATATCCTGTTACCTAGGGACTAAATTGTAAAGTTAATCTTTAATAAAGTTTGAATAACAGAGAAGAAGAGAGAAGGAATTGATTTATAAACTCGCCCGATTCCCTGTAATAAGGAAGAAAACATGTATAGCTGTTGTAGACCTTGCTTCTGTAACTGGTTGAGAGATTGTAGTTCATATTTATAACTACTTCTGCTGTGCATTCCATGTTTCCTTTGTTCTCATACAGGATCTCAGCTGGTGGGGTAACCTAAATCTTCATTAATAAAGAATATGGCTTTGGGAGGCCAAGGCAGGCGGATCACGAAGTCAGGAGATTGAGACCATCCTGGCTAGCACAGTGAAACCCCGTTTCTACTAAAAACACAAAAAATTAGCCAGGCGTGGTGGCGGGTACCTATAGTCCTAGCTACTCGGGAGGCTAAGGCAGGAGAATCGCTTGAACATGGGAGGCAGAGGTTGCAGTGAGCTGAGATCGTGCCATTGCATCCAGCCTGGGCGACAGAGTGAGACTCTGTCTCACGAAAAAGAAAAAAAAAAAAGAAAAATGACTATGGGCCGGACACGGTGGCTCACTCCTGTAATCCCAGCACTCTGGGAGGCTGAGGTGGGTGGGTCACAAGGTCAGGAGTTCGAGACCAGCCTGGCCAACATAGTGAAACCCTGTCTCTACTAAAAATACAAATATTAGCTGGGCGTGGTGGCAGGTGCCAGTAATCCCAGCTGCTTGAGAGGCTGAGGCACAAGAATCGCTTCAACCAGGAGGTGGAGGTTGCAGTGAGCCAAGATCACACCACTGCATTCCAGCCTGGGCAACAGAGCAAGACTCCGTCTCAAAAAAAGAAAAAAAAGAATACAAATCCTCGGTGGTCCTGCTTCATGTGTGTGCATGCCTGTGGCTGCTGTTTTCCATTAACTTTTGCTCTTATATATATAGGTTTAGAAAAACATTTCAGGGAATCCTCAGGGTTCCAGACATAGTCCTCTTTGTCCCCATTATGTAGCAACAGTACAGTATCACCTAGTAATAGGATTGAATTATATCAGCTAATAGAATAACCCCCTTCTTTGACTGTTGATGTAGTGTTGTGATTCTTAGGACAATTTTGCCTCCCAGAGGACATTTGGCAATACCTGGAGACATTTTTAATTGTTACAACTTTCATGGGGGTGGGGAAATGCTACTGGCATCTAGTGGGTAGAGTTCAGGGATGCTGCCAAGCATCCTGAAATGCACAGGACAGCCCCCAAGGGTAGAGACTGATCCAGTCCAAACTGTCAGTAGTGCTAAGGTTGAGAAATTCTGATTTAGTGGTATGGAGGCAGTAGTGGTCACGAGGGTCGTTGTTACTTCCAGTTCAGTGGAACCTGGTGGAATCATTCCCTGCTTGGGAACCAAGGCCTCCAATCCAGCAGATATCAAAGTCGTAGGTACTTGAAACAAAACTTCTGCTATTGGAGTTTTTAGGAATAATAGAGGAACTACTTCTACTTCTGCCTGTTGATTCTCAGGTCTTTGTAGTCTAGCTATAGGGAAAACAACATTGTATATTGCTCATTGATCCAAAGCAGTTAGTACATGTTGTAAGATGAGAACCCTCATTCTTGAGGATTTAGTCTCCCAGCCAGTACTGTAACTGAGTGAATCTTCAGTAGGCCATTCTGTTAGACTGGCTGCTTCTGGGTGATGGAGTATGTGGTAAGACCAGTTCCATAACCTATTTCCAAGTTCCATAACCTATTCCTACATACCCCTTTTTCTGTGAAATGAGTTCCTTGATCAAAGTCGTGTTGAGCAGTATACGTTGATGATGAACAAGGTGTCACCCATGTCCTTGATGGTGATACTGGCAGAAGCACTGCAGACAGGGAATGCACATTCATATTCAGAATATGTTGGTGCCAGTGAGGACAAATTCCTGTCCCCTCCATGTATATAGAGTTTTTGTTTTGTTTTCTTTGTTATGGTGTGGTACTATCCACTATCATTAATATTTTCCGAACATTTTATTTCCACATTAAAAAAGAGCAAAATAGGTAATAAGTATCTCACCAAGAAATGTTTTAAATAAATCGTAGACTTTTGACAACTGTATCATCTATCTAAAAACCTTGGAGTAACTGTAAAGTAGTGAGTTTTGAACTGTAGACTTGACTGATGCAGGTATCTTACTAATTTTGTTGAAATCTACCAGATAGAAACCCATTGTTGTGGGTTGTATGGTTGAAAACTTGTTAGGCTGTCATTTGTTTCAAGATACAGATTGACGGCCGGGCGCGGTGGCTCAAGCCTGTAATCCCAGCACTTTGGGAGGCCAAGGCGGGTGGATCACGAGGTCAGGAGGTCGAGACCATCCTGGCTAACATGGTGAAACCCCGTCTCTACTAAAAATACAAAAAAAAACCTAGCCGGGCGTGGTGGCGGGCGCCTGTAGTCCCAGCTACTCGGAGGCTGAGGCAGGAGAATGGCGTGAACCTGGGAGGCGGAGCTTGCAGTGAGCCGAGATCGCGCCACTGCACTCCAGCCTGGGTGACACAGCGCGAGACTCTGTCTCAAAAAAAAAAAAAAAAAAAAAAGAGATACAAATTGACTTGGTATACTTTAACACTTCTCATAGTTGACCAAATTTAGGTAAAAGTATTTAATTTCATTGAAAGTTTTAGGGAAAATGCCTAAATATTAATAGAGATAGGATGAATTAAAGAACTTACCCTTTGAAAAATTGCCAAGGTTAGCAATTTTTATGTGTGGAGTGGTATATATGTTTCAGAGGAATAATATAAATGTTCAGATAAGAGTATCTACCGAATCTAACTAGGACCCGTCTAACCTACCTGCTTAAGGATAGAGGAAATCTTGAGAGACTTGAAATTGAAGAACTTAAAATTTTAAGTGTTCCCTTTCCAGGCCCTATCAACACATCATGACCACATCTTTAAAAACTTATTATTTAATATAGTTAGAAAATTTTATTTTTAGAACTCCAAAATCATTTTATTTTATTTATTTTATTTTTTTGAGATGGAGTCTCGCCCTGTCGCCCAGGCTGGAGTGCAGCCTCTTGGCTCACTGCAAGCTCCGCCTCCTGGGTTCACACCATTCTCCTGCCTCAGCCTCGCAAGTAGCTGGGACTACAGGCGCCCACCACCACGCCCGGCTAATTTTTTTTTTTTTCTTTAAGTAGAGATGTGGTTTCACCATGTTAGCCAGGATGGTCTCGATCTCTTGACCTCGTGATCCACCCGCCTCAGCCTCCCAAAGTGCTGGCATTACAGGCGTGAGCCACCATGCCTGACCCGTTTTATTTTTATTATTATTTTTTGAGATGGAGTCTCACTGTCTTCCAGGCTGGAGTGCACTGGCGCTATTTTGGCTCACTGCAACCTCTGCCTCCTGAGTTCAAGCAGTTCTCCTGCCTCAGCCTTTGCAGTAGCTGGTACTACAGGTGTGCCACCAAGCCCGGCTAAATTTTTGTATTTTTAGTAGAGATGGAGTGTTACCATATTGGCCAGGCTGGTCTTGAACTCCTGACCTCAGGTGATCCTCCTGTCTTGGCCTCCCAAAGTGCTGGGATTATAGGTGTGAGCTACCGTGCCCGACCTCCAAAACCGTTTTTATTCATTATATTCTTTATTAAGTATATGTTTGATAAAGACAAGCATTTTTCCTTTTTTCACTGTTACATTCTTTCTGTTTAGAATAGTGATTTGCGGCTGGGCACGGTGGCTCACTCCTGTAATCCCAGCACTCTGGGAGGCCAAGGCAGGCAGATCACAAGGTCAGGAGATCAAGACCATCCTGGCTAACAGGTGAAACCCCGTCTCTACTAAAAATACAGAAAAATTAGCCAGGTGTGATGGCAGGCGCCTATAGTCCCAGCTACTCGGGAGGCTGACATAGGAGAATGGCGTGAACCCGGGAGGTGGAGCTTGCAGTGAGTCCACATCACACCACTGCACTCCAGTCTGGGCGACAGAGTGAGACTCCATCTCAAAAAAAAAAAAAAAAAAAGTAGTGATTTGCACATAGAAAGGACTCAATAAATATTTGTTGAATGAATGAATATATGAAATAAAATCTTTCATGCTCTTGAAGAGAAGTATTTGTCATATAACTGGTCTTATATGGCAGAGTGTCCCTTGTTTACCATTCTTATTCCTTTCTAAGCAAATCATAATACGTATTTTTAGGTATTCTTTGATATTTCTTTTTGAACGCCTGGAAAATGCTAAAATATGGTTTAAACCTCAGTGTTTGTGAGTTAGGGGTTAGGTGCAGCCTGACTTAAGGGATAAGGGCTGAATTATAGAGAAATTGCATTATGCTTTCAAATATGGTATGCATATGAAACTAATACATGGTTTTGTTTTTTTTTTTAACTGGGTTAAATGTGGTAAATGCACTCTGTCAATTCAGTGTTTTATTAAACTTTGGTAGATGTTGTGTTATAAGCATAAACATTTCTAAAAGAATTTTTGGGCCTAGAAGTTGTGGGAATTGTTACTTTCTTTAACTTTTGGTTTGAAACAATCACAGATTACACTGGATTCTTAAAAATGTTGTAGGATCTTTAGGAATCTCAACTGCAGTCCAGATGCTGAATTTTTCTTTTTTTAAAATACTTTAAGTTCTGGGGTACATGTGCGGAATGTGCAGGTTTGTTACATAGGTATACTCATGCCATGGTGGTTTGCTGCACCCATCAACCTGTCGTCTACCTTAGGTATTTCTAATGCTATCCCTCTCCTGGCCCCCCACCCCACAACAGGCCTGGTATGTGATGTTCCCCTCTGTGTGTCCATGTGTTTTCATTGCTCAACTCCTACTTATGAGTGAGAACATGCAGTGTTTTCTGTTACTGTGTTAGTTTGCTGAGAATGATGGTTTCCAGCTTCATCCATGTCCCTGCAAAGGACATGAACTCATCCTTTTTTATAGCTGCATAGTATTCCATGGTGTATATGTGCCACATTTTCTTTATCTAGTCTATCATTAATGGGCATTTGGATTGGTTCCAAGTCTTTGCTATCATGAACAGTGCCGCAGTAAACATACGTGTGCATGTGTCTTTATAGTAGAATGATTTATAATCCTTTGGGTATATACCCAGTAATTGGATTGCTGAGTCAAATGGTATTTCTAGTTCTAGATCCTTGAGAAATCACCACACTGTATTCCACAATGGTTGAACTAATTTACACTCCCACCAACAGTATAAAGGCATTCCTATTTCTCTCTCTTTTTTTTTTTTTCTTTCTTTCTTGAGACAGAGTCTCGCTCTGTCACCAGGCTGGAGTGTGTAGTGTGGTGGCATGATCTTGGCTCACTGCAATCTCTGCGTCCCAGGTTCAAGCGATTCTCTTGCCTCAGCCTCCCCAGTAGCTGGGATTACAGGCACATGCCACCACACCCAGCTAATTTTTTGTATTTTTAGTAGGGACAGGGTTTCACCATGTTGGTCAGGATGGTCTCGATCTCTTGACCTTGTGATCTGCCTGCCCCGGCCTCCCAAAGTGCTGGGATTACAGGCGTGAGCCACCGCGCCTGGCCTTAAGAGTTCCTATTTCTCCACATCCTTTCCAGCATCTGTTGTTTCCTGACTTTTTAATGATCGCCATTCTAACTGGTGTGAGATGGTATCTCATTGCGGTTTTGATTTGCATTTCTCTAATGACGAGTGATGATGAGCTTTTTTCATATGTTTGTGGGCTGCATATATGTCTTCTTTTGAGAAGTGTCTGTTTATATCCTTCACCCACTTTTTGATGGGGTTGTTTTTTTTCTTATAAATTTGTTTAAGTTCTTTGTAGATTCTGGATATTAGCCCTTCGTCAGATGGATAGATTGCAAAAATTTTCTCCCATTCTGGATGTTGCCTGTTCCCTCTGATGATAGTTTCTTTTGCTCTGCAGAAGTGCTTTAATTTAGTTAGATCCCATTTGTCAATTTTGGCTTTTGTTGTCATTGCTGGTGTTTTAGTGATGAAGTCTTTCCCCATGCCTATGTCCTGAATGGTATTGCCTAGGTTTTCTTCTAGGGTTTTTATGGTTTTAGGTCTTCCGTTTAAGTCTTTAATCCATCTTGAGTTAATTTTTGTATAAGGCATAAGGAAAGGGTCCAGTTTCAGTTTTCTGCATATGGCTAGCCAGTTTTGCTGACACCATTTATTAAATAGGGAATCCTTTCTGCATCGCTTGTTTTTGTCAGGTTTGTCAAAGATCAGAGTGTTGTAGATGTGTGACATCATTTCTGAGGTATCTATTCTGTTCCATTGGTCTATGTATTTGTTTTGGTACTCGTACCATGCTGTTTTGGTTACTGTAGCCTTGTAATATAGTTTGAAGTCACGTAGTGTGATGCCTCCAGCTTTGTTCTTGTTGCTTAGGATTGTCTTGGCGATACAGGCTCTTTTTTGGTTCCATATGAAATTTAAATTTATCCCCCATGATCAAGTCAGCTTCATCACTGGGATGCAAAGCCAGTTCAACATATGTAAGTCAAGAAACATAATCCATCACGTAAACAGAACCAATTCTGCGAGAAAGAAATAAAGGGTATTCAAATAGGAAAAGAGGTAGCTTGATGGGAATAGTATTGAATCTGTAAATTACTTTGGGTAGTACAGCCATTTTCATGATATTGATTCTTCCTGTCCACGAACATGACATGTTTTTTTCATTTGTTTGTGTCATCTTTTATTTCCTTGAGCAGTGGTTTGTAGTTCTCCTTGAAGAGGTCCTTCACATCCCTTGTAAGGTGTATTCCTAAGTATTTTATTCTCTTTGTAGCAATTGTGAATGGGAGTTCACTCATAATTTGGCTCTCTGTTTGTCTATTATTGGTGTATAGGAATGCTTGTGATTTTTGCACATTGATTTTGTATCCTGAGACTTTGCTGAAGTTGCTTATCAGCTTAAGGAGATTTGGGGCTGAGATGATAGGGTTTTCTAAATATACTGTCATGTCATCAGCAAACAGAGACAATTTGACTTCCTCTTTTCCTATTTGAATACCCTTTATTTCTTTCTCTTGCCTGATTGCCTTGGCCAGAACTTCCGATACTATATTGTATAGGAGTGGTGAGAGAAGGCATCCTTGTCTTGTGCCAGTTTTCAAAGGGAATGCTTCCAGTTTTTGCCCATTCAGTATGATATTGGCTGTGGGTTTGTTATAAATAGCTCTTATTATTTTGAGATCCTTTCTGTCAATACCTAATTTATTGAGAGTTTTTAGCATGAAGGGGTGTTGAATTTTATCAAAGGCCTTTTCTGCATCTGTTGAGGAGATAATCATGTGGTTTTTGTCATTGGTCTGTTTATGTGATGGATTATGTTTCTTGATTTACATATATTGAACCAGCCTTGCATCCCAGTGATGAAGCCGACTTGATCATGGGGGATAAGCTTTCTGGTGTACTGCTGGATTCGGTTTGCCGGTATTTTATTGAGAATTTTCACAGATGCTGAATTTTTTTCTGGGAAGAATTTACTATGACTTTTTCATCCTACAAAAATTATTCTGGTTCCAAAGGACGCAAGTGTTTCAGTGGTGTCTCATTAATATAGGCCTAGCACAGTTCTTGCTTGGTTATAATAGGCAATTAACTGTTGAATGAATGAAAGAATTTTAACTTCATTCTGTGGGTTACAGGGAGCCATTGAAGAGTTAAGCAAGTGAGTGGCCTGCTCACATGTGTTAAAGGGTGTTTCCTGGTAGTGATATAGAGGATGGATTTGAAGGGACGCTAAAGACAAGAAGAATAATTAAGAAATTGTTATAATAGGGATGATGTTCTGAGCCAGGGTACTGATCATAGGAAATCAGGGGCAACCTGGATATGAGATTTGTTTAGGAGATGAAATTGGAAGGCTTCAGATGGATGATAGGGGTAAGGAGGAAAGGAGGAGATTTAAGTGAATAAGAGTTGAGGAGAAGGAGGAGTTGTAAATGAGAATTTTCTTGTTTATTGTTTTGAACAAAGGGGAACATTGTTTTCAGGTATTCATAAAGGACTTAAAAATGGACTTTGATGCCAAAAGTTGTTTTGAAGTTATTTCCTGCTTTATCTTTGGAGATGCTTCCTCCCACCCCCACATCAAAGCAAATCCCCCCAACTGCTTTAGATGCAGTCTTGCATTGAAGTAGGTATCATGTTGGTTTATTTTGCTTGAATGGGTGCTGTTGGCTTAAACATCTAATTGCATCTGCTTTGTCTTCTTTAATTGTTGTCTACTTATGGGCCAAAAGAGCATTTCTACCTCCGTAATTTCATTTGCTTATTGGTTTTCAGATAAATTGAAGATTAATTATACAAAGTATATGGTTTGTAATATCAATTGAAGGTGAATTTTTTATTTTCCTGGTTGAATATAATGGAATCATTTTGGTATGGAGAAGAAATGGTTAAAAATAGACTAATGGGTCATCTCAGTGTGAAGTCAGGAGGACTTCTAGGCTTAAGCCTGGTAGCTAAATTTCTATTGGCTCTACCCTCTTCATGATGAGTTCAAGTTTATTTTGATCTGCATCTTTCTTTTTTTTTTTTTTATGAATGAAATTCTCCTTCATTCAGCCTGATAAGTAACCTGGCCATTAGTACATGACTAAATAGCTCAAGCTTCTGGCTTGTATTAAGTTATAAACTTAGCACAGTGGCAGGTGCTTGAACTGCCATGTTAAAACTAGCGCATAGAATCTTTGTCATTCAAAAACTGTTGTCTCAGTCCCATGAAGGAGATGAAGCCTACATGGGAATCTTCACTGATTGTGCTAACTTTTCTTCTACAATTTTTAGTTTATTACATGTATAGTATAGTATATTAGTATACTATATTACATATATAGTATAGTATATTAGTATATTACATGTGAATTGTGCTAGGATATTTTGTTAATATGTTCTTAAAAATTCAAATCCCAGGGGTAAACATCAAATAATTGTTCCTACACACACACACACACACACACACATAGTTAAATGCGTATAATCTTCATTCTCAGTCTTTCAGAATCCTTGTTTTCCATTTTCATTTTTAACATTAGCTGCATTATTTCTTTATATAACTAGGAAAAGGGATTATTCAGAAATTTGGTTGATGGCTTTTTATTTTGTAGAGACAGGGTCTCTCTCTGTTACCCAGGCTAGTCTCTAATTTCTCGTCTCAAGTGATCTTTCCACTTCAGCCTTCCTGGTGTTGGGATTACAGGCATGAGCAACTGCAATGTCCTGATGGCATTTTAAAGCGTAGTGTTAGGAAAATAATTAATTTTTGCAAGTGAAGATAGTTGAAATGTTAGCTAAAATGATGACCTAGAGGCAGCTCGTTTTGGTAAATATCTTAGTCAGTTTAGGCTGCTATAACAAAATACCATAGATTTGGTAGTTTATAAACAACAGAAACTTAGCTTCTCACAATTCTAAAGGCTGGGAAATCCAAGAATAACATTCCTTCAAGCAAGGTTGAGTGTACCAGCTTGGGCGATAGTGGCAAGTAGCCTCCTATTCTATTCATTGCATTTGTTCTAGAAAGCATTTTTTTCTCTTTTCTATTATTTTTCTCTCTGTGTATGTTTATGTGTTAGGGAGAGAAGGAGAGAGAATATTTTTATATTTTTCTTTAGGGGGGATATTTTTATTTTTTAATTATAAATACTTCTAATTTGCGAATGATCCCAGATATAGTTGAAGCTCTTTAAACCCCTCTGAGACACCATTCTGTCCTCTCTGTTAACTACTATTCTGAAGTTAATTTGTATTCTGTCAGTTTTTATCCTTTTATTACACATGTTTGTGTTCATAAAGCAATAATTATAGTTTAACATTTTTACATAAAAAATACTTGTAAATATTCTGAAATTTGCTTTTTTTAATTTAATTTTTAATTTTTAATTTTTTTTTTTGTAGAGCCAGGGCCTTGCCTTGTTGTCTAGGCTGATCTGAAACTCCTGGCCCCAAGCAATCCTCCTACCTTGGCCTCCCAAAGGGCTGGGATTATAAGTGTGAACCACCACTCCTGGCCTTGCAGCTTGCTTTTTAAACTTATTCTAAGACTTGATCCCTATTTATACATGTGTATTGAGTTAACTCACTTTGACTGCATGTATAATATTCTATTATCAGTATGTCAGTTGATCCATTTCTGGTATAGCAGAACACTTAATTTGTTTTCAGGATTTTTTTTTTTTTTTTTGCTTGTGTTTTTGTTTTATTATAAACAATGCTTCAGGAAGCATGTATTTGTATTCTTGAATTTTTTTTTTTTTTTTTTTTTTTTGAGACAGAGTCTCGCTGTGTCACCCAGGCTGGAGTGCAGTGGCTCGATCTCGGCTCACTGCAAGCTCCTGCTCGCGGGTTCATGCCATTCTCCTGCCTCAGCCTCCCGAGTAGCTGGGACTACAGGAGCCTGCTACCACGCCGGGCAAATTTTTTTTTGTATTTTTAGTAGAGACGGGGTTTCACCATGTTTATCAGGATGGTCTCGATTTCCTGACCTCGTGATCTGTCCGCCTAGGCCTCCCAAAGTGCTGGGATTACAGGCGTGAGCCACCGCGCCTGACCGTGAATTTTTATTTGACTTAAAACATACTGTGAAACTTGTAAGAATATATGAATCATGTTTGTACAATTTATACTTAAAAAAAAAAAAATAGTGAACTCTTATCAATCCACAGAGTAAAAAACAACATTCCCAATGCTGTGGAAATGCCTCTGTGGCCCAAATCACAGTTCTTTTCTTACCATTCCCCCTACCACTATCTTGAATTGTATTTTAAAATTTCCTTGCTTTTCTTTATGTCTCCATGAACAATGTATTGCCTTGTTTACTTATTTTGATCTTTATGTAATGGAATAATACTGTAAGTATTCTGATTTCTTTTGTAAGCATCATTTTTCTTTTGAGCGTCATCTCTGGTATTGTATGCACTTCATTCAGTTTTACTGCTATACATTAGTTCATTATTTGTATATATCACTATCTGGGCTATTGATGCCTATTTGGATTGTTTCTAGGTTTTTGCTATTACTAACAATGCTGCTTATGAACATTCTTATTCATGTCTTTTGTGCATGTGCAGGAATTTAGAGCATATATCTGGGAGCAGAATTTTTCATTTTATGGGGTATGGGTTTGTTTAGTTTTAGGTAATGCCAAAGTTTTCTAATTTTAAAATTTTTTTAATTAATTTTTTTTTTTTTTGAGATGGAGTTTCTCTCTTCTCCCCCAGGCTGAAGTGCAATGGCACGATCTGGGCTCACTGCAACCTCTGCCTCCCGGGTTCAAGAGATTCTCCTGCCTCAGCCTCCCGAGTAGCTGGGATTATAGGCATGCGCACGACGCCCAGCTAATTTTTGTATTTTTATTAGAGACAGGATTTCACCATGTTGGCCAGGCTGGTCTCGAACTCCTGACCTCAAGTGATCTGTCTAGCTCAGCCTCCTCAAGTGCTAGGATTACAAGTGTGAGTCACTGTGCCCTGCCACCAAATTATTTTTTAAAGTGATTGAATCAGTTGACACTCCCAACTGCAATGTATAAGTATTCCTATTGCTCTGTGTCCTTGCCAGTGCTTAGAATTGTCTGTTTAAAACATTTTATGGGGCTGGGCACGGTGGCTTACACCTGTTCAAGACCAGCCTGGCCAATGTGATGAAACCCGGTCTCTACTAAAAAATACAAAAAAATTAGCTGGGCGTTGTGGCATGCGCCTTTTGTAGTCCTAGCTACTCGGGAGGCTAAGGCAGGGGAATTGCTTAAACCTGGGAGGCGGAGGTTGCAGTGAGCTGACATTGCACCATTGCACTCCAGCCTGGGCAATAAGAGCAAGACTTTGTCTAAAAATTAAAAAAAAAAAAAAAGAATTATGTATCTGGTGGGTAAGAAATGTTGTTTCCTTGTAATTTGAATCTGTATTTTCTTGACTACCAGTGAGGTTTAGTTTCTTTCAGGTATTCGTAGACCATTTGTGTTTCTTACTCTGTGAAATGTATTTGTGTTTCTTATTCCGTGAAATGTCTGTATATACTTTTTTGCCCATTTTTCTGTTTGGATTGTTTAATTTTTCCTGATTGATTCATAGCAATTTTTGTATGGCTTTAGATCTAATGCTCTTGTTTTTTGAGGCAGGGTCTGGCTCTGTCACCCAGGCTAAAGTGCAATGATGCAATCTTGGCTCACTGCAACCTTGGCTGGGCTTAAGCTATCCTCCCACCTCAGCCTCTTGAGTAGCTGGGACTACAGGTACGCACCACTGTGCCTGGCTAATTTTTATGTTTTTTGTGGAGATGGGGTTTTGCCGTGTTCCCCAGGCTGGTCTTGAACTCATGAGCTCAGTTGATCCACCCACCTCAGCTCGCCAAAGTGTTAGGATTGTAGGTTTGAGCCACAGTGCCTGGCCTAGATCTAATTCTTCATATTTATGTATGTTGCAAATATCTTTTCCAGTTTATGACTGGATTAAAAAAAACTTGGGTGATTGAAGTTCTTGATCTTACTGCAGCTGAATTTATCAGTCTTTTATGATTTATGTTTTAAAATTTTTTGTGTGTCTTTTCTCATATCATTAAGATAATTGTCTATTTTCTAAAAGTTGCTTTTCACTTTTACATTTAAGTCTCTAATCCACGTGGAAAGACTTTTTTTGTAAGGATCCACTTTTATTTTTTTCCCATATGATAACAGATACCTAATTGTTCCAGCCTATTTATTGAGTAGTGCATTTTTTCTCCTGTGATCTCAGTGCTTACTTGGGTGAATATTGAGTGTCAGTATATGCACAGGCTCAGTTTCTAGGCTCTCAATTCTGTTCTCTCCTGTGGTGCCAGTAATCCACTTGATTATTTGTCCTGATTGTGGTTGCTTTATAATAATTCGTAGTATAAAGTATGGCAAGTCTCCAAAAGACTCATAATAATGCCTTTTCATATTGATTTTAGAGTCAGCTTATTGATTTCCACAAAAAAAGATACTGGGATTTTGAATGGTATTGCATTGAGTCTTTGGATCAAGTTGGGAAGAATTGATTGACATTGTTATGATATTGAGTCTTCCTATTTAAGAACATAATATGACTTTCTATTTATTTTATGTTTTAAAAAATCATTCCAGTTAAGTTTTATAATTTTCTCCTTATATAAAGAACTTGTGCATCAAATGTCAGTTTTTCCTAGAATATTTTTATTATTTATACATGATATTTGAAAAATTGTATTTTCTGATTGTATATAGAAATGAGACTTATATTTTGTCTTTATACATTTTTTTTTTTAAAGAAATGGGGTTTTGCTATGTTGCCCAGGCTGGTTTTAAACTCCTGGCCTCAGATGATCATCCTGTGGTCTCAGCCTCCCAAAGTGCTAGGATTACAGGTGTGAGCCATTACATCTGGCTTGTTTTTGTGCTTTTATTGACTTATATCTAGATTCTTTGGGGTTTTCTATGTAGACAGTGGATAATCTACAAATAGTTGTAGCTTTGTTTCTTTATCTTCAATCTTTTTTTTTTAATCCGTGCATCTGTTGAGGGCTTTTAATGTTGAATAGGGGAGATGACATTGGGAAGCTAAGTCTTGTTTTTAATTAATTTTTTTTTTTTTTTGGTATATTGACCTCTTCTGTACCTTGCACTTCTTTTTTGTTTTGCTTTGTTTTTGGAATGCAGTGGCACAATCACAGTTCACTGCAGCCTTGATCACCTGGGCTCAAGCCATCATCCCACCTCAGCCTCCCAAGTAGCTGGGACTACAGGCGTGTGCCACCATGCCTGGCTGATTTTTTTTTTTTAAGAGATGGGGTTTCATCCTGTTGGCCAGGCTGGTCTCAAATTCCTGAGCTCAAGTGATTCATCTGCCTCGACCTCCCAAGGTGTTAGGATTATAGGCATGAGCCACTGTACCCAGCCCCAGGGTTGTTGCTTGTTTATTGAGCATGCCACTCAGTGCCTTTTAACTGGGACATTTAGCCTGTTTACATTCAAGGTTAGGATTGACATGTGTGGATCTGATTCTGTCATCGTGTTGTTAGCTGGTTATTATGCCGACTAGTTTGCGTGGTTGCTTTGTAGTGTCACTGGTCTGTGTACTTAAGTGTGTTTTTTTTAGTATCTGATAATGTTCTTTCCATATTTAGTGCTGCTTTCAGGAGCTTTTGTAAGGTAGGTCTGGTAGTAACAAATTCCCTCAGCATTTGCTTGTCTGAAAAGGATCTTATTTCTCCTTTGCTTATGAAGCTTAGTTTGGCTGAATATGAAATTCTGGGTTGGGATATCTTATCTTTAAGAATGTTGAATATAGGCCTCCAATCTCTTCTGACTTGTATAGTTTCTGCTGAGAGGTCCACCGTTATTCTGATGGACTTTCCTTTATAGGTGACATGTCCTTTCTCTCTAGCAGCCTTTAACATTTTTTTCTTTCATTTCAACCTTGAAGAATCTGATGATTATGTTTCTTGGAGATGATCTTTTTGTGAAGTAATTTGTGGGAATTCTCTTTATTTCCTGAATTTGAATGTTGACTTCTCTAGCTAGGTTGGGGAAGTTCTCATGAATGATATCCTGAAACATGTTTTCCAAGTTGCTGCCTTTCTCCCCATATCTTTCAGGGATACCAGTGAGTTGTATATTTAGTCTCTTTATGTAATTTCATATTTCTTGGGGGTTTTGTTCCTTTTCATTCTTTTGTCTTTATTCTTGTCTGTCTTATTTCAGAAAGCCAGTCTTCAAGCTCTGAGAGTCTTTTCTCAGCTTGGTCTGTTCTGCTGTTAATATTTGCGATTGCATTATGAAATTCTTTTTTTTTTTTTTTTGAGACAGAGTAGTGAGGCGATTTTAGCTCACTGCAACCTCTGCCTCCTGGGTTCAAGCGATTCTCCTGCCTCAGCCTCCTGAGTAGCTGGGATTACAGGCGCCTGCCACTATACCCATCTAATTTTTTGTATTTTTCGTAGAGACAGCATTTCACCATGTTGACCAGGCTGGTCTTGAACCCCTGACCTCATGATTCGCCTGCTGTGGCCTCCCAAAGTGCTTAGATTACAGGTGTGAGCCACTGCGCCCAGCCATGAAATTCTTGTAGAGTGTTTTTCAGCTCTGTGAGGTCATTTATGCTCTTTTCTATACTGGCTATTTTGTCTGTCAGCTCTGTATCATTTTATTGTGGGTAGCTTCCTTAGATTGGATGTCAACATTCTCCTGAATCTCAGTGATTTTCATTCCCATCCATATTCTGAATTCTGTTTCTGTCATTTCAACCACCTCAGTCCAGTTCAGAAACTTTGCCAGAGAACTAATGCAGTCATTTGTTTTAGAGAAAAGAAGATGCTCTGGCGTTTTGAGTCATCAGAGTCATTCTTGTGCTGGTGCTTTGTCATCTTTGTGGGCTGATGTTCCCTTAGTCTTTGAAGTTGCTGTTTTTTTTTTTTTCTTTTATCCTATTTGATGACCTTGGATGTTTGTGGTACAAGGTGGGTTCAGTTAACTGGCTTCATTACTGGAAGGGCCAGGGCTCCTCTCAGGACTCCCAGAGTACGTGGGTCCTCTAACTCTGGGGGACTGGTATTGGGCACCAGTCTTGTTCTCTGGTTCTTCAAGCTTAGGAACCTGCTGCATTGGAGGGGCTGAGGTGCTCCTGGACCTCTGGTCACAATATTAGCATGGGTTGTACCGGGCAAAGTGTAGGGGGTGGCAGTGGAATCCATTCTTGTTCTCATGTGCCAGCAGCAGTGGCAGCAAGGCAGGGTGCCAGGGTGTTGGCCTCCATGTGGGCATTGGCAGCAGCAGTGGCAGTAAGGCCAGGGTGGGGGGCCACTGGTACACATTTGCACTGGTGGTGGTGTTAGCACCCGCTGGTGGGTGCAGGACTGGGTGTGCCCTCTGTGCACGTTCATGCTGGTGGCAGTGGCTGCTAGGGGGTAGGGGTGGGTCCTCTATTTTCTCTGCCTAGTTTCATGTTGGTGCAGGGGCTGGGTTCTGGTGGGGATGGCACTGGTGGACTCTGTAGCTGCCAGTGCTCCCTTGACAATGGCCGTGGGGGGACGGGCAGGGTGTACTCATGCTGGCCGCAGTGGCATGGGAGGGTGCCTGCGCACATGTGTGCTGGCAGGGAAGGGAAAACAAGGTAGACCTGTGTACACGTGTAGGCAAAGCATTTGGGGGGTGGCCATGGGCGAGTGCCTGCAGGCAAAGCAGCATGGACCAGCCTTCAGTGGGAGGAGGGTATTGGCAGGCTGATGCTTTTCCACAGGGATCACTCTGGTGGAGCACTCTACCTGTCAGCACCTCACCAGTGCAGGAGCTGGTATGTGGCCCCCCGGAGGTACCGGGGGGCAGCACTGCAAGCATCCTGGCCAGGCTGGGGCCCCGTGAGAGACCAGCAGACTAAGGGTGCTCAGGTCACACCGCCCCCACCTTACGGGGAAGACTGCCGTGCAGAGTTCAGGTCTGGCAGTTCCTCTAGGGCTAAAATCTCCTATGGGAGCAAGTTGAGTCTTGGGGGATGGGCATTCCTGGCCCTGTTCCACTACAGATGCTCCAGCACCAAACCCTCTGAGCTCTGCCCTGGCTGGAGTTCTGCCCCTACCACTTCTCTAAGCAGCTTTCCCAGCCAACTCAAGTGTCCTTGGTGGTTGAGGGGTCTCCTTGTGGTGGAGGAGTCTCCTCCTGCAGGGATTCCAGAGTCCCCTGGTGAGGGTGGCTTGCTCCTTTCCTGTTCAGCTCAACTGCCTCTTCAGGAGTCACTGGGGGCCAGGAAAAAGTCCCTGTGCGCGGTAGCCCTGTGCAGGGTTCCTCGCTTCTTCCCTCTTCAGCATCTGTGTCTTCCCTCTGTCAGCACTCAGTGCTTTCCCTCTGAAGATCTGCTAGGAGTGTGCCAGTCATCCTGGTCCTTTGGGAGATGTTCCTACTGGCTGCAGCTAGTTGGCCATCTTGGAGCCCCCTCCGTGTGGCTTTTCATGATTTCTAGTAATTACGTTGATGTTACATTCTGTAGGCTGTTCTTATTGAAATGTATAATTTTAACAAATCAGTTGTTGGTGTAAACTTGCTGATATTTTGTTTAGGATGTTTGCATCTATGTTTGAGTAAGATTGGTTTGTAATTTTCTTATATAGCCCGTGTCTGGATTTCATATCAAGGTGGTTCTAGCCTTATAAAATCAATTGGGGAGTTTATATAATCTATTTAATCTCTGTGTTAACTGAAGTTATGTCTCATTTTCACTCCTAATGTTTATTTCTGTATTGTTTCTTGATTTTTTTTTCTGTTTGTGTATTTCATTTTATTTTTATTTTTTTGAGACAGAGTCTCACTCTGTCATCCAGGCTAGAGTGCAGTGGTGTGATCATTGTTCCCTGCAGCCTTAACCTCCTGGGTTCAAGCAATCCTCCCACCTTAGCCTCTCAAGTAGCTGGGACTACAGGTGCATGCCACCACCCCTAGCTAATTTTAAAAGGTTTTTTTGTAGAGACGGGGTCTCACTTTGTTGCCCAGGCTGGTCTTGTACTCGTGGACTCAAATGATCTTCTTGTCTTGGCTTCCAAAGGTGCTAGGATTACAGGCGTGAGCCACTGTGGCTGGCCTCAGTGTATTTTTAAAGACTCATTTCTAGGCTAGACTTGGTGGCTCACGCCTGTAATCCCAGCACTTTGTGAGGCTGAGGTGGATGGATCACTTGAAGTCAGGAGTTTGAGACCATCCTGACTAACATAGTGACACTTGTTTGTACTAAAAATACAAAAACTAGCCAGGTGTGGTGGCAGACGCCTGTAATCCCAGCTACTCAGGAGGCTGAGGCAGGAGAATCGCTTGAACCCAGGAGGCGGAGCTTGCAGCCAGCCGAGATTATGCCACTGCATTCCAGCCTGGGCAACAGAGCAAGACTCCATCTCAAAAAAATAAAAAGACTAATTTCTTAGCTTTTAAACTTTGTTTTCTGTTTTGTTAATTTTGTTGTTATCGTTTTCTTTTCTTGGGTTTATTCTGCTATGCATTTTTCCCCTAACTTTTTAATATTACTTATTTATTTTTTGAGATGGAGTTTCACTCTTGTCGCCCAGGTTGGAGTGCAGTGGCGTCATCCCGGCTCACTGCAACATCTGCCTCCCGAGTTCAAGTGATTCTCCTGCCTCAGCCACCCAAGTAGCTGGGATTATAGGTGCTCGTCACCATGCCCGGCTAATTTTTATCTTTTTAGTAGAGATGGGATTTCACCATTTTGGCCAGACTGGTCTCGAACTCCTGACCTCAGGGGATCCACCTGCTTCGGCCTCCCAAAGTGCTGGGATTACAGGCGTGAACTACCACACCTGGCCTTAATCTTATTTTTAAGTGTGGAAAAATGTACATAACATAAAAGTTACCATCTTAGTTGTTCCTAAGTGTATAGTTCAGTAGTGTTAAGTACATGCACATTGTTGTGTAACCAATTTACAGAACTCCCTTCATCTTAAAAAACTGAAACCTTTTCTCGTTAAACTAGAACTTCCCATTCCTCCATGTTCCCAGGCACTGGAAACCACCGTTCTACTTTCTGTTTCTATGAATTTGACTACCCTGGATACCTCAAATAAGTGGCGTCATACAGTATTTGTCTTTTTATGACTGACTTGTTTCAGTTAGTATAATGCCTTCAAGGTTCGTGCACATTGCAGCATATGTCAGAATTTCCTTCCTTTTAAAGGCTGAATAATATTTTGTTATTTATATAAACCACGTTTTCTTTATCCGTTCATTTATCGATGGACATTTGGGTTACTTTCACCTTTTGGTTATTGTAAATAATGCTGCTGTGAACATGGGTGTGCAGATACCACTTCAAGACCCTGCTTTTAGTTCTTTTGCATATGTACCTAGAAGTAGGGTTGCTGGATGATACAGTAATTCTATTTGTAATATGTTGAGGAACTGTTTTACTGTTTTCCATAGGTAGATACATTATTTTACTTTCCCATCAATAGTGCACAAGGGTTCCAATTTCTCCATATCCTCATTTACATTTGTTATTTTGGTTTTTTTTTGGGACAGAGTCTCACTGTGTTGCCCAGGCTTGAATGCAGTGGTACGATCTGGGCTCACCTCAACCTCCGCCTTCCGGGTTCAAGCGATTCTGCTGCCTCAGCCTCCTGAGTAGCTGGGACTACTGGCCCGCCACCACGTCTGGCTAATTTTTGTATTTTTAGTAGAGACGGGGCTTTGCCATGTCGGCCAGACTGGTCTTGAACTCCTGACCTCAAGCGATCTGCCTGCCTTGGCCTCCCAAAATGTTGGGATTACAGTCATGAGCCACTGTGTCCGGCCTTATTTCATGTCTCTTTTTGACAGTAGCCATCCTAATGAGTGTTACGTGGTTTTATGACTTTTTTTTTCTTTTAATGGAGACAGGTTTTTCCTCTGTCATGCAGGCTAGAGTATAGTATCATGAGCATAGCTCACTGCAGCTTCAAACTCTTGGACTCAAGCAATCCTCCTGCCTTAGCCTCCCCAAAGTGCTGGGATTATAGGTGGAAACCACAGTACCTAGCACGTTTTCTGACTTTAAAAGTTAGATTTAAGCTCATCAATTTTGAATATTTCATTTGATTGAAAGTATTCAAAGTTACAAATTTATTAAATGCTGCTTTAATTGTATCCTACAAGTTTCAATAATTTCAATTTTTATTTTTCAATTCTATATTTCCATGTAATGTTTTCAATTATGATTTCTCCTTTCACCTAGAGTGTTTCATATGAATATGAAACATGTTATGGTTTACATGTTACCAGTAATTTCAAATTTGAAGTTAGCTTTGTGACCTTGAGCATATGTATTAGTTAGTTATTGTTGTTATAAATTATTCCCAAATGTAGCAGTTTTGTACAGCAAACATTTATTATCACATTAGTTTCTGTCCATCTGAAATCCATTAGTGGCTTAACTGAGTGTTTCTGCCTCAGTCTTTCATGAAGCTGCAGTGAAGTCTTGACTGGGTCTGTAGTAATCTGAAGGCTTGACTGGGGGTAGAGCATTTGCTTCAAAGTGAATTCACTTACATAGCTTTTGGCAGGAGGCCTCAGTTCTTTGCTGGCCATTTGTAAGAGGTCTCACTTCCTTTCTACTTGGGCTTCTCAGTCGAGCTGCTTGTAATGTGGCAGCTGACGTCTCTCAGAGTGAGTGATCTGAGAGAATCAAAAGCCACTTTCTTTCATGATCCTTAGAAGTTACATACCTTCCTGCTTGCCATATAATATTGGTTATGCAAAACAACCCCAATACCAGATGAGAGAGGATGACACACAGGTGTGGATATCAGAATGTAGGAATACTTGCAGACCATCTTGGAGTCTGGCTACTGTAAGCATACAGTCTATTTTTATAAAGGTTTCATGTCTTCTTGAAAATGATATGTAGTCCCAAGTTCTTGAGTGTGATTTTTACGTAGGAGTTTGATCACGTTTATTAAGCAGTTCAACTCTTCTAAATTCTGATTCTTTTTTGTCTGCTAGATCTTACTACTGAGAGAGGTAAGTTAGGAAATCTTTCACTGAATTAGTATGTTTATACTTTTTTCTTGCAGATGTGTCAGTTTTGTGTGTGTGTTATTAGGTACATAGAGGCTTACAGTATCTTACAGTTGATTCGAGTCCTGTATCATCATGTAGTGCGCCTCTTGATCTCTAATCCTTTTTGTCTTAGTCCTCTCCTGTTTTCTCTTGTTTCTATATGCCTAATAGATCGTTTTCCATTTCATAAGTATCAATATGTCTGTGCCTGTATGTTTTATATTTGTCTCTTACAAACAGTATGTGGGAAACCAGTCTGATGGTTTTTTTCTTCTAACTGGAGTGTTTAGTTCATTTACATTCATTGTGATTACTGATATATTTGGATTCCTTTCTGCCATTTTCTTTTTAAAATTTAATCTAATTATTATTATTATTTTTGAAACACGGGGATCTTTCTCTGTTGCCCAAACCTGAGTCCAGTAGTGTGATCATGGCTCACTGCAGCCTCTGTCTCCTGGGCTCAAGTCATCCTCCCAGCTCAGCCTCCCTGGAACTATAGGCATATACCATCTTGTCCAGATAATTTAAAATTTTTTTTTTTTTTGCTGGATACAGGGTCTTGCTATGTTATCCAGGGGCTAGTCTTGAACTCCTGAGCTCAAGCAATCTGCCTGCCTCCTCCCAAAGTGTTGTGATTACAGGTGTGAACCACCACACCCAGCCTGTCATTTTCTTATGTGCCTTTTTATTCAGCTGTTTCAATTTTTTACCCCTTGAATCTCAGAATTTACTTTTGGGTTCATTTTACTTCTGCTTGAAGCATCTTCTTTAGAATTTCTTTTGATGAGGGTCTGTTGCAGTAATTGCTCTTACTTTCCTTTCTTTGAAAATACAGTAGCCCCCACTGCTGTCCCCCCCAACTTATCAGCAGTTTTGCTTTCCATGGTTTGTTGCCCACAGTCAACTGCAGTCTGAAAATGTTAAATGGAAAATTCCAGAAATAAACAATTCATAAGTTTAAACTTGCATGCCGTTTTGAGTAGTGTGATGAAATCTCACAGAGTCCTGCTTTGTCTTACTTGGGATGCGAATCATCCCTTTGTCCAGTGTATCCACACTGTTTATGGTACCTGCCTGTTAGTCACTTAGTAGCCATCTCATTTATCAGATTGACTGTCATAATATTGTAGTGCTTGTGTTCAATTAACCCTTATTTTATGTAGTAATGGCCCCAAGGAGCAAGAATAGTGACGCTGGCATATTGTTATAATTGTTCTTTTTTTAAAATTAGTTATTATTGTCGATCTCTTACTGTGTCTTACAAATTAAACTTTTTTATAGGCATATATGTGTAGGAAAAAACATAGTGTGTATATAGGGTTCGGTACTATCTCTGGATTCAGGCATCCACTGGGGGTCTTGGGACTTATGCCCCATGGATAAGGGGAGACTACTGTATCTTTATTTCTCCCTTATTCTTGAATGATAGTTTTGCTGGATATATAGAATTCTGGACAGTTATGTTTCCCTCAGTATGTTAAAGATACTATTTCACTATCTGTCTGCTATTATAGCCGTTGAGAATTCAGTTGACGTAATTGCCTTTATTTTATAGGTGATATTTTCTCTCCGGTTGTTTTTTTTTTTTTAGGTCTCCTTTTTGTTGTTTGTTCTGTAGTTTCACCAAAATGTTTGTAGGGATATAGATCTCTATTTATTCTGCTTTGAGTTTTTAGACTTCTTGGTACTGACATGTGTTGTTGTCTAACAGGTCTAAAAGAATAGCCATTACCTTTTCAAATATTGTTTCTTTTCTGTATTTCTATTAGTTTTCTTCTGGGAGTACAATTAGATGTATGTAATGTTGTTTGAGGCTGAGCCAAGAACTGTACTGTGATTAAGTTTACTTTCTGGTACAATTTTTTGTGTCTCCTAAATTTAGTAAGTCTCATTTAGTCTCTCTTTTTTTTTTTTTTCATTTGCTTCAGTTTTTATGTACCTATTGTTATTTCTTTACATCATTAACACGTTCTCAGTACACTTTTTCACACAGGGTCAAACCGGTTAATCTGTCCAATGTGACCGTTTTCCTTGAGGATTTCCTCCCATGCTCCTGTTTAGAAATGACTGCTTGCTGTGCCAGGTGTGCCTCCTGGGTTCTCCCTTCAGCATCATTTTGGAAATTCCCATTGCTTGTCTCCTGTGTTTATTTGCTTGTTTTGTGGATCCCATTCATTTACAGCACACCTTCCACTAGCTTGCTCGGAAAAAAAAAAAAAAGTACAAAGGAGGTAAATTTTGAGACCTTTAATGTTTGCAAATGTCTTTATTCTGCCTTTTTTGAAAAAAACAATTTGATAATTTGTCTAAGTATTCTAATATGAAAAAATTTTTTTTCTCAGAATTTGGAAAGAATTTCTCCATTGCCTTTTAGTTTATCACTGAGATTATTGCTAACCCCAATGCCATTCTGGTTTCTGTTGCATTGTCAGCAATCTGTTTATTTTTTCCTTTCTAGAATCCTTGGAATTTTTTTTCCTTTGTCCTTGCTGTTCTGCAGTTCAGTAATAACATACTGGGATACCAAATGGGTCTTACTTAGTTTAGAGACTCTTCAAGTCTGGAAAACTTCTTGTATTATTCTTTGGCAATGTCTTCCTATCTTATTTATTTATTTTTTATTTTTTTCACATGTTGGAATTGATTACTCATGTAATTTTTTACATATTTTTTCTTTTATGGTCTTTTTTTTTTGTAGAAAATATCTTGACTTTATCTTCCAACTCTTTAATGTTTTCTTTCTTTCCCTTTTCTTTTCTTTTCTTTTTTTTCTTTTCTTTTCCTTTGTCTTGTCTTGTCCTGTCCTGTCCTGTCCTGTCCTGTCTGTCTTCTTTTTTCTCTTGAGACGGAGTCTGGCTCTGTTAGCCAGGCTGGAATGCAGTGGCACGATCTCGGCTCACTGCAACCTCCACCTCTCGGGTTCAAGCGATTCTCCTGCCTCAGCCTCCCAAGTAGCTAGGACTACAGGTGCGTGCGACCACGCGCAGCTAATTTTTGTATTTTTAGTAGAGACGGGCTTTCACCATGTTGGCCAGGATGGTTTCAATCTCCTGACCTCGTGATCCGCCAGCCTTGGCCTCCCAAAGTGCTGGGATTATAGATAGGCATGAGCCACTGCGCCCGGCGTGTTTTCTTTTATCTGTGCAAAGTTAACATAGCAGGCCTTAAGACTATTATCTTTAGAAAGGCGTGCTCCGAAGCTTGGCGATTGGCTGGTATCTGGGAGCTTGGATTTTGAAAGGGTTCCTACCGTTCCCTGATAAGAATAGCTCATTGTACTTAAAATGGTATGTGTAATGTGGTTTATGCTGAATGACTGTTTTCCTTCTGGGTGCCTGGAATTTGGTATGTTTTAGGCAGAGGATGCCCCTAGTGAAAACCCTGAGCACTAAGTATCTAATGAACTTACCTTGTAAGCAATATTTCACATGTGTTGTCACAACTCATTGTTAGAAGAATTTAGCATGTTCTGTGTGGTCCCACTGGGAGACAACACTTGGAAGCTTGCACTTGGTTTCTTCTGGACCTTGTCCCATTTTCAGCTTTTCATTTTGCTGATTTTGCTTTGTATTATTTTGCATAATAAATCATAGCTATGAATATGACTGTATGCTGAGTCCTGGTGAGCCCTTCTAGAGAACACTGAACCTGTGGATGATCTTGGGGATTCCCAACATACTGCACTGTATATTTAACATTCCCAATGTTCTCTTTTGTTCTTATGCTCTCTTAATTTTAATTTAATTTATTATTTTACTTTATATTTAATTTTATATTTTTAAGACGGAGTCTCACTGTGTCACCCAGGCTGGAGTGCAGTGGCACGATCACGGCACTCTGCATCCTCCACCTCCCTGGTTCAAGTGATTCTCCTGCCTCAACCTCCTGAGTAGCTAGGATTATAGGTGCCTGCCACCACACCCGGCTAATTTTTGTATTTTTGGTAGAGATGAAGTTTCACTATGTTGGCCAGGCTGGTCTCGAACCTCTGACCTCAGATGATCCACCTGCCTGGGCTTCCCAAAGTGCTGAGATTACAGGTGTGAGCAATTGCACCTGGCCTGCTCTCTATTTTAAAAATAGTATTCTTTAATTTTTTTTTTTTTTTTTTTTTTGAGATGGAGTCTCGCTCTGTCGCCCAGGCTGGAGTGCAGTGGCGCAATCTCAGCTCACTGCAAGCTCCGCCTCACAGGATCACGCCATTCTCCTGCCTCAGCTTCCCAAGTAGCTGGGACTTTTTTTTTTTTTGTATTTTTAGTAGAGACAGGATTTCATCGTGTTAGCCAGGATGGTCTCAATCTCCTGACGTTGTGGTCCGCCCGCCTTGGCCTCCCAAAGTGCTGGGATCACAGGCAGCATTCTTTAAATTTTTAAGTATTTTTTAAGATACTAATAATTTACCTTTTTTTGAAGTTTTCTTCTCTTTCCTCATTATCTTTTTTCTCAAAATTAATTGTGTTTTCTTGGTTCTTTTTCTTTCATGTTAATAAGGTTTACTTATACCTGGTGATTCTGAGCTGTTTTCACTTTAAATATCGAAGTTTTGTTTGTTTGTTTTTTGAGATAGCGTCTCATTCTGTCACCCAAGCTAGAGTGCAGTGGCATGATCTCAGTTCACTGCAACCGCCACCTCCCGGGTTCAAGAAATTCTTGTGCCTCAGCCTCTCAAGTAGCTGGGATTACAGGCATGTGCCACCATGCATGGCTAAATTTTGTGTTTTTAGTAGAGACGAGGTTTCACCAGGTTGGCCAGGCTGGTCTCAAACTCCTGTCCTCAAGTGATTGGCCTGCCTTGGGCCTCTCAAAGTGTTGGGATTACAGCATGAGTCATTGCACCTGGCCTAGTCTTGGATCTTAAATGTTTTACACACACACGCACACACGGTAACTGTGATGATGGATGTGTCGATTGTGGTAATCATTTCAGAATGTATACATTTATTAAATTATCATGTAGACCTTAAATTATAATTTTTGTCAATTATACCCGAAGCTGGAAAAAAATGCAGATCTACTCTTTTTTTTTTTTTTCCCGAGATGGAGTCTCGCTCTGTCACCCAGGCTGGAGTACAGTGGCGCAATCTCGGCTCACTGCAAGCTCCGCCTCCTGGGTTCACGCCATTCTCCTGCCTCAGCCTCCTGAGTAGCTAGGACTACAGGCGCCCACCACCATGCCCGGCTAATTTTTTGTATTTTTAATAGAGACAGGGTTTCACCGTGTTAGCCAGGATGGTCTCGATCTCCTGACCTCGTGATCCACCTGCCTCGGCCTCCCAAAGTGCTGGGATTACAGGCATGAGCCATCGTGCCTGGCCTCTACTCTTAAATGTGAGATAATTGGAAGCTAATGTGCATGGGGTAGGGTAAGTTGGTGGAGAACTAACTTTATTGTTGGAGGCTTTCTAAATGTGTGTCTTTTCTTTGAACATTAGTTTGTTCCAGAAAATATTGCGTGGTTGGTTGCCTGGGAAGATATATGTCTGATTATCGGACTTGGAAGCAAGATAAAGGAAAGAGGCTGCTGGTTTATGTTATAGAGATTTTCACTCGTTAAGGAACTAACGAAGTAAGGAAGTAGGGTTATTGTAGAAATACTATTTTACAGTTCAAGTTTGTAAAACACAGGTGAAGGTAATTGTTGATGGGTCTCTTCCTCTGAGATCACCAAACTATCTGTAGACTGATTGGTAGACTCGCAGAGACCACTTGTTCTTGGACAACAGTTAGAAGCATACTGCCCTAGGCAGTAAAAAGGTGGTTGTTGAGGGCAGCAAGAGGCGGTGCATTTTTCTTTCCTTAGCAAGCATGTACTAATTGCCTTTTAAAACTCCTGACCATAGGGGATAAAATGATTACAAGAAAGATACCTGCCCTGCTCCCATGGAATTTACATTGTAGCACAACAGTGGATATTAAACAACGTATCATCTGGTTATGTAATTACAGTAATAAGAATCATGTAGGGGAGGTCAAGGAAGCTTACTGCTGTGGGGTTCAGGATGGCATCTCTGAAAGTATGAATAAGGAAAGTGGTGGGAGAATAAAAGGAGAGTGGCAGAGACTCAGACTGAGAGATTAATTGGGATAATGACAATTGTGGGATTCAGTGAGGTATATAATGTGTTTAGTGCCTGGTACTTGTGCTCAGTAAGTGCTAATTAGTGATTGTTTATAGCAATATTGTTATCTTGGATGATCAAATAGAAGATCCCTAGCAAGTAATTTTATAAAGACAAAAATTTTGTGTCAACTCTATAATAAAACAATATATCCTTAGAATCAGTTATCACTTAAAAATCCTTGTTTTATAGAAATTTTTGTGTTTCAAAAGTATAGCTAGGGCAAGTCCCGCTTCAAGGTGGATACTTGAAGGAGGTGAAATCACCTCATAAAGGTGTCTGCACTCCAATGTTCATTGCAGTGTTATTCCCAAGGTAGCCAAGATATGAAAACAGCCTAAATGTCTGTTGATGGCAAATTGATAAAGAAAATGTGTATGTGTGTGTTTATACAATGGAACGTTATTCAGCCTTTAAAAAGAAGGATATTCTGTCATCTGCCACAATATGGTTGGACCTTATGCTAAGTGAAATAGACCACACACAAAAAGAAAAATACTATATAATCTCACTTATATGTGGAATGTTTTTAAAAAGTCAGATATACAGAGATAGAGAATAAAACAGTGGTTAGGTTATATTGATAACAAAATAGCAGATATGTAGAATAAAGAAGTCTGGAGAGCTTAGGTATAACATGAAGACTATAGTTAATAAAATTGTATTAGGGATTTTTATTAAGTAATTTAACTGCTCATAACACACACACAGACACACACACACTAACTGATAGATATGTTTTCACTATAGTAACCACTTTATTGTCTATAGATATCCCATGATATCATCTTGTAAATCTCATATGCACAAATTTTTTTTTAAAGGTATTGTTGGGGCAGAGATCAGGCTTAACTTTATGGTTGTATCTGTAGTACCCAGCATAATGCCTGACACATAGAAGGTGTTTAGTCTTTTTTTTTTTTTTTTTTTTAAGTATCTGAAATATTTACCAGAAATTCTATTCTCTCAGTTGAGAGACATCTAGGAAGGATATGTGATTTTAGATATTAATAAAAGAAATATTCTTCCTTTTTTTCTTACTACAGTGTTGGTATTGGTGCTGTTTCTTCAGGGACATTATTGATGGCCTTTTAGTTAGAATTTAAATGTTAATCCTTTCTGTAGCCAGCAGGGATCTGTTGGGATAAAGTCTTATTTTTCTTTTCTTGGGAGTAATTGGTGCTTTCTGACTCTCCAGCACTTAGACTTGCAGTATATTAGTTATCTATTGCTGCAAAACACATTACTTCAAAACTTAGCAGTTTAAAACAACAGACATTTATTATCCCACAGTTTCTATGGGTCAGGAAGGATAGGAGTACCTTAGCTGGATGCCTGTGGAGCAGAGTCTCTTGAGGTTGCAGTCAAGCCATTGGCTGGGGCTATATCATCTGAAAGCTTTACTGGGGCAGGAAATGATGTGCTTCCAAGTTCACTCCCCTGATTATTGGGAGAAGGACTTAATTCCGTGTCGTGTGGGCTTCTTCCTGGTTTATGTTTGTTACCTGGTGTCTAGAGCTGATGTACTGGGCACTTTCCCCCTAGCATGGTTATTTTCTTTGTTTTTTCTCTCATTTAGATGAAAACTTATGTGAATTTTAATGTAAACCCCACCCCCATTATGGTCTAAGGGGCCTTTTAGAAAATGAGTAGAATGTACACAGGGGCAAAAATTTTAGCCTGTGACCTTTTGAAGAATTTTCTAAGTGAAACTAGAAACAAATTAACCATTGTTCACAGAGTGCTTTGCTTAATGTTATGCCTTCTTTTGCTAAATCCTCTTGTTTCTTGAAATCTTATATCTTAAGTTGCTGATAGGTTGTTAATAGAGATGATAATTATATTTCTTTGTGCAGTTTAGCTTTACATTTCTTCCATTATACCCAAAGATTTCTATAATATAGCAAGAAATGTTTTTAAAAAGGGGTTTTCCCCAATTGTGTGAAAGTAATGTATCTAATTGAAGAGAAACTCATAAAAGTAAAAATTTTAAAAAATCATCTTATTCTTACCTCTCAAATACAATGACTTCATATTTTTAATTTGGCTGTAGGTTTTTTCCTCCTCATTCTAGGCATAATTATTTTCTTATGTGTGTTCCAGTATTACCTTTTTTGTGAAAAATGTGGTTACAAATGTGGTCTAATTTCATTTTGCACTTTAAAAATTATTAATGAGGCCGAGTGCAGTGGCTCATGCCTGTAATCCCAGCACTTTGGGAGGCTAAGGTGGGCGGATCACGAGGTCAGGATATCGAGACCATCCTGGCTAACATGGTGAAATGCGGTCTCTACTAAAAATACAAAAAATTAGCCAGGTATGGTGGCGGGCGCCTGTAGTTCCAGCTACTTGGGAGGCTGAGGCAGGAGAATGTCGTGAACCTGGGAGGCGGAGCTTGCAGTGAGCCAAGAGCACGCCACTGCACTCCAGCCTGGGCAACAGAGTGAGACTCCGTCTCAAAAAAAGAAAAATTATTAATGAGATGGTCATATTTTTATATATTTACCGATCACTTATCTTTGCATTGCCCCTTATTTCTTGAAGTTTTTCCAATAAATATTCTTATTAATAGACAAGACAACCTTATCTATTAGTTATGTAAACTTTTTGGTAGCTAATTGTACATTCTTTTACCTCCTGTTTGTTTATTAGCAGTGTCTTTTTGTTATAGAATTTATACATTTTCTTGTAGGCAAATATCATTGTTTTTATTATAGGTGCTGTGTGTTTGTCTTGCTTAGGAAAATCTTTCTCACTCCAGTATTATTAAATTATTCTTTAGTATTTGTCCTAATAGTTTTATGGCTTTGTTTTTTCTTAATCACACACGCACGCACGCACGCACGCACACATGCTCTTTGAGACAGGTCTCGTTCTGTCGCCCAAGCTGGAGTGCTGTGGTGCAATTACGGCTCACTGCAGCCTCAACCTCCCGGGCTCAAGATATCCTCCCACCTCAGCCTCCCAAGTAGCTGGGACTCCCGGTACATACCACCACCCCCAGCCAATTTTTAAATGCTTTTTTTTTTTTTGTAGAAACAGGGTCTCACTTTTTTGCCCAGGCTGGTCCAAAACTCCTGGGCTCAAGTGATCCTCCTTCCTCAGCCTCCCCAAAGTGCTGGTTTTACAGGCATGAGCTACCACACCTGGCAGCGCCCATATATTTTAAAATTTGGTGTGAATTAGTCTTGTCTTTTTGATGTGGCATCATTGTGTTGACTAATCCATTCTTTACCATTGATTTGAAAAACCACCTTTATTATATTAAATTTCTGTGTAAATAGGAGTATCTTTTCTGTGACTGAAATTAATTTATACTTTTGTACAGGTTGTGTTATAAGAGCTTAACAGTATATTTCAGTACTTGGTCATGTCTCTTGTTCGTGTTTTTCTTTTTTTGCTTTGTTTTGTTTTTTGAGACGGAGTCTTGCTCTGTCGCCCAGGCTAGAGTACAGTGGCACGATCTCGGCTCACTGCAAGCTCCGCCTCCCGGGTTCACGCCATTCTCCTGCCTCAGCCTCTTGAGTAGCTGGGACTACAGGCACCCACCACCACGCCCGGCTAATTTTTTTTGTGTTTTTAGTAGAGACGGGGTTTCACCGTATTAGTCGGGATAGTCTTGATCTCCTGACCTCGTGATCTGCCCTCCTCAGCCACCCAAAGTGCTGAGATTATAGACGTGAGCTACCGCGCCTGGCCTTGTTCTTGTTTTTCAAAAATTTCTTAGATATTCTCACAAGTTTATTCTTCTAAATTAACTTCAGAATCAGCTTACCGTTTTAAACAAGCATCCCCCTTCTAAATCTATTATAACGTCTCACTACTTTCTCTTCTGTTCTTACTAGCTTAACTGAGCTACCATCCTCCCTTGAGTAAGACTGTTTTCTAACATGGAGCAACAAGAGGGTCCTTTTAAAAACATAAATCGGATTATGTCATTCCTTTGCTTAAATTCCTTCAGTGTCTTCTTCCCCTGTCTTTTGGTTATCTATTGCTGTATAATAAGCTACTCCAAAGCCTTGTAGCCTAAAAACAACCATTTTATTGTGCTCACAATTTTTGGGGTGGAGGAATTCATGACACGTTCAGCTGGGCAGTTCTTCTGTTCCATATGGTGTTGCTGACACTGGAGAATTCCTTCCATTATGGCTTCTTCAGTCACATGTCTGGCTCATCAGTGCTTCTTGGCCTCTCTCTCCAGAATGGTGTCCCATTCTTCAGAATCTTTGCGTGTGGCCTCAGCTTCTCACAGCATGCTGATCTCAGAGTAGTCCCATTTTTTACATGGCAGCTGACTTCTAGGAAGAGGGAAATGAAAACTGTCAGACCAATTAAGGGCTGTGGCCTGGAACTACACAGTGTGCCTTTCAGCCGTATTTTATTGGTCAGAATAGTCACTGGGACCTGCTAGATGAAAGGAGGTAGAAAAATAAATTTCTCTTCCTAATGAGGGAGTGGCAAAGTCTTATTTCAGGAAAGCAAGTGGGATGAGAGATACTTGACAGTTGGAAAATATAATCTGCGACATCATCAAATTCAAAATAAATTCAAAGTTCTTAAAATGGCCTATAAGGCTTTTCATGATCTGACTCCTGCTTCTTGAATTTCTGACCACATCCCCTAGATTTTCCTCTTTTGTTGCCTTTGGGTTAACCACATTGGCCCTCTTGGTAGGCTTTGAACATGGCACACCCAACATCGGATCCATTTTACTTGCAACTACTGCCGTGAATGCTCTTCTTTAGATCTTTGCATGGGTCTTCCCATTCTCATTCATTCATTCATTCATTCATTCATTCATTCATTCATTCATTTATTTTGAGACAGAGTCTCACTCTGTTGCCCAGGCTGGAGTGCAGTGGTGTGATCTTGGCTCACTGCAACCTCTGTCTCCTGGTTTAAAGCAATTCTCCCACCTCAGCCTCGTGAGTAGCTGGGACTGCAAGCATGTACCACCATGCCTGGCTAAGTTTTGTATTTTTTGGTTTCACGAGGTTTCCCCATGTTGGCCAGGCTGGTCTCAAATTCCTGACCTCATGTGATCCGCCTGCCTCGGCTTCCCGAAGTGTTGGGTTTAGAGGTGTCAACCACTAATCCCATGGCTGGTCTTCCCTTTTTTTTTTTTTTTTTTTTTTTTTTTTTTTTTTTTTTACTACTTTTAGGTCTCTGCTCAAATGTCACATCTTCAGAGAGCTTCCCCTGACCACCTCATCTGATAAATTCTTGGTTACTTAGAACTCCTTAATCTTGATTTTTTTTTTTTCTCTGTCATAGGATTTGGTGCTGTTAGTAGGAGCCTGGGAGATCTGAGTACCACTTTTCTTCCTTCCCTGCCTGGCTTCTGAGCAAGTTGAGAAATGAGTAAAGGTGGAGGCCAAAATATATTTTAAAAATTCCTCTGACTAAAGGGAGATGAAGTAAAGGGAACAAAGTATCATGAAGATTCTCAGATGTCCAACATGGGACATCTGAGAGAACAGGTTCAACTGGGCAGTTCTTCTGTTCCATATGGTGTTGCTGACACTGGAGATTGTGGTATTATTTACTAAGACAGGAAACATAGTAGGAAGATTATGAATTAAGCTTTGGAAATGTTGAGTTTGAAGTGCCTACAAGTTATCCATGTGGAGAAACCAAATGGACATTTGGATAACACATCTGAAGCTCACAAGAGTTTACATTATAGATTCAGGTTTGGTAGTTGTTCTAGTTTTCTATTGCCGTGTAACAAACTACCACAAACAGTAGCCTAAAATTCACAAAATTACTATCTTACAGTTTCTGTGGGTCAGGAGTCAGGGCATTGCTTAGCTGGGTTCTCACCAGGCTGAAATCAAGGTTTTGGTTGGGGTCTCAATCTTATCTGAGGCTTGGGGTTCTCTTCCAGGCTCACTGGTTGTTGGCAGAAGGTTCAGGAATCTGGGGAGACAAGATTTTTGGGAGCACCAACCCAGATGTTTCCATTCCATGTGTCAGAATCTTGTTCTTTCCCAGCCGGGTCCCTGATCTGGGCGTAGGTGACCTGCTGCCTTTGGGAGTTCAACCTTTGAAGCTCCACACATATAGATTTAGATACCTAATCTATCTGTCTGTCCGTCTGTCAGTCCTTCCGTCCATCCATCCATCCATCCAACCTGTATATCTCTGAGATATAGAAGTATAGTAAATGAGCGATAATTAAGTGCTGGTTCTGGTCCTTAGGTCTCTCTGCCCTCTTGCTGCAGGAGAGGAGAGTCTCTGTTTTCAGAGGTTCTCTAGCTTTCAAACTTAGTCTTCAATTGGAAGTTAATCAGCTTTTTTGTTGTTATCTTTTTTTCTTTGAAATCAACAGCTGGGAGTGAGGAGCACTGGGCAAATGCAGTGCAGGCCCAACACCAGCTTTGGCCAACCCCCACTGGGAGCCTGGAGCGAGAATGGGAGCCTGGGGCAAGAATGGCTCTTCTGAGTTGCCCAGAATTGCGGTGGCTGAGGTGTCTAGGCCTTTATATTGCCATATCAATTAGTCCTTGGATGTGGGTTATCTTGGGAAGGGTATGACCTTGAACAGGGTTGTTGCCTGTAGGTGAGGCATTCCCTGAAGGGGCTGACTGATAGCACTCCCAGCATTTAAGGCAAGTCTTTTTTTGAAGGAGGAACTGGGTAGCACCTCAGGGTCTACCACAATTTCTTTGTATCCACCAAATGGCCAATTTGTTTTTGTTTTTTATTATCATTATGCATTCATGGATTTAAGCATATATTTAGCAAACTTTCTGTTATGTGTATAGAAAAGGGCACAAATTGTAAATACACAGCTCAGTTAAATGTTCACAAAGTAAACACACCAGTGTAAACAGTATCCAGATCAAGAAATAAAACAATGCTGTGAATCTAGAAGTCCTCCTCGTGTTTCCTTTCAGTCACTGTCTTCCAGGGATCTATCCTGACTTCTGAAATCATGGGATGAATTTAGCATGGTTTTGAAATTTATGTAACATCATACAGTATATCTTGTTCTGACTTCTGTCAGTATTGTATTTGTGAAATTAAGCTCACAATTATAGTGTATTTTTTCATGGTATGACTATACCAGTTTTTATAAACCATTTATGCTGTTGACATTTGGATTGTTCCAGTTGTTGGAAATTATAAAACATGCTGCTATAAAACATTGTTGTGCCTGTCTTTTGGTGAACATATATACATTTCTGTTGGGTATATATATCTAGTGAAATTGCTGAATGTGTGTGTGTGTGTGTTCACTTTTAACAGATAATGCCAATTTCAGCAGATAATGCCAGTTTCCAAGGTAAGTGCTGAGTTACCTACTAGTAGCTCACCAAGGTTTCCAGTTGCTGTAATGTGCTCCTGTTTGTAGAAGACACAGCCTTCCAGGGCTTATCACTGAGAACTGTATTTACTAAGGTCTCCACTAGCAGATTCTGAAATCTTTTAAAGTCGTCTTGAAGCTGCAAGGCTTTCAAATTCTGCTTTTCAGAAGTTTTTACTTTAGCCTTTTTACACTCTTCCACTCATGGGGGCATTTGAGATTCCCTCACGTCTTCAGTTTTGCCAATCTAGCTCTCAGTGAACACCAGAATCTCTGATGGTTTCTTCTTCCAGTAGAGATATATTGCCTGGGGAAAAAAGCCTTATTTCTCAATCTCTTTTCCTGACCAGAATCTGCAAATGTCCCAGGGGAAAAGCAGCTGCAGAAGATCCCCTTATCTCATTATAGCTCACTCTTTTTGGAATCTTAGTGTTACTAATCCCTATTCCTTCAGTAGCTCTCTGAATTCTTCAAACAGATGATTTTTATATTTCATCTTTTGTTAGAAATTAAGTTTGTGGTGGGAGCTATTGTTTTGCAGTAAATTACTCTGTCCTACATGGAAACAGTAGTATGGATTTAAATATATTTAGTATGTTTCAGTAAATTGCTGTCCTTAACAATGTTCAAATTATTACACTTTTGGCCAGTGGGGACCTCTTTAAAATTCATTCCTAACCATTTTTGACTTGACCCTTATTAGTCAGTGCTGCTGTCTGGTATGACAAGATGTTCCAGGGTCATTATGTCCTTTGTGTGTGTGTGTGTGTGTGTATATGTGTGTGTTTTTACCTCCAGACATAGAAGCAGCCATTTCCTAAAGGAGTTCAGATTCCTTTTACTGGGAAATGGTAGTTCAGGATTATAACTGAGTGAGGATTACTATGGGATTGGTCATTAGTCATTACTATGGGATTGGTCATTGTTTCTAGGCATTTTCAGTCGACAGAAGTAGAAGTATATGTTTTAAAATACAAAATAAAATATCTTGACTTCATATAGATACTTCTATTTAAAATTCAAGACTACAGGTGCTTTACTTTACCATTACTTTTATTTCCCATGCTGAAAGTCTTGGGTTTTTAGAGACACTAGGAGTGATGGAATTAAAATACCACAGAATTATTTAGTTCCTTTCTTTATGATTATACCATTAAAGAATTAGATACAGATTTCAGTTCATTTGTTCATTTTTGATTTCTAGACTTCTTAAAATTTTAATTTTATGTTTATGTAAGTTACATAGTTCTAAAATGAAATCTACAAAAACAATATGTATTCCATATAGAATATGGATTCTATCCTTGTCACTTCTACTTTATTTCTTTTCATTTCCTAAAGGCAACCACTAACTTTTTTGAGCATTTCATTCTTCTGCTGTTTTGTTTTGTTTCTTAATATAAGAAACATATATTTCTATCTCCTCCCTCTTCTTAGATGAATGGAACATACTGTATATATTTTCTCCATCTTGTTTTTTTTTTTAACTTAAGATATATCCTGGAGATTATTCTATCGTTTAATGAATTTTGATTCATTTTTTGGTTTTACATTACATTTAATTTTATACATGCCTTTTATTTAAGTGTCACTGTGTTCATGCTCTTTGCTCTTTCAGCATATATAAATATATACGCATATATACACGTACACATACACGTACACACACACACACACACACACACACACACACACTTTTTGAGACAGAGTCTTGCTCTGTTGCCCAGGCTGGAGTGCAGTGGGGCTTAGCTCACTGCAGCCTCTGCCCCCTGGGTTGAAGCAGTTATCATGCCTCAGCCTTCCAAGTAGCTGGGACTGTAGGTGTGCACCGGCTAATTTTTTTGTATTTTGGTAGAGATGGAGTTTCACGATGTTGGCCAGGCTGGTTTCAATTGTGTGCCTTGGCCTCGACGTATATTTTTGTATTTAGAAAGATTTATTCAGACCAGCATTCAGACTGTGTAATGATAAGGAATTTATTGTAGAAATTAGATTGTATACAGTTTTGAGGGGATTAAGTGAGGTGAGTATCTAGAATGGGGAATTGGAGGATCGGGGAGTCCACTAACCAGATAGTCCAAATCAATGACAATGGATAGATAAATTGGAGGGGTTTGGGAAGTCTGAGAAGTTAAGTATATCCAGCCACTGAAGTGAGATTATGAAGGAGGAGCTTGAAGAGGGCACTGTGGGACACTCTTGCCATGTAAGGTTTGTCTTACAAAGCCCTGTAGGTTTGCACCCAAGCATCTGGTGGTAGGTTTGGGCTAGTATTGGTCAGCAAAGTGACCACTGGTCCAAAGAAAGAGCTGGACGTAGAGTGAAAGAGAGTAAAAGCTGGAACTTTCTGGGTGCTCTGTATCTGTCTCTCATTGTATCTTAGTGTGAAAACCTTCAGAACAATAGCTGCTGCTTCACTTCCACATTTCAAACAAATTTTATACAGGTTGAGTATCCCTTATCTGAAATGCTTGGGACCAGAAGTGTTTTGGATTTCAGATATTTTTGGGTTCTAGAATATTTGCATTTTACTCCTCATGATCATCCCTAATCTGAAATGAGCATTTCCCTTTGAGAGTCATGTTGTTGATCAACAAGTTTGGACTTTAGAGTGTTGTAGGTTTCAGATTTTTGGATTAGGGATAGACAGCCTGTACAAATTACCCTTTAGACCAACTCTAACCCAGAACCATACAGTGAATGGGATCTGAGAAAGTAGTTCCCAGCTTAACAGTTAACACACCACACACCACCAGAACAATTTGTGTTTTTGTTCTGGTGGTTACCATTATATTAATACCTTTATATGGTATTCTAATTTCCTTCTCTTTTGGGGTGGAGGGGTATTATGTGTTGGTTTTTTACTCTGAGCAATAATGAAATGAACTAGAAACCTCCTTTTCTCATCTTTTTTCCTAGCATTTTACTCTCAGTTAATAACAAGACAAGAAACATAATCTGCTATTTATATGCTGTCACCACCCTCCCTCTCCTCAATTTTGATAATTGTATCTATATTATCAAGTACATAAAGCAGTCACCTAATATACTTTCTCCCTTATTACCACCATTCTCAGTTCTTTTAGAAAATACAGTGATGCTCCAGCTGGGCGCGGTGGCTCATGCCTGTAATCCCAGCACTTTGGGAGGCCGAGGCGGGTGGATTACCTGAGGTCAGGAGTTCAAGACCAGTCTGACCAACATGGTGAAACCCCGTCCCTACTAAAAATACAAAAAAGATAGCCAGGCATGGTGGTGCACACCTGTAATCCCAGCTACTAGGGAGGATGAGGCAGGGGAATCACTTGAACCTGGGAAGCAGAGGTTGTGGTGAGCCGAGATTATGCCACTGCACTTCAGCCTGGGTGACAGAGCAAGGCTCTGTCTCCAAAAAAAAAAAAAAAGAAAAAATACGATGATGCTCCACATAATGACATTTTGGTCAATGATGGACTGCATATGTAATGGGAGTCCCTTAGTATTATAATACGGTATCTTTACCTTTTCTATGTTTAGATATACAAACACTATGTGTTAAAGTTGCCAAGAATATTCAAAACAGTAACATGCTGTACAGTTTTGTACCCTGTTACCATATAGCCTAGGGGTGTGGCAGGCTATACTATCTAGGTTTGTATAAGTACACTGTGATGTCACATGATAGTGGAATCATGTAAGGACACATTTCTCAGAACATACCCCATCATTAAGTGACACATGACTAAATATATTTATGATTCTTATTAATGTGGATGTCTCTCGAGGTATTTTGGTCATCTGAAGCATATGCCCTAGTATATCCTCCAGGAAAAGGAAAAGGGAACAAAATTTCCAGGGTTCTTGCAGTTTAGAACAGTTTGTCATTGCTATACAATTGTGTCTCAGTATCTGAGACATTGGTTCCAGGACCCCCCATGGACAGTGAAATCGCAGATGCTCAAGTCCCTGATATGAAATGGTGTGGTATTTGCATATAGCCTGCACATATCTTTCTGTGTACTTTAAATCATCCCTTGATTACTTATAATACCTATTACAATGTAATACTATGTAAATAGTTGTTATTTATAATACCTAATACAATGTAATACTATGTAAATAGTTGTTATACACTGTTATTTAGGGAATAATGACAAAAAGTCTGTACATGTTCAGTACAGACATACTAAATTTTTTTTTTGATCTGCAGTTTCTTGGATGCGTAGATGGAGAACTCATGGATTCAGAGGGCTGACTGTATTTGAATTCATTTTGGCTATATATGAAATCCTTGGTTTATGTTTTCTTTAAATATCTTACATTTATTTACTTTATTGTTTTCTGACAAAATTTTGTCAAAGTCTGATGAGAGTCTAATATTTTTTTTGTATAAATAATTTCCTCTTCCTGTAAGTTCAAAAGATTTTTTTTTTCTTGTTCACAGAAGTTCAAAATATGTTCAGGTGTTGGTCATTCTGGCTCACTTTTTCCAGGTGTGTGGTATGCACATTAAAGATATGGCTTCAAGTTTTTAAAAATTTCGATAATAATTTCAGCAAAGTTTTCTTGAATTCTAGTTTCTACTATCCATTTTATTCCATTGGTTTGGTTTCTTTCTTTGGTGATTCCCGTTATATGTATGTTGGATCTTCTTTTTGTATCTTTTTTGTCACTTTATTGCAAATCCTTACTATCTCATATGTAATTACTTTTTTATATTACAACTTTCCTCCTTATTCCTCCTTTTTTTTTTCAACATTCGTTTACTCTTAAAGCATTATCTTCTGTGTTAATTCATTCTTGTGTATCTTCTGGTTAGTCTTCATTTCTGAAATGATTTATCTTCTGATTATTTCTTGAGTTCTGCCAACTTATTTCTATCTGTAATTCTTATTTGTGTTATTCCACATCTTTTGTATTTTTCTTAATTTCTCTTGGCTCACTTTGAAATAATCATTTACAGTTTTCATCTCTTGGTGGATATGTCTTTTTGGATACTTTGATTTTCTGTTGTTTAGATCCTTATTATGATTTTCTGTTTTGTATTCTTTTTTCTTATAATAACTTTGCATATTATTTGATCATAGTACTTTTCTGTTGGCTGATTTTTATGTGAAATTAATTTTTCTGAATTGGTAGGAGAGATTTGTAGGCCAGGATAGCTTTGTAGCTTTATGGCTCTAGAGCTTATTCTTTTTTTATTTTCATGAAATTTAAAAAAAAAATGGTCTCATTCTTTCAGAACTCTCTTGTTCATCTTTCTGTTTTTCATCTTTATTTGGACCTTTTTCCTTTTCTCCCTTTACCTGTGTTTTTGGTTTGGAGTTTATTCTCAGCAGTTTCTTCTCAGTGTGGGCTAGAACTGTGCTGTCCAGTCAGATCTAATAATTACATGTGTGGCTACTTAAAGCTAAATTTAAATAAGCTTTATTTAATAATAATTTAAATAAACTTTAAACTTTTGATTTCTCATCTATGCCAGCTAGGTTACAAGTGGTTAATAGCTACATGTGACGACTAGTGGCTATTATATTGGGCATTGCCCATACAGAGCAGTATCATTACCACAGCAAATTCTATTAGACAGTGATGGTTTTGAATGTGCTCCATTCTCTTCAGACTTTATCATAGGCCTTTTTCACTCATCTGCAAATTGCAGTAAGCATAACTACCCTCTGTTTTGGCTAATATTCCTAAATTGGGCTGCTGTGCTTTTTATTAAGGATGTAGTACATTGGGGAATCTCCTCTTGTCAGATCCATTAGACATTCTCCTTCCACCTGCTTTCTCTTGCATAGATGCTTATACCACACCAGTGTTTTTGTTTTTTGTTTTCTAGAGACAGGATCTCACTCCATTGGCCAGGTTGGAGTGCAGTGGCTAGATCACTGCAACTTTCTGGACTCAAGCAGTCCTCCTGCCTCAGCCTCTTGAGTAACTGGATTACAGGCACACACTACCAAGACTAGCTTTTTTTTTTTTTTTTTTTTTTTTTTTTAAAGTAAAGATGAGGTCTCACTCTGTTGCCCAGGCTGATCTTAAACTCCTGGACTCAAGCAGTCCTCCTGCCTCAGCCTCAAAAAAGTGCTGGAATTATAGGCATGAGCCATTGCGCCTGTCCCCAACCAGTTTTGTAACTGTAAATGGTTTGTTTCTATTTGTTCACTTCTCTGGGTTTGGGAATGAGGGGCCTTGTCCCTTCATTTTCATGTAGATGTTCATCAGTTTGTGGTTTTACTAGAAGAATTCTAGTTTCTCTAATTTTTTTTTTTTTGAGACAGAGCCTCTGATGCTCAAGCTGGAGTGCAGTGGTGTGATCTCAGCTCACTGCAACCTCCACCTGCTGTTCAAGCCATTCTCGTGCCTCAGCCTCCCTAGTAGATGTGTGCCACCATGCTTGGCTAATTTTTTGTATTTTTTAGTAGAGACAGGGTTTCACCATGTTGGCCAGGCTGGTCTTGAACTTTTGACCTCAAGTGATCTGCCTGGCTCGGCCCCAAAGTTCTGGGATTGCAGTAGAGCCTCCTGCACCTGGCCGTTCTCTAAGTTTTTCACAGGGATGCTTAGGGATTCACAGAGCTGCATTTTTGGCTCCTACTTTTAATCTTCTGAAGGATCCTATTTTTGGCCCTTCAGGTTGTTTTCCTCCATAATCTTTATAATTAACATTACAAAGTTTTGTAGTTTCTGTTCTGCCTACTCCTTTACACTCTAAAAATGCCCCATTTCATTTAGTATTTTTTTTTTTTTTTTTTTTTTTTTAGGATGAGTCGGCTCTATCACCAGACTGGAGTGCAGTGGCGTGATCTCGGCTTACTGCAATCTCTGCCTCCTGGATTCAAGCAATTTGGCAGGCCTCAGCCTCCCAAATAGCTTGGATTACAGGTGCATGGCACTACACCCAGCTAATTTTTGTATTTTTAGTAGAGTCTGGGTTTCACCATGTTGGCCAGGATGGTCTCAATCTCCTGACCTTGTGATTTGCCTGCCTCAGCCTCCCAAAGTGCTAGGATTACAGGCCTGAGCCACCGTGCCCAGCCTGTTTAGTATTTCTTTACTATCAAGATAATCGTCCATTATTAACTGATTTAGCAAACTTGGGCATGCCCCTCGGTCTCTTTCCACCTTTAGTTGTACTATGTTAAAAATGAGAATGTTATATTCAGGTTTGTTTTTTTCACAGAGGAACATTGCTAGGTTTCTTTGTTAGCATTAGCAGGGTTTAATATTAACAGTAAGTATGTCTATGATGCTTTTGCTGTTTTTGAGCAGAGTAGAGATGAACTTCTAGACAGTGGAACTTATTCACAGAGAAATGTAAATGTGATCTTCTCATAGAATATTTTTTCTCATGGGATTTATCTACTTGTGTTCTTTTATCCCTTCAGTTGTGTAGCTGAGGGTGCTTATCTTACTGAGTCAGTCTTACTGTGTTTTTTCCAGGTTTTATAGTTTGTTCTTGCTTCTGAACAATCAGCAGTTGTTTGCCATTATTGACTAGAGGTCTAGGACATATATTTTCTTGGTCTGTTTTTCTTTTAATGTCTGAGTTCAATGGATAAGGGAAACGGTTGTATGCATTTTATTGCAGACATTCTCTGAAATAATTTTTAGCCACAAGGAAATAGCTCTATTTCTGTGAGTCATCATTTCTTCTTATATAGTGCTGGGTGAAGAATTTAATTTTGTAGCTAGAGATTTAAGACTTCCAGAAAGAAAGCTGCAAAAGTGAAAGTTTCCAAATAATTTAAGATTTGCTATAATAAATGCTATCATATATTGGAGTTTGAAATTCAGATATAGTTATCTGTGTATCATATATTGGAGTTTGAAAATTGGAGTTTGAGGTGCAAATATAGGTATCTGTGGTTGATACAATTTTCCTAAAACATCATGATTTTCAATGGGAAGTAAGTTATTTATAGTCATTTTTAAGGATAAGCTCTTAACATGTTTTTTTTTTTTTTTTCAGCTTCCAATAAAAACAGGACAGCAGAACACACATACCAAAGTCAGTACTGAGCACAACAAGGAATGTCTAATCAATATTTCCAAATACAAGTTTTCTTTGGTTATAAGCGGCCTCACTACTATCTTAAAGAATGTTAACAATATGGTGAGTATTTGGGTTACTGTGTTTTGGGGAATTTGCTTTCTTTTGTTTTTGATTAAAAAGTTTAGAACAGTATATTTTGAAGTATGGAAAGGGATTTTCTGTGGACTTTGGATATAACCATTAATCTTATTTTGTTTACAAGCACAGAGAACCTTTTTTATTTTATTTGTTCAAATTTTTAATTAGCTGGGTTTTAGATTCAGTGAGCACAAGTAACTAACTTTCATTTTAATTTATTGTTTCCCTTAGAAACATCTCCTATTCTTTGTGACCATATTTCCTTTTCCAGTATTTTTCTTGAATTAGGATTTCATACAGCTTTTGTGTCATACACGAACTGACTACAGTAATCTATTACACATATTTTTCTTCAGCATCTTATTTCAATTTACATATGATTGTCTCAGCCCTAAGTAGATGATAGAATATGATCTCATAGTCCTAAAATGTGGATTGATTTTTTATTGAAGATATTACTGTGTTTTTTCTACCTTCTGTAACCTGTGACAGATTCTATAGTAGTTAGCCTGTTGTTGAAACAGTTTTTCTCAAATACCCGTTTCATCAAATAATTCCACTGTTAAAAGCTCATTTCTTTCTTCTTCCCATTTTCTAAAATCTATTGACGTTTCCTAGACTTCAGAGTACTCCAACTGTTCTCCCACTGTACCTTTGAACATACAACATCTTTTGTCTCTCAAGTGATCCCTTCCTCTCTCTAAATTCCTATTTAATGTCTCCATTCTAAGCTGTTCCAAACTAACATACTCAGTTCCTGGCAACTGATCTGGATTTTTCTTGATTAACTCTGAACTGTCTGCCAGTCTTTAGCATTTATTTATTTATGAATGAATGAATGAATAAATGAATAAATGACAGGGTCTCATTCTGTCACCCAGGCTGGAGTGCAGTGGCGCAATCTCGGCTCACCGTAACCTCCCCCTCCCTAGTTAAAGTGATTCTGCTGCCTCAGGCTCCCCAGTAGCTGGGATTACAGGCATGCGCCACCATGCTCGGCTAATATTTTTGTATTTTTAGTAGAGACAAGGTTTCACCATTTTGGCCAGGCTGGTCTCAAACTCCTGACCTTAAGTGATCCGCCTGCCTCGACCTCCCAAAGTGCTGGGATTACAGGTGTGAGCCACCATGCCCAGCCTGCATTTATAATCCCAATTTGTATTTGTTTGTATTGAGTTGTGAAACAACTGGTTATAGGTTGTGAAGATCATTCCCCCTCCCTTTTTTTTGAGATGCTCCTTAGGTTTATTAGATAATGTTCTAGTATGACATTGAAAAGACATGAAGTTACCTTTTTGCCTTATTCCCATATTTTAAATACTTTTTCTCTTGTTCTGTTTTATTTTTTAATTGATACACAGTAATTGTACATGTTTATGGGTACATTGATGTTTCAATACATATAATACATAGTGATCCCACTAGGGTAATTAACATATCCATCATCTCAACATTTATCATTTCTTTGTGTTGGAAATATTGAATATTCTCCTGTTATTTGAAACTATGTAATGTTAACTATAGGCCGGCGCAGTGGCTCACACCTGTAATCACAGCACTTTGGGAGGCTGAGACGGGCGGTGAAACCCTGTCTCTACAAAAAAAAAAAAAACCTTAGCGGGGTGTGGCAGCATGTGCCCATAGTCCCAGCTACTCGGGAGGCTGAGGCAGGAGAATGGTGTGAACCTGGGAGGCGGAGCTTGCAGTGAGCCAAGATGCGCCACTGCACTCCACCCTGGGTGACAATGAGACTCCGTCTCAAAAAAAAAAACTTAACTATATAATGTTCATGTAGTCATTCTACAGTAGTATAGAACACTAAGTCTTATTCTTCCTATAAATCTGTATTTCTGTATCCTTTAACAAATCTCTACCCACCCCGATTCCCCCTATCCTACCCTTCCTCCCTCTAGTGTCCTGTCTTCTACTTTTTACTCTTTTTAGCTTCCACATATGAGTGAGAGCGTGTGGTGTTTCACTTTTTGTTCACATCATCCTTGGTGTGTTTCCTTTTAAGAAAGTTGCTTACACAATACTCTAAACGTACAAAACTAATAAACTGGAGGTGTAGAAAATTGTTTACCTTCTTTATGGAAAAAATTAGTATTTTCCCCCCAAAAGTAGGACTATTTATAAATATATAAAGAGATTTACCTAAAGACATTTAATATTTTTTTTTAGCTCCTCTGTTGCAGTGTGTGGGGCACAGTTTAGTATTTGCACATATGAATATATGGCTGTGTTCCCAGTTAGATTGAAATATTTTAATATTTGGGACCCTTTTTTCAAAACAAAACAGCATTGTTATATTGGCTTTCATTTAGTGCTTACAAAACCATAGTCTCTTGTTAATACATACGTAGTATTCATTTTGAGGATAGTGAGTACTTAAAATTCACTATGGTGCTGTAGCATTTTTTTGCTATGAAAATTAAGACTTTTGATTATTTCTTGGCATAAAAGTGTAGTTAAATCCCCAATTCAAGATTCTGGTACAGATCTATATGTGTGTCTAAATCCTACGTATTTTTAAAACATGAACCAAAACAGCATCTTTTACTGTTACAAGGTTAATGGCAAACTCTTAATAAATGCCATTTCTGTTTGCCTGAGAATTTAGTTTTTATGAGGATTAGGATAAAATCAGAAATAATAAATTTAAGTATAGTATAATCTGGGAGATAAAATAGAAGATTATTGTTGATCTTTTAGTCTTTCACTTTTCAGTTATGTGTTGATTGGTAGCAGAGAGTGAAACTAACTTTTACGTTCTGAATATCTTTTCTGTTAGAGAATATTTGGAGAAGCTGCTGAAAAAAATTTATATCTCTCTCAGTTGATTATTTTGGATACACTGGAAAAATGTCTTGCTGGGGTAAGTAAATTGATCTTAAGTAGGCAGGCTTTGTGAATTCAATCTTGAGAATGATCTTATGTACCAAAGTACAGATGTGGATCAAGAGGACAGTCATACGGACTTTTGTCTAAGACATATAAATACGAGTTTTGTTAATAATAGCTGACCTGGTGACAATTTTTCGTGAGAAAATTCTCTCATCTTTTGTAAATTAAACAGGTGTTAAGTTTACTTATAAAATGTTATGTTTCAGCCACGTATCTGTCTCTCAGGTTTTTAGAAAATATTTATGAAGAGATCACTATTTAATTTGACGGATCTCTCAGAGAGTTGTTGGAGAATGTGATTCAGAAGACCAAGAGTAATCTTGTATTTCCTCCTATATGAATATGATTTTGATATTCTACTTTTCAAATTTATGTAAATGAGAACTTAAAAATTAAACCTATTAAGGATAGATACTACCTTCAGAACACTTGTTTTATGTAGACACACACACATGTGATAGGTATGTGGAGGAGAGTACCAAACAATTATTTCTCTGGTTTCCTGTAAGTTGTTACCACAGTGTATTTCAACCATTAATTAATTTGAACTTTTTCAAGACTATTTCTATTGTGTAAAGAAAGTATTTCTATATGTCAGTATCCTTAATTCTTCCTGGAACATGGTGAGAGTTTATATAAATATATAAATTGAATACCTCCATTTTAATGATCTGCCTAGTCCATGTGTATTGAAATTAACTCATTTCTTATGTTCTCTCTTCCTTTGGCTCAGAATTCAGAATTTTGTTTTTATTCAGAATTGCTTCCCTCTTCCACATATGTTGCAGTTCGCTATAGTAAAACTAGTTGAAAGAGACCTTAATATATGAGGACTGATAGTGTGGTTGAGAAGTGTTGGTGGAAGCACTGGGATAGGGAATTGAAAAAAAAAAAATTATATTGACACAATTGTGTATCCTTAGGGAAGGCTATAAGCCAAAAAATCTAAGCAAAATATATATGTATACACAGACATTATATATATATACACACTACATGTTGTGTATATATAAATATATATGTGTATATATAGTATATATAGACATTTCCAGTATATGTATAAATATATATATAGTGTGTGTATATATATATTTTTTGAGACGGAGTCTCACTCTGTGGCACAGGCTGAAGTACAGTGGCACTCTCTTGGCTCACTGCAACCTCCACTTCCTAGGTTCAAGCTATTCTCATGCCTCAGAGTCCCGAGTAGCTGGGATTACAGGCATGCACCACCATGCCCAGCTGATTTTTTTGTATTTTCGGTAGCCGTGGGGTTTCCACTATGTTGGTCAGGCTAGTTTGTCTCCTATCCTCAAGTGATCTGCCCACTTTGGCCTCCCAAAGTCCTGGGATTACAGATGTGAACTACTGTGCCTGCCCTAAGCATAATATTTTAAATTTTCTTATTGACCCTTGACCATATTCCAAAATTATGGAGACAGTGTTGTAAGTTTTCTACTTAAAATCGAAGGTGAGCTAGTTGTTTTAGCATGGTATTTTCTGTTAACTTGTGATATGCTATTGTTCGTGTAAAATGGAGTGAAAGAGCTAAAGAGCTGTTACATAGAATTATGGAATTGGGAAGATGGGCAAATTTTAAGCTTTTCTTGAATCAGTTTTTTCCAGTGGTCTTATTACTTTGACTGCAAATTACGAGTATATCAGCCACACCGATGACTGAATGGTGAGGTGCGGGGTGGTTTATTGCCTTGTTCAGTTTCACAACTTTTCTCCATTAACATTTGTAATTGAGAGGTAATGATAAATGTATTTTGGAGAATGATACTGATATTATTGGCCTCTGTTTGATTTAATACTCTTTGAAGATAGCCTAATGGAAATGCTAATAAGTGGGCCTGGTATAACTTATATAATGCATAAAATGTATATTACCTTGCCCTGCTCTACTGTTGAAAAATGTGTACGCATTTTCATTACATTTACGATTTAAAAAATAATGCTATTTATATTATTGAACAATTGTTTTCTTTATTTCCTTCAATGATTTTACAGATGTTTCTTGATTCTTAGTTTTAAATCAAAGTAAATTGAGGCAGTTTAAGAAGAACTGAGCTCACAAGTACATGTTTGTCATATACATAGTTGGAATAGTTAAGTGAAAGAAAAATACTTACCAATATGTTGTAAGTGAAATTTTGTAGAATTTGAGGAATCTTAAGTATTTTTGTTCCCGTGAATATGACTTATTTAAATGATTTAATACTTCTCAGATTTTTATGTTAGAGTTAACATCTGTATTATTTGGTTAGTCTATAAACAAGAAATAGGCATTGTAATGTGAATTCACAGGTTTTTGTTTTTTTTTGTTTTTTTTTTTTTGAGACGGAGTCTCACTCTGTTGCCCAGGCTGAAGTGCAGTGGCCGGATCTCAGCTCACTGCAAGCTCCGCCTCCCAGGTTCACGCTATTCTCCTGCCTCAGCCTCCTGAGTAGCTGGGACTACAGGCGCCCGCCACCTCGCCCGGCTAGTTTTTTGTATTTTTTAGTAGAGACGGGGTTTCACCGTGTTCGCCAGGATGGTCTCGATCTCCTGACCTCGTGATCCTCCCGTCTCGGCCTCCCAAAGTGCTAGGATTACAGGCTTGAGCCACCGCGCCTGGCCCACAGGTTTTTATGAAGTCTGTTTATGTATTGTCCCTATGTTTTAGTGTATTTGCATCTGAGAGTGCTTGGATTGCAGTTACAGAATTGAGCGTAGCACACGATTGTACAGATTTTTGTTCTTTGCCATCTTGCTCAGTGTTATTAAAATTCTTATCCACATACAGATATCAAGACTGTTAGGTGAAATAGTAATGTGGAACAGCATACCTGCAGGATAACTTATCCATTGATTGTTAATTGTAAAGTATATATTTACTTTACAAAGTAGAGATTTCAGTGTTAACACCAAAGTTATCAAACTTGGTGTCATTAGCGGGACAACCTCGCTTTTTGTGCTCATGGTGCGATGTAATGTAACCTGTAGTGAATCCCCTAAACTGTTTAACCTCAATCTAATCAGACCATTAGGTTTAAATTTTAGCTTACAGAAAATATACAGGCTGGGCGCCATGGCTTACACCTGGAATCCTAGCACTTTGGGAGGTCGAGACAGGCGGATCGCTTGAGGTCAGGAATCCAAGACCAGCCTGGCCAACATGGCGAAACCCCATATCTGCTAGAAATACAAAAATTAGCCAGACTTGGTGGCATGTGTCTGTAGTCCCAGCTACTCAGGAAGTTGAGGCAGGAGAATCACTTGAAACCAGGAGGCAGAGGTTGGAGTGAGCCAAGATTGTGCCACTGCACTCCAGCCTGGGCCATAGAGCGAGACTCCGTCTCAAAAAATAAATAAATAAGAAAATACACAATACAGTAACTAGAAGAGCAAATCAATCTATGTCACTGGAAAATAATTAAATAAAGGATATAGAACATTCTGTAAGGCAGCTGACCCACTTAAAGTCATGGGAAATAAGAGTGGTGAATATGGGCTGGGGGTGGTGGCTCATGCCTGTAATCCCAGCACTTTGGGAGGCCAAGGAGGGTGGATCACTTGAGGTCAGGAGTTTGAGACCAGCCTGGCCAACATGGCAAAACCCCGGCTCTACTAAAAGTACAAAAATTAGCTGGGCATGGTGGCGGGCGCCTGTAATCCCAGCTATTCGGGAGGCTGAGGCAAGAGAATCACTTTAACCCTGGAGGTGGAAGTTGTAGTGAGCTGAGATTATGCCCTTGCACAGAATAATGAAACTAAGGAAACATCCTATTGCAATTGGTGAACTTTTTTGGATCCTTATTGAGTAAAAATGGCTACGAAAGACGTTTTGGGGGACAATGGTGAAATTTGAATTCAGACTTGGTATTAGATGACACAAGGGAATTGTTTATTTTTCCTTGGTGTGTTAATTGTATTGAAGTTATATTAGAGAAAATTCTTACTTTTAAGAGATGCCAGGTCACATGGGATGAAGTATTATATTTATAACTTACTTTGAAAAGATTCAACCAAAATAAAATTACTTTGAGTAAGTAGTGTCTGTTTTGGTCAGTCTTCACAAAAGCAAGTGTGAATGCTCACCCGGGAATTTACTTAAATGTTAAGACAGATGACACAGTGCACTCATCAATCAGTATGAGTTAAGTTGTTTCTGTAATTGTAGAACTCACAACAAAATGGGGATTCCCAGGGAAGGGCTCATTTGATGAACAAGAGAGCAACAGGAATGGGAGAACTAGTAAGGATGGCAGGGGGATTGAACTTTAATTGTGATTATGGGGTCAGAGATGGAACCATCCTCTTTATTAAACTATCTTTAGACAGATGTAGCAAATATGATAAAATGTTAACAGTTGTTAAATCTAGGAAGTGTGTATATAGGTGTTCATTATTTTTGTTCTGTGTGTTTGAAAATTTTCATAATAGAAGTGTTTATAGATCAAATTAAAGTTTTAGAATAATGTGATTATTTCTATTTTAGCAACCAAAGGACACAATGAGATTAGATGAAACGATGCTGGTCAAACAGTTGCTGCCAGAAATCTGCCATTTTCTTCACACCTGTCGTGAAGGAAACCAGCATGCAGCTGAACTTCGGAATTCTGCCTCTGGGGTTTTATTTTCTCTCAGCTGCAACAACTTCAATGCAGTCTTTAGTCGCATTTCTACCAGGTTAGTGTGTAAATCCACATGGGACTAAAGTAATATGAATACTGGAAGTCTTGATTTTGACTACATAAAAAGTTAACAGAAATGAGGATTTTTGTTTTTGAGACAAATTCTGTTGCCCCTCACAGCAGCTTCAACCTCCCAGGCTTAGGTGATCCTCCTACCTCAGCCTCCGGAGAAATGAGTTTGTCTAGGCTTTCGTAGAAATTTTATGCATTAATATCTTCGACATTTTAATTGTGTAATATTGTGATATTGATATGTGCAATTAAATAAGAGCACTGTTATGAATGTGAAAGTCTAAATTTTACATTAAAATACCTGCCGTGAGCAGGCTTTAAAAAACAATACTAGGTATGAACTTTTGGTTTGGCTTTTTAAACATTATTCCTTTAAATGAAACTACCCAATCAGATGGAATAATTGATGAGAGTAGTCAGAATTCAAATACTTTCACAACTCTACCCTTTATCACAAGATCTTAGGTTACCAAAAAACAAAACAAAAACAAAAACAAAAAAAAACCTAAGTGATGTGGAAACACAAGGAAGTGAATAATTGCGAAGTAGAATTCTCCAGAAAGTGGACTGTGTTTTAAGTGTATGTAAAATACTGCCATTTATTGAGTATTTACAGCATTTCCTTTGCTGTCTCATCCTCACAGTAACCCTGATGATACTTCCCCCATTTTACAGGTGAGCAAACTAATACTCAAAAAAGTTAAGGTGATGTGCCAAATAATGGAGGACCCAAAATTTCTAAGTCAGACTGGCTTTAGAATTCATATTAGTTTCACTATACCAGATTGCTTCCCTATCTATTTTAGCCACATTTTGATGAAATCCTTTTTATAAAATATACTTCTGTTTTTAAAGATGTATCAAAAATATAATTCAAGCTTTTATTGATGACTCAAAATCATCCTGAGCATTAGTTGTGATATGCTACATACAGGTGGAGAAATTAGTATAGGTGTAGTGCCCAGTGGGATAGAATTATAAGTGACAGTAGCAAGTAACTCTGCAAATTGTTGTTATGCAAATGATTTGCCTTTCTCAGGCGAGTAAAGTCAAATGGGTTATTAACTTAATTAGACACTATAGCACAAATTATTTAGTGATTCATGAATCGAAGACTAATACCAAATAGAGAAAAACAGTCCTCTCTGTTGATGCCTGCATCTTTGGCTTGTCAGTGTTGTATGAACAGTGGACTTTATTAGTCAGATTTACTGATTCCTTTGTTGTTTTCCAGCAAGTGTGAATGACAACATACATCACCATTTGAGAATTTGTGTTATGTTTTTTTGGAGGAATTGATTAACTTCAAAGTCCTGCAATCTTTTTAATCAACAATGACATTTCTATAATTAAGATCCTAGGCAGCAATATTTTTCAACCTCAACACAATTTTTGATCGAAAGAAAATTAAAGTTTTATTTAATGGTATATTATTGGTAATCTTGAGTGATATATATATGATAGAAAAATATTTTCATGAAATCTTTTGAGCAGTAACATTTTATATTCTGAGTAATAATACAGTGGTTGAGTCAGCAAGGTAATAAATACCTACAGAATAGGAGGGTGGAAAACTGTATTTAATAAAAAACGCAAACTGTTTTCATTTAGGTGACTGCTTGGCCAGCCTTACTATTTGAAACACCTGTTACATTGAAGGTTGAAAGTGATACAAAAAAACCCAAATGTCTTTTAGTCTATCAATGCATGAGCTGCTTTATAGAACACAACAAATGTGCCACCTTGGAAAATTCTAGAAAATTTCTAGTCACCAAAGGTTTTACTTTATGGGATTTTGCAGCATTAGCACATGTAAAAAATAAGCAACTTTTGTTTATTTCCTGAATCTAGTTCACTGTTGCCAGAATAGAAACCAAGTGTCTAAAATTTTGTTAGCTTTTAGAGGACAGACTGCTCAGAAATGGCATCTATGAAATAACATTGTTTCAGACAACTGCATTTGCAGTTTCATTTAACTTGTGTCAGAAATAGGAGCTGATCTTGTTGAAGGATCACTCATCTAAAAGACCATTATGATGGTTTACTTTAAGTGGGAACATCTTACGCTGTCACAGTATTAGGTGACTTAAAATATGCATGTGGCTTGAATGGCAGTTCTTTCTAAAGATTGATTTTATGTTTCATATATAATAGATGAATCAGTATCATGAAGATGTTTCCTGTTTGTCCATTCTCCCCGTCAATGTTTCTCCTTTAAGATTTGGTTTTTTTTATTTCTGACCTTTATTTTTCTTTAGGGGAAGATAGGCTACAGATTTATTTATTTATTTTTTTTGAGACATAGTCTCTCTCTGTCACCTAGTCTGGAGTGCAGTGATGTGAACATGGCTCACTGCAGCCTCGACCTCCTGGGCTCAAGAGATCCTCCCACCTCAGCCTCTCGAGTAGCCAGGACTACAGGCATGTGCCACCATGCCTGGCTAGTTTCTTTAATTTTTTTGTAGAGACAGGGTCTTGCCATGTTGCCGAGGCTTGTCTTGAACCCCTGGGCTCAAGGGATCCTCCTGCCTTAGCCTCCCAAAGTGTTGGGGTTACAGGGTGTGAGCTACCATGCCTGGCTGGCTATAAATCTTAAGATAGCTTTATTTTTCTCCTGGACTATACCATTTTCTGTGGCTCATAGTACTATTTTATGTAGAGGAGTAGCTGCTTTCTCCACAGAATTACTCCACAACTGCAGTAGATCTAGTTGTTTTGTAGTGAGACGGTGCTTCAGAATATCTAATTTGATATACCACCAGAAGCAGAAGACCCAATGACTTTAAACGTCATTTGGTTCTTTACAGTTTACCATTTGGTTCTATATAAATCTGTTCATTATGGTTTCTTACTCCTTTTATAAAAATAGTTTTCAGTTTTTTTCTATGTCTCTGATCATTTAAAACATATTTTACATTCTCTTTAGTATTGTTTAATATTGATTTGTTTGTGCTGATTCATTCATAGCGAATTGTTTCATCTCAGTTTTGGAATCCTTGATTGGAAAGTTATCTTTAGTGGGGCCTATATTTTCTTTGAGAATCTTTTGTAGTCTTGGGCTGAGGGAATGTTCTAGTGATGGTTTTGCATTTGCATTTGCCAGGTACCCAGTTCTGGAACTATTTTTTTCTTAATTTCTCTGTCCCACCCTGTATGGGCAGTATAAATTTGAACTGTAAACTCTTAGAAGGTAAACAGCTCTAGATGACTTTTTTCACTTTATCCAAAGTTTAGGCAGAGCAGGTAAGCTTCATTGTGCTGGTAGATATTTTTTCTTTTTTCTTTTTTTTTTTTGTGGGGGGTGGTGGTGGTGGGGGAAGTGCATTGTTCTTTCTAGTTCATATTTTATGCAGGGGCCCGGTTAGAATCCTGAATTATTAGGTTACAAGGCTTTATATCCAGTCTCCATGTGGATGTTAAGCCCCAAGCTTCTAGGTTAAGGAGATCAAAAACCTCACTCATCTTTCCTTTGTTGCAGGGCCAGACCATGTACTCATGTACTTAAATCTCTGGTTTTCAGTTTTCTTCTTTTCTGGACCTATACATTTAAAGTATCTTTCAGTATGCCTAGTCTTTCTAGATGGTTTAGTGATGGGTTTTCTACTCTTCATTTCTTTTGCTCAGACTACCCTTTATCTGATTTCTCTGCTTCAGAAATGATGTTTAACCTTCACAAAATACCTACTCCCAATAAGGGTACCAGACTATAAAAGTGACAAAATTTTTCTTCCATTTTTCACAAGCAAACACAAGAGTCAGCTTTTGAAAAGTTGGTGTTGCTGATCTGTGATGTTGTGTTTTCTAAGGAGCCGTACTCCATATTTCTATGCTCTTTGCAGCAGCTGTGGAATTTTTAGCATTGAGGACAACCTCATTCCCAGCTTGAAATGCTGAGCTTTTCTTACCCTGATGATAGGAAGAGTGTTCATGTAAGTGCTTAGAATAGTTTTACTGTTAGCTGTAGGCTAATTAAAGCTAAAGTGAGTGAAAGGAAAATTTGAGAAGAAAGAATAGGATTGATTACATTCTTATCAACTGAAGGTTTAGTGTAATGATTAATAACTCAGTTGCAAATTGCACTAAATGATTGAAATTCAAGTTACTTCTTATAAATTATAAGACCACATAGTATTTGTGCCTTTTCTCCATATCTCTATTGCTGCATTTATAAAAGTTAGCAATTTAATTGTGCTGCTTATGTTTTTGATGTCTATTAATATGAATAATGAGTATGCCTCATTAGGTAGCATAATTTAATAGGTTAGCAATACCAACTTTTGAAAATCTGAGCGCTGTGGTTTTTGATGTAAAATGGAAGAAAAGTTTAATTGCTTTTATTAACATTTAGGCTAAGTGAATTTCTTTTATCAGTTTAAAAGTATCTACATATTTGTTAAGTGTTAAATTTTTCTACATTTGTGATAACTTCATATTCAGCATAAGAGAAACTTTGGTTTAAACAGATATTCCTGTCCTTATAAGCTTACATTCTACTGTGAAGGAGGGATATTAATCAAATAATTACATAAACGCATGTACATGTACAAACTGAAAAGTGCAATGAAAAAAGGCTTACTCAGTTTTCAAATACAAAGTAAATGTACCCTGTGAATATAAAGTTTCATTCGTGTTTCAGAAATCTAGTTGATATAAGTAGAAGTTAGTAAAATCCAGCTTACTTATTATAGTTTTACTTTTAATTAAAATTATACTTTTACTTGTAATTTGAAATATGAATTTTGAAAACTGTTCATTGTGGAAAAATTAAAACATACACATAGCAGAGAGAACAGTACTTCAGTTCCCCATGCATCTCTTACCCTGCTTTAACTGTTTCCAGCATGCTATGATTTCTCTTCCTCCCTTTTCAGTAATTTAAAGCAAACCCCAGACATCATTTCACCTGTAAATATTTCAGTATATATCTCTAATAAATAGATTTTTAAACATTTAACTATAGTATTGTCATACCTATCAAGAATCATAATTCCTTAATATCATGTATTGCCAAATTTGTGTTTAATTTTTTTTCATTATCTCAGAAATGGCTTTTTTATTTGTTTTGTTCAAATTAAGATACAAACAGGATGCATACTTTGCAATTGGTTGATATTTCTCCTGAGCCTCTGTTAATCTGTATCATTTCTTCATTTCTTCACCTTGCTCTCCTTTTTTTCTCATGCCGTTTATTTGTTGGACTGTGCTATTTGCCTTATAAAACTTTCTACATTCTGTATTTGGGTTTCACTGGATTCAGGTTCATTTGGCTGGGAGGACAAGAATACTTTACTGATGATGCTGTGTGGTTCCTAAAGCATCACATCAGGAAACATGTCCTATTACTGACTTTTAATGTTATGATCAGTGGTTGGATTTCGATGTTATCAGTGTTATGCATTCATTATACAGTTTCCCATAAATTTGTACCTAATATTTTTGGTAATCACTGATGATCACTGCCTGGATTCCACTTCACTGGGGGCTGCAAAATGAAGTTTTCTATTCTGTCATTCATTCTTTATTTTAAAATTGTGACTTCTGTGAAAGATTTTTGCTTCATTGTGTGTTTAGTTATCTTGCCATAGAGTCCATGTAGGGAATGCAGGATACAGACTTGACTTTCATTTTTCATTATCAGAACGAGTTGGTACCCTAACAGTTGTGAAAGGTTACCCATGAGTTTTTTCTTTCAATATTACAACAGGCTTGTGAATTTTAATTTATTGTATGTATTTCCATTGTAGACATAATTCTTTTGATCCTCAGATTATCCCATTTTTGACAGTTGAGATGCCTAAAGTCCATACCTGTGTGATATTTGACATGACTCTGATAGTTGTTGATAGTTTCCTTGTTTTCAAGCCCAAGGTGACCTGCCCTCATCTTGTAGATCTCTTGCCCCCATCCTGGAATTAAATAATTTTCCCAAAGAACCCTGGCCGAAAGTTGGAAATATCATTTAGACACCTCAGTCTTAAGGATAAGGATGCTACAATGCTACGTTTACTGGATTATCATGGTTTCTTTTATCATATCCTTTAAGTTAGTTATGTTCCTTTAGGATTTTATAAGAAATATTTATGGCTTTATTTTTATATGTGTCTTTACTCTTATGAACTCATCTTTGGGGGAAGAATCTGTTGAATTCAGAATTTAGAGATACTCTAAGACTTTTTTTGTTTTTGTTTTTTTTTTAAAGAGACAGGGCCTCACTCTGTTACTCAGGCTGGAGTACAGCGGTGTGATCACAGCTCATTGCAGCTTCAAACTTCTAAGCTCAAGAGATCCTCCTCCCTTAGCCTCCTGAGTAGCTGGACCTATAGGTGTGTGCCATCATGCCCGGCTAATTTTTGTATTTTTTTTGTAGAGATGGTGTCTTGCTATGTTGCCCAGGCTGGTCTTGAACTCCTGGCCTCAAGTGATCCTCCTGCCTTGGCCTCCCAAAGTGCTGGGATTACAGGTGTGAGCTACCACACCTGGCCCCTAATACTTAATTTGATAAGTTATTTTTGGTTTTTACTTTTTAGGTTACAGGAATTAACTGTTTGTTCAGAAGACAATGTTGATGTTCATGATATAGAATTGTTACAGTATATCAATGTGGATTGTGCAAAATTAAAACGACTCCTGAAGGGTAAGTTTAAATGTATAATATATCTGAAAAAAAATCACTAGGTCAAAAACCAGTATCATGAATGTACTAATTATATTAATTGTGCTGAACTAGAACACCAAACTGGATTTCATAATGACATTTCCTTGTGAAATAGCCAGTAATAACATATGGTTAATTATTTTTCAATCTTTGAAAATAATGCAGTAGAGAAAATGAGCCTTTTAAATCTTGGCAATGGAAAGTTTTGCTTAACTACAATTTTTGTTTTCAATACAGAGAATGCGAGGGTGCTCTTATTTCATTTTTCTGGAATTTGATTTCCCAAGGGTGGCTATAGGTTATAGAAGCTATCTGTTTAGCTATTATAGTGCTTTAAAAAGATTGTCTGTAGTAGGATATCAAAGTTTTATTGCCGAATGGAATGAGGAGATTGTGATGTTATGGTGAGAGGATGAAGTGAGCCAGAGATTTCATTTCTGACATTTCTGTTTTCAGCTCTCTTACTGACTTTACAGCATTACAAAGTCCCTTAACCTTCCATTGCCTAGTTTTGTCTCCTTGTTAAACATGTCAATAGTAGTTCCATATATTATAACACCTAATATGTGACTTTAAAGCTTTGGAATTACTTTACATGATTATGTGGATTGAAATAAACTATCAGAAGGAATTGAGATAAATTCTGTGTTAAGCAGTGATGTGTTCGTGTAAATCAGATATCAGTGAGTATTCATAAACTGAGTATGATCAGGAGGAATTGAGATAAATTCTGTGGTAAGCAGTGATGTGTTCATGTAAATCAGATATCAATGAGTATTCATAAACTGAGTATGAATATCTAAATTTCATTTTACAAAAAATGTTTTTTAGTTTTTGGCATTATTAGACCCTGGCTAATTTAGATATGAAACCTTATACAGTTCACACATATTTTTATTTGTAACTCAAGGAATTGTCAAACAATAGCATTTTTAATATCTGACCTAAAACAGATTGAATGTTAGCTTCAAAAACATCAGTTCTGCAATATAATTTTCAAAATACCTGGTTTTGTTTTCTTAATATTTGCTTTAAACTCAATAACTATCTCACCAGAGATGTAAAAAGGCAATACCTGTATAGAGGAATAATATAAAGCTGTGTTCTATTTATATTACTCTTGTTCATAATTTATGATTTTAGGTCATTACCATTGTGAAACCAAGCAGCAATTAAATCAGTGTTCAATAACTTTAATAAAGGAAAATATAGGGATGATTTTAGCTGTTATGCCAAGATAGGAACATGTGGACAGCAATTATTTTGGATTATAATAAACCACCATTGAATTAATAGTTAAGATTTACAAGATTTTAATATCTATTATTAAGCATTGAGCAGTTGAGGAACTGAATGGTAAAATTTAGAGATCTCTATAAGTTAAAGTTAAGAAGTATTAGTGGGATTTTATGATTTTCATAACTCTTCAGTGATGTTTTGGAAACAAGTCTAGCCCAGGTTGCCTGTGAATGGATGTTTAAAACAATAGAAATGTTCAATCCATAATAATTAATTGAAATGGCTCTTCTGTCCAAATAAGAGAAGCTAATTGAATATGTGGATAAATGACTTTCTTTTATACTGTAGTAACTTTCCCATTGAATGCAGCTCCCTCATGAACATAAATTTAGAGTATATGCTGATAAATATATGAAGTGTAAAACCAATATTAAATAGGTCAGCAAAAGATGGCTCTTGGTGACAGTGATAAAAGGAATGCACCCTTTCAATAATGAGTAGTAAAGGTAGTAATGTGTTTTAAATACAATTCAACAAGCTTTTGTTGAGAAACTGTGTATAAGAAGCCATGCTAAGTGCTGGGATTACAAAAATTAATAAAATAGGGACTCTGTCCCTAAGGAGCTCATGGCATGGTTTATGAGACAAATGATATCATTATCAAATTATTTGCAAAAAAAGCTATGATAAACTTAAATAGGGTGAGTGTAAAGTGAGAGAAGAAGTATATAGTTGTCTGAGGGGATGGGAGATGAGCAAGATGTGAAGGTACAATAATAGGTCAGATCATTTTAATAAAAATATGGCCAGGCCTGGTGGCTCGCACATGTAATTCCCACACTTTGGGGAAGCTGAGGCGGGAGGATTGCTTGAACCTGAGCAACACAGAGAGACCCCCATCTCTACAAGAAAATAAAAATACTAGCCAGGTGTGGTGACACGCACCTGTAGTCCCAGCTACTTGGGAGGCTGAGGTGGGAGGATCACTTGAGCCCAGGAAGAGGTTGAGGCTGCAGTAAGCCATGATCGTGCCACTGCATTCCAACCTGGGTAACAGAGTGAGATCCTGTCTGTATGTCTGTTTTCTCTGTCTGTCTCTCTGTCTCTCTCTCTCTCTCTCTCTCGATATGCCTATCTGTATATAGATATATCGATCTGTATGTATATATCCAGATCTATCTATGTATACTATATAGATCTGGATATATAGATAATGTCTATATCTCTAAATAGATATATCGAGAAAGAGAGGGAGAAAAACATTTGTTACATTTTCAGTCTGTGCTGGGCCTTGCACTATGCAGTTTGCATGCCTTTTCTCATCAATTCTTGCAATAACCCTGTGAAGCAATACTAGTATTATCATCTCCTGTGTAGATGAGGAAACTGAGGCCTAAGTAAATTTCCAAAGTTACAGAGCTAGTAATCAATCAGTAAAGATTGAGTTCACATCTGTTCATCTCTAGAACCAAAATACTTGACTGCTGCACTGTTGTGCTTATGAGTTATGAAGCTTTATTTTAGTGGCCATGGGAAGTGATAGAAAGGCTTTAAGGTGGGGAATACCTTAATCAGTATTTTATTTTAGATATACCACCTTGCTTGAAATTTGCAGGATGGCTTGGTAGAGGGTTACCTGACCTTCTGGAACTTGGTTATGCAGTAATATAAGTGAGAAATAATGAGAGTTGTGGATATCCAGATGATGGAATGGGGTAGGATGGGGATGGGGACCAGTTTGATAGCTATTCAAAGAAGTGGAGGCCAGGCTCGGTGGCTCACGCCTGTAATCCCAGCACTTTGTTAGGCTGAGGTGGGCAGATCACCTGAGGTTAGGAGTTTGAGACCAACCTGGCCAACATGGTGAAACCCCATCTCTACTAAAAATACAAAAAAATGGGCCGGGCGCAGTGGCTCACTCCTGTAATCCCAGCACTTTGGGAGGCCAAGGCGGGCAGATCATGAGGTCCGGAGATTGAGACCATCCTGGCTAACACAGCGAAACACCATCTCTACTAAAAATACAAAAAATTATTCGGGCGTGGTGGCAGGCGCCTGTAGTCCCAGCTACTCCTGAGGCTGAGGCAGGAGAATGGCGTGAACCTGGGAGGCGGAGCTTGCAGTGAGCCGAGATCCTGCCACTGCACTCCAGCTTGGGCAACAGAGGGAGACTCTGTCTCAAAATAGAAATAGAAATAGAAAAGAATAGAGAACAGAACAGAACAGAAAGCCGGGCATGGTGGCCCGCGCCTGTAGTCCCAGCTACTCGGGTGGCTGAGGCACAGGAGAATCGCTTCAACCTGGGAGACGGAGGTTGTAGTGAGCCGAGATCACGCCATTGCATGCCAGCTTGGGCAACAAGACTGAAACTCCATCTAAAAAATAGGAAAAATAAATGGAATACATAGCATTTGGTAGTCAATTTAGATATATGAGGTTAGATAATCACCAAATATTACAGAATAAGCTGATTAGAGCAGAAAAAGGAAGGAAAGGTTGATGGCAGAAGAGAGGGTTTGACCAGGAAAATGATAAATTCAGTTTTAGATCTTCTGAGTTTGAGGTATCAGTAGGGTATCCAACAAGAAACTTGTAGAACTGGAAGATACTTTAACTTTGAGAATAGATTACAGTATATAACCCATTTAAGATGTCATAAAGGTAAAGTTGTTGCTAAAGAACACTGTGAAGTGTAATGTCATTATTTGGAAATCAATGGAGGGTGAGAGCAAAGAGAATTCAAAGGAGTACTTTTAAAAACTGATTTGGAGAGTAACTTATTTGCACATCCAGAAAAAAGACTCATCTCTCTCTTAGACACTTATATAGATGTAATAAAAACCTTTATCACTTCATTAAAAGTCAACAGGAGAAGTTCTTTGCAGAGGGACCATTGCCAGTAAAATTATTTATAGACAGGTCATTTTCTCCAGACATAAATCTTTTTCTGGATGTAGACTATAAACTTATAGAAGAAGAAATTAAAATACCCAATATATTTATATAGAGAAACGTTTACTGTTACTTGCGTTAAAATGCAGTCTACTATTTTGAACAATCCAATTAACAAAATAAAGAAAATGAACATGCTTTTGTGATGACAAAGATACGATGAAGGCACTTTCGTATGCTGCTTGGTGATAGCAGCATTTGGCTCAACCCTAATGAAAGGCAACTTGGTAATCTTTATGAAGGGCCTTAAAAATATTCATCTCTGTGACTGGACACTTCTAGAGATTCCTTATCTTAAATAAGCAGTGATATGGGAAAATATTTTGATAAAAAAGTATTTATTAATTTTATTTATAGTAGTGAAATAACAGAAATAACTTCAGTGTTAAAACTGGAAAACATTTAAATAACCAGTAACTTAATACAGTGACTTAAATATTATGAGAGACATCAAAGCATACTGAAAAGACTTTGATATTAAAGCCCAATTCAGTCATTTATTAAATCTGTAACCTTAGACACACAGTTTGCTCATCTGTAATATTTTGAAAGCATTAAGATTCCAAAAGAATTGACTAAAAATACATGGTATGTTTTGTTTGTGTAATAGTTACTATTGCATATAGAGCCATCAAAAATAGGCCAGGTGGGGTGACTCACGCCTGTAATCCCAGCACTTTGGGAGGCCGATGTGGGTGGATCACGAGGTCAGGAGTTTGAGAACAGCCTGACCAACATGGTGAAACCCCGTTTCTACTAAAAATACAAAAATTAGCTGGATGTGGTGGTGCACGCCTGTAATCCCAGCTACTAGGGAGGCTGAGGCAGGAGAATCGCTTGAACCTGGGAGGCAGAGGTTGCAGTGAGCCAACATTGCGCCATTGCACTCCAGCCTGGGCAACAGAGCGAGACTCCATCTCAAAAAAAAAAAAAAATATATATACACACACACACACACACACACACACGAAGAGTTTTTACTGACAGAAAAAATTAGGGACACTATGTAAAAAGAACGGGTTTGGTATAGCCTACATGATCTCAATTATGTTAAATGTATTTGTTTTCTACATGCATAGGAAAAGTGATGGAAGAAAAACCACCAGATGTTAACTGTGATTGTCTCCAAATGATAGAATCATTGATGGTTTTAAAAATTTCTCTTGAACACTTACGCTTTTGCTTCCTTTCTTTTTTTCTTTCTTTTTTTTTTTTTTTTGACAGAGTCTTGCTCTGTCGCTCAGGCTGGCATGCAGTGACATGGTTATAATATACTGTAGCCTTGAAATTCTGGGCTCAAGCTATCTTCCCACTCCTGCCTTGCAAAGTGCTGAGATTATAGGCGTGAGTCATCGGGCCTGGCCCTGTATATGTTTTAAAAATTTTTTTATTATACTTTAAGTTCTGGGGTACATGTGCAGAATGTGCAGGTTTGTTACATAGGTGTCCATGTGCCATGGTGGTTTGCTGCACCCATCAACCCATCATCTACCTTAGGTATTTCTCCTAATGCTATCCCTCCCCTAGCCCCCCACCCCGCAACAGGCCCCGGTGTGTGATGGTCCCCTCCCTGTGTACATGTGTTCTCGTTGTTCAACTCCCACTTAGGAGTGAGAACATGTGGTGTTTGGTTTTCTGTTCTTGTGTTAGTTTGCCGAGAATGGTGGTTTCCAATTTCATCCATGTCCCTGCAAAGAACATAAGAACTTACCTTTTTATCCTACTGCATAGTATTCCATGGTGTATATGTGCCACATTTTCTTTATCCAGTCTATCATTGATGGGCATTTGGGTTGGTTCCAAGTCTTTGCTGTTGTGAACAGTACCACAATAAACATACATGTGCATGTGTCTTTATAGCAGAATGATTTATAATCCTTTGGGTGTATGCCCAGTAATGGGATTGCTGGGTCAAATGGTGTTTCTAGTTCTAAATCCTTGAGGAATCGCCACACTGTCTTCCACAGTGGTTGAACTAATTTACACTACCATCAACAGTGTAAAAGCATTCCTGTTTCTCCACATTCTCTCCAGCATCTTTTGTTTCCTGACTTTTTAACGATCACAATTCTAACTGGTGTGAGATGGTATCTCATTGTGGTTTTGATTTGCATTTATCTAATGACCAGTGATGATGAGCTTTTCTCTCTATATGTTTGTTGCTGCATAAATGTCTTCTTTTGAGAAGTGTATGTTCATATCCTTCATCTACTTTTTGATGGGGTTGTTTGTGTTTTTCTGGTAAATTTAAGTTCTTTGTAGATTCTGGATATTAGCCCTTTGTCAGATGGATAGATTGCAAAAATTTTCTCCCATTCTGTAGGATACCTGAACTCCGTGATAGTTCATTTTGCTGTGCAGAAGCTCTTCAGTTTAATTAGATCCCATTTGTCAATTTTGGCTTTTGTTGCCATTGCTTTTGGTGTTTTAGTCATGAAGTCTTTCCCCATGCTTATGTCCTGAATGGTATTGCCTAGGTTTTCTTCTAGGGTTTTTATGGTTTTAGGTCTTCCTTTTAAGTTTTTAGTCCATCTTGCGTTAATTATTGTATAAGGTGTAAGGAAAGGGTCCAGTTTCAGTTTTCTGCATATGGCTGGCCAGTTTTGCCAATACCATTTATTAAATGGGGAATCCTTTCCTCATTGCTTGTTTTTGTCAGGTTTGTCAAAGATCAGATGGTTGTAGATGTGTGGTGTTATTTCTGAGGCCTCTGTTCTGTTCCATTCGTCTATGTATCTGTTTTGGTACCAGTACCATGCTGTTTTGGTTACTGTAGCCTTGTAATACAGTTTGAAGTCAGGTAGTGTGATGCCTCCAGCTTTGTTCTTTTTGCTTAGGATTGTCTTGGTTATGCAGGCTCTTTTTTGGTTTCATATGAAATTTAAAGTAGTTTTTTCTAATTCTATGAAGAAAGTCGGTGGTAGTTTGATGGGGTAGCATTGAATCTATAAATTGCTTTGGGCAGTATGGCCATTTTCACGATATTGATTCTTCCTATCCTTGAGCATGGAATGTTTTTCCATTTGTTTATATCCTCTCTGGCTGGCATCTGGCGGGTGCCCCTCTGGGACAAAGCTTCCATGGGTAAGAACAGGCAGCAGTCTTTGTTGTTCTGCAGCCTTCGCTGGTGATACCCTGGCAAACAGGGTCTGGAATGGACCTCCAGCAAACTCCAGACCTGCAGCAGAGGGGTCTGACTGTTAGAAGGAAAACTAAGAAAGGAATAGTATCAACATCACCAATATCAAAGACTAAAGGTAGGTAAATCCACGAAGATGGGGAGAAACCAGTGCAAAAAGGCTGAAAAAAAAACCAGAATGCCTCTTCTCCTCCAAAGGATAACAACTCCTCACCAGCAGGGCAACAAAACTGGACGAAGAATGAGTTTGACGAATTGACAATAGTAGGCTTCAGAAGATGGGTAGTAACAGACTCCTTGGAGCTAAAGGAGCATGTTCTAAGCCAATGCAAGGAAGCGAAGAACCTGTGAAAAAGATTAGACGAATTGGTGACTAGAGTAACCATCTTAGAGAAGAACATAAATGACCTGATGGAGCTGAAAAATACAGCACGAGAACTTCGTGAAGCATACACAAGTATTAATAGCCAAATCGATCAAGCAGAAGAAAGGATATTAGGGATTGAAGATCAACTCAATGAAATAAAGCAAGAAGACATGATTAGAGAAAAAAGAGCAAAAAGAAACAAGCAAAGCCTCCAAAAAATATAAGACTATGTGAAAAGACCAAATCTATGTTTGATTGGTGTAACTGAAAGTGATGGGGAGAATGGAACCAAGTTGGAAAACACTCTTCAAGATATTATCCAGGAGAACTTTCCCAACCTGGCAAGGCAGGCCAACATTCAAATTTAGGAAATACAGAGAACCCTACGAAGATAATCCTCAAGAAGAGCAACCCCAAGACATATAATCGTCAGATTCACCAAGGTTGAAATGAAGGAAAAAATGTTAAGGGCAACCAGAGAGAAAGGTCGGGTTACCCACAAAGGGAAACCCATCAGACTAACAGAGGATCTCTAGGCAGAAACCCTACAAGCCAGAAGAGAGTGGGGGCCAATATTCAGCATTCTTAAAGAATTTTCATCCCAGAATTTCATATCCAGCCAAACTAAGCTTCATAAGTGAAGGAGAAATAAAATCCTTTACAGACAAGCAAATGCTGAGAGATTTTGTCAACACCAGGCCTGCCTTACAAGAGCTCCTGATGGAAACACTAAGCATGGAAAGGAACAACCAGTACCAGCCATGGCAAAAACATACCAAATTGTAAAGACCATCTATGCTATGAAGAAACTGCATCAACTAATGGACAAAATAACCAGTTAGCATCATAGTGACAAATTCACATGTAACAATATTAACCTTAAATGTAAACGGACTAAATAACCAGCTAGCATCATAATAACAAATTCACGCATAACAATATTAACTTTAAATGTAAACAGGCTAAATGCCCCAATTAAAAGACACAGACTGGCAAACTGGATAAAGAGTCAAGACCTATCAGTGTGCTGCGTTCAGGAGACCCATCTCACATGCAAAGATACACATAGGTTCGAAATAAAGGGATGGAGGAGGATTTACCAAGCAAATGGAAAGCAAAAAACAGCAGGGTTGCAATCCTTGTCTCTGATAAAACAGACTTTAAACCAACAAAAAAGATCAAAAGAGTCAAAGAAGGGTATTACATAGTGGTAAAGGGATCAATGCAACAAGAAGAGCTAACTACCCTAAATATATATGCACCCAATACAGGAGCACCCAGATTCATAAAGCAAGTCTTTAGAGACCTACAAAGAGACTTAGACTCCCACACAATAATAGTGGGAGACTTTAACACCCCACTGTCAACATTAGACAGATCAACGAGACAGAAAATTAACAAGAATATCCAGGACTTGAACTCAGCTCTGGACCAAGCAGATGTAATAGACATCTACAGAACTCTCCACCCCAAATCAACAGAATATACATTCTTCTTAGCACCACATCGCACTTATTCTAAAATTGACCACATAATTGGAAGTACAACACTCTTCAGCAAATGCCAAAGAATGGAAATCATAACAAATAGTCTCTCAGACCACAGTGCAATCAAATTAGAACTCAGGATTAAGAAACTCACTCTAAACCACACAACTACATGGAAACTGAACAACCTGCGCCTGAATGACTACTGGGAAAAGAACGAAATGAAGGCAGAAATAAAGATGTTCTTTCAAACCAATGAGAAAAATACACAACGTAGCAGAACCTCTGGGATACATTTATAGCACTGCGTAGAGGGAAATTTATAGCACTAAATGCCCAGAAGAGAAAGCAGGAAAGATCTAAAATTGACACCCTAACATCACAATTAAAAGAACTAGAGAAGCAAGAGCAAACAAATTCAAAAGCTAGCAGAAGGCAAGAAATAACTAAGTTCAGAGCAGAACTGAAGGATATAGAGACACGAAAAAACTTTCAAAAAATCAGTGAATCTCCTTACCTCATGATCTGCCTGCCTTGGTCTCAGTGAAACCCGTCTCTACTAAAAATACAAAAAAATTAGCCAGGCATGGTGGTGGGTGCCTGTAGTCCCAGCTACTTGGGAGTCTGAGGCAGGAGAATGACATGCATCTGGGAGGCAGAGCTTGCAGTGAGCCCATATCGCGCCACTGCACTCCAGCCTGGGCGACAGAGCAAGACTGTGTCTCCAAAAAAAAAAAAATCAATGAATCCAGGAGCTGGTTTTTTTTTGAAAAGATCAAGAAAATAGATAGACCACTAGCCAGACTAATAAGGAAGGAAGAAAGAAGAATCAAATAGATGCAATAAAAAATGATAAAAGGGATATCAGCACCGATCCCACAGAAGTACAAGCTACCATCAGAGAATACTATAAACACCTCTACACAAGTAAACTAGAAAATCTAGAAGAAATGGATAAATTCCTGGATACCTACACCCTGCCAAGACTAAACCATGAAGAAGTTGAATCCCTGAATAGACCAGTAACAAGTTCTGAAATTGAGGCAATAATTAATAGCCTGTCAACCAGTGAAAGTCCAGGACCAGATGGATTCACAGCCAGATTCTACCAGAGGTACAAAGAGGAGCTGGTACCATTCCTTCTGAAACTATTTCAAACAATAGAAAAAGAGTGAATCCTCCCTAACTCGTTTTATAAGCGTCATCCTGATACCAAAACCTGGCAGAGACACAAAAGCAAGAGAAAAGTTTAGACCAATATCCCTGATGAACATTGATGCGAAAATCCTCAATAAAATACTGGCAAACTGAATCCAACAATCACATCAAAAAGCTTGTCCACCATGATCAAGTTGGCTTCATCTCTGGGATGCAAGGCTGGTTCAACATACACAAATCAATGAAAGCAATCCATCACATAAACAGAACCAACAACAAAAACCACATGATTATCTCAATAGATGCAGAAAAGGCCTTTGATAAAATTCAACACCCTTTCATGCCAAAAACTGAATAAACTAGGTATTGATCAAACGTATCTCAAAATAATAAGAGCTATTTATGACAAACCCACAGCCAATATCATACTGAATGGGCAAAAACTGGAAGCATTCCCTTTGAAAACCAGCACAAGACAAGGATGCCCCCTCTCACCACTCCTATTCAACATAATATTGGAAGTTCTGGCCAGGGCAATCAGGGAAGAGAAAGAAATAAAGGGTATTCAGGTAGGAAAAGAGGAAGTCAAATTGTCCCTGTTTGCAGATGACATGGTTGTATGTTTAGAAAACCCCATCGTCTCAGCCCACAATCTCCTTAAGCTGATAAGCAACTTCAGCAAAGTCTCAGGGTACAAAATCAGTGTGTAAAACTCACAAGCATTCCTATATACCAATAACAGACAGAGAGCCAAATCATGAGTGAACTCCCATTCACAATTGCTACAAAGAGAATAAAATACCTAGGAATACAACTTACAAGGGATGTGAAGGACCTCTTCAAGGAGAACTACAAACCACTGCTCTAGGAAATAAGAGAGGACACAAATGGAAAACCATTCCATGCTCATGGATAGGAAGAATCAATATCCTGTATGTGTTTTATACTTTTTTTGAAAAAGCAAGTTATTAAAAACAAAGGAAGAAGCTCATAATCATTGATGTCCAAGACATATTTGCTGTTTTGGAATTTTTCTTTCCTAGCAGGCAACTATCAAGTTTTGGGTTTGTGTTAGGTGTCTTTACCTTTCATTGCTTACAGATAACATTGGAGCAAAAGTAATAAGTAAATGGAAAGTTATTTTGCTCTGAGTTGTATTTGTGTTAACTTATTCTAGAGTTAATTTTTAAAAATTGTGTTTTTTCCAGAAACAGCATTTAAATTTAAAGCCCTAAAGAAGGTTGCACAGTTAGCAGTTATAAATAGCCTGGAAAAGGTAAGTTACAACCTCTCTGGTATTAAAATTTTGTTTTCGGTGATAAAATTTGCTGTCTTTAGCATCCTGAATCAAAAAGTTATGACTTGAGTGATAGTTTCACATTAATTTTCAGGAAGAATACATTGTAATATTATTATGAAGGAAGTTAGAAGTTTGTGACATTTTATTTACTATATTACAAAAGATCACTGCTTTCATATAAAGACATGTGTTTGTTTATTTATAGGCATTTTGGAACTGGGTAGAAAATTATCCAGATGAATTTACAAAACTATACCAGATCCCACAGACTGATATGGCTGGTAAGGATAAGATTGAATTTTTTTTTTTTTTGGTCTTTTAAATGCCTACTTGTGACATAAAAACCTATCATTTTCCAAGTTATTTTTGTTATAAAGGTGCTTTTACATCTTCTATTGTCAACTGGCGTCAAATAGGAAATATTGTTTTTCTCTTACATTTCCAAATTACGCCCAACCCTCTTCCTTTCCTTGGAGCAAACAAAGTAGTCTGAAATGAAGGTCAGATCTTTAGAGTTGTGATAGGATGGGATGTTTGACTCTTTGTTGTGGAGAAGCATGTGCTCTGAAGCTTTATTTTGTATTTAGGGAGATGCGTATAAAGTAGTAATATTCTTACCTATGATGTAAGACACAACTGCAAGGCAGAGAATACAGACTCCTGGAGAACTTTGGTGATTCTTTTTGGGAAGCTGTTCAGTTTTTGTTGCTTGGGTACATCACACTTTGCGTAAGGGCCTGCCCAGTGAGACCAAATACACGATCATCCATTCTAAAATGTGGGCTTTTCCAGGATAGATCAAGATAGCTCTTCTAACACATAGACAGTATTACATTGCTTGTCTACTTACCAGAATGCATTTGTGTAGTTGCTTAAATGAAGTTCCATGTTTGGTTCCATGTTTATCTTTTAAAAGTGTTGCCCTTGGGTTTTTTTGTTTTTTTGTTTTTGTTTTTTTGAGATGGAGCCTTGCTCTGTCTCCCAGGCTGGAGTGCAGTGGCGCAATCTCGGCTCACTGCAAGCTCCGCCTCTCAGGTTCATGCCATTCTCCTGCCTCAGCCTCCCAAGTAGCTGGGACTGCAGGTGCCCGCCACCACTCCTGGCTAATTTTTTGTATTTTTAGTGGAGACGGGGTTTCACCGCGTTAGCCAGGATGGTCTCGATCTGCTGACTTCGTGATCCGCCCACCTCAGCCTCCCAAAGTGCTGGGATTATAGACGTGAGCCATGCCCTTGGGGTTTTACATAGTGTCAGCTCTTGCTTTAATGCCAGGGATTTTGTTCCTATCTAATAATGTCATTTAATATATTTTTCATGTAGAATGTGCAGAAAAGCTGTTTGACTTGGTGGATGGTTTTGCTGAAAGCACCAAACGTAAAGCAGCAGTTTGGCCACTACAAATCATTCTCCTTATCTTGTGTCCAGAAATAATCCAGGATATATCCAAGGATGTGGTTGATGAAAACAACATGAATAAGGTGAGGAGGGCAGAATTATTTCCATTATATCTAGATGTGAAGCAGTTTATTTTACTCGAGGTGTGTATTACTTTAGGCTTATTATTTCAGCAAACTATTTCAGGGCACCATTTAAATTATTTTAGGTTTCTTTGTTTGATGGACTTAGAAGAGACATATTCATACATAATTTTATTTGGCAGAGGGATAAATATTACCAGTCAATGATCAAAGATTTAAAATAATCCCTTAGTTTCATTCTTTTATCTGAGAAGACTAAATGATACCTCTGTTAATATTAAATGTAGTTTCTCTAATATTCACTGCAAGGATTGCCCTACTTGACTTCATCACTTTTATAGTGTGTTATTTGCATGTACTTAGGTGTGTGTCCATATGGTGCTACTGAAATTATGTAGTAACTCATTTGAGGTATTTTAGAACAGTTTTCAAAGAATTTTGCCAGGAAGGTAAGGCTCTTGCATATACCATCTGTAGTGAAATTGGCACCGTGACACCTGGTAATTCTAGGAGGCTCTTAAAATTTTTTTAAATAATCACCTAGGCGATTGAAAAAAAAAAAAAAAAAAAAAAGAACTGAGTATTAATCTTAGAGTTTTACTGAAATTTCAATATGCAGTTTGTTTTGCAAATAATTTTTTTTTCATTTTTTGCTGGTTTTGGAGAAATACTCTTAGGTGGCTAAACATGAGATGGGTTCCTTCATGGTTTGCCTGTAGATGGAGATGTTCAGAATCAGGTCAATGATTTATTACTTTGTAGAAGTATTGGGTAGGGAATGTGTACATTAAAGGGTAAATAAATGAACCAGGTAATCCTTGAGCATCTGTGATTGTGTGTTACTCCACTTAGGTGTATATCTCAACTTTTCCATTATGAGGACACCATTTTTCTTGGTAGATTGTTTTGGAGTCCTTCAAAATAGTAGGTATGATGATAAATACTGAGTGTCAACTTGATTGGATTGAAGGATATAAAGTATTGATCCTGGTGTATCTGTGAGGGTGTTGCTAAAGGAGGTTAACATTTGAGTTGTGGGCTGGGAAAGGCAGACCCACCCTTAATCTGGGTGGGTACCATTTAATCAGCTGCCAGCATGGCTAGAATATAAGCTGGCAGAAAAATGTGAAAAGAGAGATGGGCCTAGCCTACTAGCCTACATCTTTCTCCTGTGCTGGATGCTTCCTGCCCTCAAACATCAGACTCCATGTTCTTCAGTTTTGGAACTTGGACTGGCTTTTCTTGCCTCTCAGCCTGCAGACAGCCTATTGTGGGACATTGTGATTGTGCGAGTTAATACTTAATATGCCATTTATATAAATATTCTGTTAGTTCTGTCCCTCTAGAGAACCCTAATAGAGATTTTGGTACAAGGAGTGGTTCTAGAGGAACAGAATATTAAGGATGGAGTTTTTTAGTTTGGAGGTTTCTAGAGTTTGCTGCTTAATATGATTAGACCCCCAAATGCTAAGGACTGTACTTCTAATAGTGTAGAGAACACTGATAGTCGTCGGCATGAACTGTTGAGAGAATTATGCAAAATAAATGCATTTGACACTCCTGATTCACCCCTAGTAAGAGGCAAGGAGTTTAGTGACTCTATATATAATACCTTTGACCATATATGGAGAACCAAACAACATAATGAAGCTGGTTGGTTGCTCCTAAATTCGGTGGACAAAGTGATGAAAGAAAATGATGAACTCAGGGATTCTGTGTCCTGGCTTCAGAAGCAGATACTGCTCAGATTGCCCTGAGTGAGAGTCTTAGCTCCTGTAGAGAAATAACTGAAATTGTGGAAGAACAGATACAAGCTCTTACCGTGCAAGTGTCTGACATACAATGAAAGGTGCGTGCACAGTCTCGCTAGGTGTCTACTGTTAAAGTAAGGGCATTGATTGGAAAAGAATGGGACCCTGCAACTTGGAAAGGGGATCTGTGGGAGGACCCTGATGAATCTGGGGACTCTTGAGTTTGTAAACTCTGATGAACCTTTTTTGCCAGAAGAAATAGCTTCCCCATTCCCAGTTACGGCAGCATCCCCTCCTGGAGCCGTGCTGCCATCAGCCTTTCCACCTTTGTCTGAAGAGATAAACCCTGCGCTGCCTGAGGCAACAGTGATGGCCTCCCCTGAGGCAGTTGCCAGGCAAGATAATGTTGATTCTCCTCAGGAACCACCCCCAACATCCCTGTTTGCTTCTAGACCTATAACCAGACTAAAGTCCTGGCAAGTCCCTAGAGGTGAGGCTGAGAGTGTGACCCATGAGGAGGTGCACTACACTTGAAAAGAACTGCTTGAGTTTTCTAATTTATATAAACAAATCTGGAAAACAGGCATGAGAATAGATAGTAAAGGTATGGGATAATGATGGAAGGAAAATAGAGTTGGATTGGGCTGAATTAATTTATTTGGGACCACAAAGTAGGGACTCTGCATATAATGTTGCAGCTTGGGGAGTTAAAAAAGGTTCTAATAGATTATTTGCTTGGTTAGCTGATATATGGATTAAAAGATGGCCCACTGTGAGTGAGCGGGAAATGCCTGATCTCACTTGGTTTAATGTAGAGAAAGGGATCTAAAGGCTTAGGGAGATTGGGATGGTGGATTAGTCATTTTAGACCTACTCATCCCAACTGGGAGGGTCCAGAAGATATATCCTTGACCAATGCCTTGAGAAATAGATTTGTGAGGGCAGCACCTGCATCTCTGAGGAGCCCTGTAATTGTTTTTCTCTGTATGTCAGATCTGACATTGGGAACCACAGTCACTCAACTACAAAATTTAAATACGGTGGGAATAATTGGCTCCTGAGGTGGCAGGAGCCAAGTGGCAACTCTTGACCGTCAAAGGCAAGGTGGGCGTAGCTGCCTTAATGGACAGCACAGGCAAAGCGGCAATTAGACCAACATCCCTGATGAACGTCGATGCAAAAATCCTCAATAAAATACTGGCAAACCGGATTCAGCAGCACATCAAAAAGCTTATCCACCATGATCAAGTGGGCTTCATCCCTGGGATGCAAGGCTGGTTCAACATTCGCAAATCAATAAACATAATCCAGCATATAAACAGAACCAAAGACAAGAACCACGTGATTATCTCAATAGATGCAGAAAAGGCTTTTGACAAAATTCAGCAGCCCTTCATGCTAAAAACGCTCAATAAATTCGGTATTGATGGAACGTACCTCAAAATAATAAGAGCTATTTATGACAAACCCACAGCCAATATCATACTGAATGGGCAAAAACTGGAAAAATTCCCTTTGAAAACTGGCACAAGACAGGGATGCCCTCTCTCACCACTCCTATTCAACATAGTGTTGGAAGTTCTGGCTAGGGCAATCGGGCAAGAGAAAGAAATAAAGGGTATTCAGGTAGGAAAAGAAGAAGTCAAATTGTCCCTCTTTGCAGATGACATGATTGTATATTTAGAAAACCCCATTGTCTCAGCCCAAAATCTCCTTAAGCTGATAACCAACTTCAGCAAAGTCTCAGGATACAAAATTAATGTGCAAAAACCACAAGCATTCTTATACACCAGTAACAGACAAACAGAGAGCCAAATCGTGAATGAACTTCCATTCACAATTGCTTCAAAGAGAATAAAATACCTAGGAATCCAACTTACAAGGGATGTAAAGGACCTCTTCAAGGAGAACTACAAACCACTGCTCAGTGAAATCAAAGAGGACACAAACAAATGGAAGAACATACCATGCTCATGGATAGGAAGAATCAATATCGTGAAAATGGCCATACTGCCCAAGGTTATTTATAGATTCAATGCCATCCCCATCAAGCTACCAATTCTTCACAGAATTGGAAAAAACTGCTTTAAAGTTCTTATGGAACCAAAAAAGAGCCCACATCTCCAAGACAATCCTAAGTCAAAGAACAAAGCTGGAGGCATCACGCTACCTGACTTCAAAGTATACTACAAGGCTACAGTAACCAAAACAGCATGGTACTGGTACCAAAACAGAGATATAGACCAATGGAACAGAACAGAGCCCTCAGAAATAATACCACACATCTACAGCCATCTGATCTTTGACAAACCTGAGAGAAACAAGAAATGGGGAAAGGGTTCCCTATTTAATAAATGGTGCTGGGAAAATTGGCTAGCCATAAGTAGAAAGCAGAAACTGGATCCTTTCCTTACTCCTTATACGAAAATTAATTCAAGATGGATTAGAGACTTAAATGTTAGACCTAATACCATAAAACCCCTAGAGGAAAACCTAGGTAGTATCATTCAGGACATAGGCATGGGCAAAGACTTCATGTCTAAAACACCAAAAGCAACGGCAGCAAAAGCCAAAATTGACAAATGGGATCTCATTAAACTAAAGAGCTTCTGCACAGCAAAAGAAACTACCATCAGAGTGAACAGGCAACCTACAGAATGGGAGAAAATTTTTGCAATCTACTCATCAGACAAAGGACTAATATCCAGAACCTACAAAGAACTCAAACAAATTTACAACAACCCCATCAAACAACCCCATCAAAAAGTGGGCAAAGGATATGAACAGACATTTCTCAAAAGAAGACATTCATACAGCCAACAGACATATGAAAAAATGCTCATCATCACTGGCCATCAGAGAAATGCAAATCAAAACCACAATGAGATACCATCTCACACCAGTTAGAATGGCGATCATTAAAAAGTCAGGAAACAACAGGTGCTGGAGAGGATGTGGAGAAATAGGAACACTTTTACACTGTTGGTGGGATTGTAAACTAGTTCAACCATTATGGAAAACAGTATGGCGATTCCTCAAGGATCTAGAACTAGATGTACCATATGACCCAGCCATCCCATTATTGGGTATATACCCAAAGGATTATAAATCATGCTGCTATAAAGACACATGTGGCACTATTCACAATAGCAAAGACTTGGAATCAACCCAGATGTCCATCAGTGACAGACTGGATTAAGAAAATGTGGCACATATACACCATGGAATACTATGCAGCCATAAAAAAGGATGAGTTTGTGTCCTTTGGAGGGACATGTATGCAGCTGGAAACCATCATTCTTAGCAAACTATCACAAGAACAGAAAACCAAACACCGCATGTTCTCACTCATAGGTGGGAACTGAACAATGAGATCACTTGGACTCGGGAAGGGGAACATCACGCACCGGGGCCTATCATGGGGAGGGGGGAGAGGGGAGGATTGCGTTGGGAGTTATACCTGATGTAAATGACGAGTTGATGGGTGCTGATGAGTTGATGGGTGCAGCACAGCAACATGGCACAAGTATACATATGTAACAAACCTGCACGTTATGCACATGTACCCTAGAACTTAAAGTATAATAATAATAAAAAGTAAATTTAAAAAAAAAAAGAATAGTCTGACTCGTTTAGAGCTCTGGCATTAGCTATTTAGTCATGGTGTTCCTAAAAATGAAATTGATAGGAAGCCTACTGCACTCTCACTTAATTTACACAAGCAGAAAACTTCTAGGTTGAATGAACAAAAGACTAATTTGAATTATAAAAAACAGAATTATGACTCCTCAATCGGTTTCCAGACTTGAGCCAGTTTACAGACCCAGAACCTCTTGAATGAAAGCGGAGGTCGGGTCCCCTTGAGGAAAGACCCCACTATATTAGTGACAGTTTATGCGGTGAATCTTTCTCCCATCCTTCCCCAAGGAGACCTCTGGCCTTTTACCAGGGTAACTGTGCACTGGGGAAAGGGAAATGATCAGACATTTTGGGGACTACTGGACACTGGCTCTACGTTGACATTGATTCCAGGAGACCCAAAATGTCATTGTGGTCCTCCAGTTAAAGTAGGGGCTTATGGAGGTCAGGTAAATTAATGGAGTTTTAGCTCAGGTCTGACTTACAGTGGGTCCCTGGACTCATCCTGTGGTCATTTCCCCAGTGCCAGATGCATAATTGACGTAGACATACTTAGCAGCTGGCAGAACACCCACATTGGCTCCCTGACTGGTAGGATGAGGCCTATTACTATAGTGGGAAAGGCCAAATGGAAGCCATTAAAGCTGCCTCTAACTAGAAAAATAGTAAATCAAAAACAATATTGCATTCCTGGAGCGACTGTGGAGATTAGTGACACCGTCAAGGACTTGGAAAGACTCAGAGGTGGTGATTCTCCCCACATCTTCGTTCATCTCTTCCATTTCGCCTGTGCAGAAGACAGATGGGTCTTGGAGAATGACAGTGGATAATTGTTAGCTTAACCAAGTGGTGACTCCAATTGCAGCTGCTGTTCCAGATGTGGTTTCACTGCTCGAGCAAATTAACACATCTCCTGGTACCTGGTGTGCAGCCATTGACTTGGCAAATACCTTTTTCTCCATTCCTGTCCATAAGACCCATCAGAAGCAATTTGCCTTCAGCGGAGGTAGGATATACCTTTACTATCCTACCTCGGTGGTATATCAGCTCTACAGTTCTGTGTCATGATCTTACTTGGAGAGACCTTGATCGAGTTTCACTTCCACAACATATCGCACTGGCCCATTACATTGATGATATTATGCTGATTGGATTCAGTGAGCAAGCAGTAGCAAATGCACTGGACTTATTGGTGAGACATTTGGGTGCCAGAGGATGGGAAATAAATCCGACTAAAACTCAGGGACCTTCTGCCTCAGTAAAATTTCTAGGGCTCCAGGGGTGTGGGGCCTGTCAAGATATTCTTTCTAAGGTGAAGGATAAGTTGCGGCATTTGGCCCCTCCTACAAAAAAGAAAGAGGCACAACGCCTAGTGGGCCTATTTGAATTTTGGAGGCAACATTTCTCATTTAGGTGTGTTACCCTGGCCCATTTATCCAGTGACCCAAAAGACTGCCAGTTTTGAGTGGGGTCCAGAACAGGAGAATGCTCTGCAGCAGGTCCAGGCTGCTGTGCAAGCTGCTCTGCCACTTGGGCCATATGACCCAGCAGATCCAATGGTGTTTGAAGTGTCAATGACAGATAAGGATGCTGTTTGGAGCTTTTGGCAGGCCCCCATAGGTAAATCACAGCGGAGGACTCTAGGATTTTGGAGCAAGACCCTGCCATCTTCTGCAGATAACTGCTCTCCTTTTGAGAGACAGCTCTTGACCTGTTACTGGGCTTTGGTGGAAACTGAACGTTTGACTGTGGGTCTTCAAGTCACTGTGTGACCTGAACTGCCTATCATCAACTGGGTGCTTTCTGACCCATCTAGCCATAAAGTGGGCCATGCACAGCAGCATTCCATCATCAAATGGAAGTGGTGCATACAAGAGTGGGCTCAAGCAGGTCCTGAAGGCACAAGTAAGCTACACGAGGAAGTGGCTCAAATGCCCATGGTCTCCACTCCTGCCACCCTGCCTTCTCTTCCCAACCTGTACCGATGGCCTCATAGGGAGTTCCCTATGATCATTTGGCAGAAGAAGAGAAGACTAGGGCCTGGTTCACAGATGGTTCTGCACAATATGCAGACACCACCTGAAAGTGGACAGCTGCAGCACTTCAGCTCCTTTCTAGGACATCCCTGAAGGACAGCAGTAAAGGGAAATCTTCCCAGTGGGCAGAAATTTGAGCATTGCACATGGTTGTACACTTTGCATGGAAGGAGAAATGGCCAGATGTGCAATTATATACTGATTCATGGGCTGTAGCCAGTGATTTGGCTGGATGGTCAGGGATTTGGAAGAAGCATGATTGGAAAACTGCTGACAAAGAGATTTGGGGAAGAGGTATGTGGATAGACCTCTCTGAGTGGTTAAAAACTGTGAAGATGTTTGTATCTGTGTGAGTGCTCACCAGTGGGTGACCTGAGCAGAGGATTTTAATAATCAAGTGGATAGGATGACCTGTTCTGTGGATACCACTCAGCCTCTTTCCCCAGCTACCCCTCTCCTCGCCCAATGGGCCCATAAACAAAGTGGCCATGGAGGCAGGGATAGAGGTTATGCATGGGCTCAGCAACATGGATTTCCGCTCACCAAGGCTGGCCTGGCTACTGCCACTGCTGAGTGCCCAATTTGCCAACAGCAGAGACCAACGCTGAGCCCTCGATCTGACACCATTCCTCGGGTTGATCAGCCAGCTACCTTCTGGCAGGTTGATTATAGTGGACCTCTTCCATCATGGAAAGGGCAGAGGTTGGTCCTCACTGAAATAGACACTTACTCCTGATATGGGTTTGCCTATCCTGCATGCAATGCTTCTGCCAAGATTACCATCCATGGGCTCACAGAATGCCTTACCCACCGTCATGGTATTCCGCACAGCAATGCCTCTGACCAAGGCACTCACTTTACGGCTAAAGAAGTGTGGCAGTGGGCTCATGCTCATGGAATTCACTGTTTTGTGTTTTTGTTGTTGTTGTTGTTGTTTGGTTTTTTGAGACGGAGTCTCGCTCTGTTGCCAGGCTGGAGTGCAGTGGCGCGATCTCGGCTCACTGCAACTTCCGCCTCCTGGGTTCAAGCGATTCTCCTGCCTCAGTCTCCCAACTACCTGGAACTACATGCATGTGCCACCATGCCCAGCTAATTTTTGTATTTTTAGTAGTGATGGAATTTCACCATGTTGGCCAGGATGGTCTTGATCTGTTGACCTTGTATCCACCCGCCTCGGCCTCCCAAAGTGCTGGGATTACAGGTGTGAGCCAGTGTGCCTGGCCACACTGGTCTTACCATGTTCCCCCACCGTCCTGAAGCAGCTGGATTGATAAAACAGTGGAATGGCCTTTTGAAGTCACAATTACAACGCCAACTAGATGACAGTACTTTGCAAGGCTGGGGCAAAGTTTTCCAGAAGGCTGTGTATGCCCTGAATCAGTGTCCAATATATGGTACTGTTTCTCCCATAGCCAGTATTCATGGGTCCAGAAATTACTCACCATCACCCCTAGTGATCCACTAGAAAACTTTTGCTTCCCATTCTTGTGACATTACGTTCTGCTGGCCTAGAAGTCTTAGTTCCAGAGGGAGGAACGCTGCCACCAGGAGACACAACGACGATTCCATTAAACTGGAAGTTAAGATTGCCACCTGGACACACTTTGGGCTCCTCCTACCTTTAAGTCAACAGACTAAGAAGGGAGTTAACAGTATTGGCTGCGGTGATTGACCCTGACTATCGAGATGAAATCAGTCTACTACTCCACAGCGGAGGTAAAGAAGAGTATGCGTGGAGATCCATTAGGGTGTCTCTTAGTATTACCATGTATTACCATGCCCTGTGATTAAGGTAAATGGGAAACTACAACAGCCCCATCCAGGCAGGACTACAAATAACCCACACCCAGAGGAATCAAGGTTTGGGTCACTCTACCAGGAAAAAAACCACCACCTGCTGAGGTGCTTGCTGAAGGCAAAGGGAATACAGAATGGGTAGCTGAAGAAGGTAGTCATCAATACCAGCTGCAACTGCATGACCAGCTGGAGAAACCAGGACCGTAATTGTCATGATTATTTCCTCTTCCTTTTGTTAAAAATGTTTGTGCATGTATACACCTGTACTAAGAAAATATCTTCATTTTATTTCCTTTTTCTTTTATCATATGGCTTAAGATTTATTGACTTCACATCAGCATTTAAGTATTATTAACTTTTAGTATTTGGGTTGGGATAGATGTGTTTCTGGTTGTACGAAGGATAGTTGTATTATGTTAGGCGTAATTATGACCTTATTATTGTCTTTATTTGAAGATCGTGTATGATCTCAGGAGATGTGTATGGGTTCATGTTGACAAGGGGTGGACTTGTGATGGTTAATACTGAGTGTCAACTTGATTGGATTGAAGGATACCAAGTATTGCTCCTGGGTGTGTCTGTGAGGGTTTTGCCAAAGGAGATTGACATTTGAGTCAGTGAACTGGGAAAGGCAGACCCACCCTTAATCTGGGTGGCTACCACCTAATCAGCTGCCAGTGTGGGTAGAATATAAGCAGGCAGAAAAATGTGAAAAGAGAGATGGGCGTAGCCTCCCAGCCTGCATCTTCCTCCTGTGCTGGATACTTCCTGCCCTCCAGCGTCGGACTCCAAGTTCTTCAGTTTTGGAACTTGGACTGGCTCTCCTTGCTCCTCACCCTGCAGCAGCCTGTTGTGAGACCACGTGATCGTGTGAGTTAATACTTAATAAACTCCCCTTTATATAAGTATCTATTCCATTAATTCTGTCCTCTAGAGAACCCTGACTAATACAGTAGGGTGTTTTGTTTTGTTGTTTATTGGAAAAATAGAAATAAATAAAAAGCTATAAATTCAGTAGTACTCTTGAGTGAATTTACATTTTAATAATCACAGCTGTAGCTTTCTAAGTGTTTATTGGTTATTTGTATATCTTCAGGGAATTGCTGATTTTCCCATTGAATTGTTGTCTTTTTTTTTTTTGAGATGCAGTCTCACTCAGTCGCCCAGGCTGGAGTGCAGTGGTGCGATCTCGGCTCACTGCAAGCTCCGCCTCGCAGGTTCACGCCATTCTCCTGCCTCAGCCTCCCAAGTAGCTGGGACTACAGGCGCACGCTGCCATGCACGGCTAATTTTTTGCATTTTTAGTAGAGACGGGGTTTCACCGTGTTAGCCAGGATGGTCTCGATCTCCTGACCTCGTGATCCTCCCACCTCGGCCTCCCAAAGTGCTGGGATTACAGGCGTGCGCCACCACGCAAATTGTTTGTCTTTTATTGATTTGTAAGGGTATATGTGTACATTTTTATTTGGTTTCGTTTTTAAACTTTATGAGTTCTTTTTACTATATAGATATTTACAATTTGCATGTAGTCACCTCAGCCTTGTTCTTTTTTGTCTCCTAGCTTTTTTGGTCAGACTTCTCTTCCCACAAGATATTAGTCATTTTATTGAGATATAATTCACATACCATAAAATTTATGTTTTTGAAGTGTAAAATTCAGCGATTTTACTACATTAACAAAGTTGTACAATCATCACCATTGTTTCTGTGCAGAACATTTTCATCTTCCCAAAAAGAAACCCGTTAGTAATCACTCCCCCCTGTTCCTCTCGCCTCACTCACAACTAGTAATCTAGTTTGTCTCTATAGATTTACTTATTCTAAACTAGACATTTCATATAAATGGAATCATTCAGCGTGTGACCTTTTTGTCTGGCATGTGCCAAGATTTTTGAAGTATGCTTTTTAATATTTCTCTGGTATTTTCTAGATTTAAAAGTTTAGATTTTTATATCTTTCTGGATTTTTAAAAAAGTATTATTTATTTATTTATTTTGAGACGAAGTTTCACTCTCGATGCCCAGGCTGGAGTGCAATGGCATGATTTCGGCTCACTGCAACCCCCACCTCCTGGGTTCAAGCGATTCTCCTGCCTCAGCCTCCTGAGTAGCTGGGATGACAGGCATGCACCACCAGGCCTGGCTAATTTTGTATTTTTAGTAGAGATGGGGTTTCTCCATGTTGTTCAAGCTGCTCTCGAACTCACGACCTCAGGTGATCCGCCTGCCTTGGCCTCCCAAAGTGCCAGGATTACAGGCATGAGCTACTGCGCCTGGCTAAAAAATATATTTAAAAAAATGTATTACAAAAAAAAATAGCTGGATGTGGTGGCAGGCGCCTGCGATCCCAGCTACTCTGGAGGATGAGGCAGGGAGAATTGCTTGAACCTGGGAGGTGGAGGTTGCCGTGAGCTGAGATCACGCCACTGCACTCCAGCCTGGGTGACAGAGCGAGACTCCATCTCAAAAAACAAAAAAATAAAAAATAAAATAATAAAATAAAATAGTATTCTCACCCTTTTCTACTCACATTCCCTCTAAGCTAGTTAGTGTTATTGGCTGGTATGTATTCTTCCACTCACATCTATTTACCCATACATTCAAATGCAAAGTACACATACATACGTAGGGTGGTGTTGGTTGTATTTTAAAATGAAATTATTTTATGCACATTACTCTCCCTCGTTATTTATCTAAGAAAGTATTTTAGCTGTTCCTCAAAATAGTTGATAGAGATCTAACACATTCCTTTCAATATTAGGTAACATTCTGTTACACTAATGAGCCTCATTTACTCAGCCATTTTGCTGAATGGGTGGGTATTCAGATGTTTTCAGTTTTTTGACACTATAGCTAAGCCTTAAGTAAATATCTTTTTCATATATTCTTGTTAACTGATGCTTTTAATTCTATAGATTAGAATCCAAAAACTGGGGGTTCCTGTGTCGAGAACATTTGCATTTAAAATTTGTAATAGTTATTACTAGATTTACATTCCCCAGTAGTTGCAGCAGGTCACAGTTTCATCCCCACTGAATTGCCTATTTTCCTGCATTTTTATCAGGATTAGCTATTGTTCAGTCTTTAGAATTTTTGCCACACTAATAAGGTAAGATAGTATCTCATCTCAGGTATTCTTACCTTCTCTTTCAGAGGTAAACTGTGTGATGGATATGTTAATTACCTTGATTGTGGTACTTATTTTAGAATATATAAGTTTATCAGAACATCATGTTGTACACCTTAAATATATACAATTTTTGTTTTTCGATCATACCTCAATAAAGCTGAAAAATGGCATTCAGAAAGGAAGCAAACAGTATATTAAAAATATGTTATAAATTTTCAAGCATAGAATGATAACATAAGATTAGGAACAAGAATATGCATATAGATTAAACATTTATATCTGTGAATATTAATCCATAAATACGAATGTTGAAGGTGTTACAGTCTTGAAGAAAATGAAAATTATGTTGTGTACCTATAATATGAAAATAAAAAAATCACACAGAGGCATATACCTTCTCTCAAGGATATATACTCGAGTATACATATTATTTATAATAGCCTAAATTTGAAAACAGCCCAAGTGTCCATCAGCTGGTGAATGAATAAACCAATGGTGATGCCTTGAAACCATGGAATACTATTCAGCAATAAAAAGGAACTAACTACTGACTCGGCAACATGTGTAAATCTCAAAAATATTATGCTAAGTGAAAGAAGCCAGGCTCAAGAGATGACATGCTATGTGATTTCTTAAAACTTCTAGAGAAGACGAAATTCAGGACAGAAAGCAGATAAGTGGATGTCAGGAGTGGGAGTTAGGGGAGGAAATTTATTGCAAAGAAGCAGTAGGTGATTGATTGTGGTGATGATTGAAATGTTCTATGTCATGATTGTGGTTGTGGTTACATGACTATTCTGAAAGTTCGTATTTAATAAGTGATATAAAAGAAAAAAGTATTGACCTAAACATTAATTTTCCAAATGAGAGCACTAATTAAAATTCTCAGATACTGAGAACAAAGATAGTATCTCATTGTAATTTTTATTCTTTTTAAGGTTACTGAGGTTTGGAAACAGTTCATATGTTTCTTTGCCATTTGCATGTTTTCTTTTGCAGGTGTCTGTTGACTTCTTTACCTATTCTTCTGTTATGTTGCTTCCAGTTCCTTATGAATTTGCGAAATTTTTTGTATATTAAGAGCAGTAATCCTACATTTTTAGTCTGTAAATATTTTCCAGTCACCTGTTTCTTTTGACTATAGTATCTTTTTTTAAAAAGAAATATTTGAAATGTACAAAGAATGTAACAGTTCCCCATACTCCTATTAACATTTTTATATTTTGCTCGTCTTTTGAGAAATTTATATATGTGTCCACGAAAAGAGTCAAACTCTATAAAATATTTTAAGAGATTTATTCTGAACCAAATATGAGTGACACAGGCCCAAAAGTGGTTGGGGTACAGCTTGGTTTGATATATTTTAGGAAGGCATGAAGCATCAATCAAATACATTTAAGAAATACATTGGTTTGGTTTAGAAAGGTGGGACAACTCAAAGTGGGGGCTTCCAGGCTATAGGTAACTTTAAACATTTTCTAGTTGACGGTTGAGTTCGTCTGAAGACTTGGGATTAATGGAAAGGAGTGTCCAGGTTAAGATAAAGGATAAAGGATTATGGAGACCAGGTTTTGTTGCGCGGAGGAATCTCTCAGCAAACTTCAGAGAGCAGGTTGTAAAATGTTTCTTACTAGACCTAAAAGGGTGCCTGGCTCTTAGTCGATTATCTCCTGGATCTGGAAAGGAAGGAAGGAAAACAAAGGGAAAAGGGGATTCTCTATAGAATGTGGATTTTTTTCCCACAAGAGACCTTGCATGGCAATTTCAAGGTATGGCAAGAAAATATATTTCGGGGCTAAATATTTTGTCCTTGTCTCATAATGTTATGCCAGAGTCAGATTGAAAAGTAAGTCACGATATATAGGGTCAAATAAAACCCATCTGATGAGAACTTATGGTTTGTAGGGCATACCTCCCTTAGACCCCTTAGGTAGGAATTTGGGCAAGTTAAAACATCAGAGCTTAGTCCTTATATTGCTTTTAAAAGTTGTGAACAAGTAATACTTCCATAAATTCTCACTTAATTACAAATCCCACTAATTTCTTTTTCTTCTTTCCCAGGGACAGCCACTGCAAAGGGTTAAATGTGTATTCTTCCAGTCTAGCTTTTACATTTTTATGAGGATGGGGAGATAGACAGATAGGTATATAGTTCAGTGTTTCTCAAAGTGTGGTCTTTAGACCAGCAGCATCAGCATCACCTGGAAACTTGTGAGAAATGCCAGTTCTTAGTTTCTAACTAAATATTTAGTTTCTCACTAAAAACAGCAGTTTTTATTAAGTCCTTTCAAGTGGTTGTTAATGCACATTGAAATTTGAGAACTATTGTTCATCTAGGTCATTGGCTTTAACTGCTGTAAGGTGTTCCCCAAATTGAACATACCATTTTTTTAAAAAGAGACTAAGTCTTGCTATTATGTTGCCCAGGCTGGTCTCAAACTTATGGGCTTATGCGATCCTCTTCCACCTCAACCTTCAGATAGCTGCAGCTATAAGCATGCGCCACTGCACCCAGCTTGAATGTACCATATTTTAAATTCCATATTGTCAAGCATTTAAGTTACTTTTCTTTAAAAAATTAACATTAATGCAAAGGAAACAATTGGCAGAGTGAGAAGACAACCTACAGAATAGGAGAAAATATTTGCAAAGTATGTATCCAGCAGAGGATTAATATCCAGAATATACAAGGAACTCTGACGTCTTGACAGCAAATAAAAAAAAAAGAATCCAATTAAAAAATGGGCAAATGACCTGAATAGACATTTCTTAAAAGAAGACAGACACATGACCAACAGACACATTTTTTTAAAAAGCTCAACATCACTAGTCATCAGGGAATGCAAATCAAAACCACAGTGAGATATCATCTTATCCTGGTTAGAATGGCTACTATCAAAAAGACAAAAATTAGCAAGTGCTGGCAAAGGTGTGGAGATAAGTGAACTCTTAAATGTGGCTAGTGGGAATGTAAACTAGTACAGCCACTATGGAGAACAGTGAGAAGGTTCCTCAAAAAACTGCAACTAGAACTACCATGTGATCCAACAATTCATTATTGGACATTTATCCAAAGGAAGGGACATCTGCACCCCCATGTTTATTGCAGCACTATTCACAATGGCCGAGATATGGAATCATCCTAAGTATCTAACAACAGATGAATGCATAAAGAAAATATGGTATATATACACAGTGGAATAGTATTCAGCCATAAAAAAGAATGAAATTCTGTATTTTGAGGCACATAGATTGAATTGGAGGACATTATATTAAGTGAAATAAACCAGGGACAGAACGTTAAACACTGCATGTTCTTGTTCGTACATGGAAGCTAAAAAAAGTTGATCTCATAGAAGTAAAAAGTAGAACAGAATACTACAGACTGGGAAGGATAGGGCGCAGGAAGGGTAGGGAGCGATTTGTTAAAGGATTCAAAGTTACAACTAGATAGGAAGAGTAAGTTCTAGTGTTGTATACCACTGTAAGATGACTGTAATTAACAATATGTTACACAGTTTCAAAGAACTAGGAGGAGGATGTTGAATGTTCCCAGCACAAAGAAATGATAAGAGATGATGGATATGCTAATTACCTTGATTTGATCTCTGTCTATCTATGGAAACATTACTATGTTCTTCATAAACATTAATACATCAAAAAATTTAAAATTAATAACAAAAGATAAAGGGCCCTGAACTCTAGTTTTAGAGCTGAATTGTATCCAGTGAGATAGTTTCTATGTTATATAAACATTCACTTTAAATTTGGAGCTGAAATATATTTGGAAATCCGTACTTTTAGTATGTTCATTTGTGTGTGTGTGTGTGTGTGTGAGGTAAACTTGGTTGGCTATTGGCAAATGTATTGGGTAGCTACTTAATAAAACATTTCCTTCCAGTGCTTCAGCTTTCTGATGCTTAGAAAATGTGTATATTTAACATAATATGCATTATCACTTTTGAAAGTAACTAATTATTCTAACAGTTATTTGTGCCAAATTAGTAATGTGAGTTCGGGAACTATCAGTCTTTTCTATGGCCTGGAATAATTTAAATAATAGAAATTATCCGATTAGATAGAAATCATTATAAAATCATCAAGGTTAGAAGCTGTTAAGATTTCCTTTGACTTTTGCTTGTCATTAGTTTTAAAGAAAAAAAAATTGACATAATGGAAATTTTCACTATACATCAGGAAGGAAATTCAGTGGAAAAGTAAGCTTCCTGTTCAGTCTTGACCTTCAGTTTATACTTTTCTTCTTAAGTACTGCTACTGGTTTCTTAATGCTATTTCTAGAACTAGCCTATCTATTGCCTATTTAAAATAACTCATTAATCACCTTTTATTTGAACTCCCATAAATGGATCTATGTAGGTTTTCTGTCGCTTTTTAAAACTTTGTATGCAGTAAAATACACACAAAATAAAGTTTACCATCTTAGCCATTTTTAAGTATACAGTTTAGTAGCACTATCTTTCACATTGTTGTGCAACCAATCTCCAAAACCTTTTCATCTTGCAAAACAAATTCTGTGTCTATTAAACAGCTCTCCTTTTTTCCCTACCCTCAACTCCTGGCAACCATCCTTTTACTTTCTGTCTCTCTGAATCATTGACTACCTCATATAAGTGGACTCATACAGTATTTGTCTTTTGGACATGGGCTTATTTTACTTAGCATAATGTCCTCCAGTTCCATTCGTGTTGCCATGAAAGACAGGATTTCATTCTTTTTTTAATGGCTGAAATAGTATTCATCCATATTGTAGCATGTCAGGATTTCCTTCTTCTTTAAGGCTGAATGATATATTCCATTGTATGTGTATACCAACATTTTATTTATCTAAATTTATATGCCAGTGGATTTTTCGGTTGTTTCCACCTTTTGGCTATTATAAATAATGCTACTGTGAACATGGGTGTACAAATAACTTCAAGACCCTGCTTTTAATTCTTCTAAATATATATCCAGAAGTAGAATTGCTGCATCATATCGTTATTTTATTTTTAATTTTTTGAAGAATTTCTGTTGTTTTTAAAGTCACTTTTGATGGTTTGTTCTTTGCTAGAAAATATATTTTTCAATTTTATCAGTGCAGAGTTGTATATAATACTTATATATTTTACTTGTACAATTACATAAAGGTTATATTTCCATATTCTCATGTAATTATCTTTAGTATCCATGTTTGTAACTGTTTACTCATTTCTCTTTTTCCTCGTTCATGTTTACTATTTTACTGGTCTTTAAAACCTAGACTTTGATTTTGTTTCCTAGCATTTAAATTTTTCTGTTTCTTTAATTTTAGCTTTCATTTTATTTATATTGTTATTTCTTGAGGCAATGGCTTAGTTCATCTATTTTCAGTTTTTTAAAACAACTAAAGTATTTGTAAGGCTCTAAATTTTTTTTTTAGTTATAGGAATTTTTAATATATTCTGGTTATTCATCCCTTATGAGATACATTATTTGCAAATATTTTCTCCCACTCTGTGGATTGTTGTTTCATCTTGATAGTGTCCTTTGTTATACAAAAGTTTTTATTTTGATGAAGTCCAGTTTATCTGTTTTTTTTCTTTTGTTGCCTGTGCTTTTTTGGTATCATATACAAGAAATCTTTGCCAAATGCAATGTTGGAAATATTTTTTTTCCTATATTTTCTTCTAGGAGTTTTATAGCTTTACTGTTAAGTTTTGGTCTTTGATCTGTTTTGAGTTAATTTTTGTATATGATGTAAGAGAAGGGTCCATCTTCATTCTTTTGCATGTGGATAATCAGTTTTCCTAGCATCATTTGTTGAAAAGATTCTCCTTTCTCCATTGAACGGTCTCAGCACCTTTGTCAAAAATTGGTCATATGTGTGAGGGTTTCTTTCTAGGCTCTCTATTCCATTGGTCTGTATGACTGTGCTTATGCTGGTACCACATTGTTTTGATTGCTGTAGCTTTGTAGTAAGTTTTCAAATAAGAAAGTGTGAGTTATCCAACTTTATTCTTTTTCAAGACAATTTTGACTATTATGCACTTCTTTGAGATTCCATATGAATTTTAAGAGGGGTTTTTCTTTTCTTTTTTTTTTTTTTTGCAAAAAATACCATTGGGATTTTGATAGGGATTGCATTGAATCTGTATATTGCTTTGGGTAATATTGTTACCTTAACCATCTAGGAACGTGGGATATCTTTCCATTTATTTATGTTTAATTTCTTTCAGCAGTGTTTTGTAGTTTTTTATTGTATAAGTTTTTCACCTTCTTAATTCCTGTATATTTTATTTTTGATGCTATCATAAGTGGAATTGTTTTCTTAATTTCGTTTTTGTATTTTTCATTGCTAATGTATAGAAATCTAGCTGATTTTTGTGTGCTGAATTTGTATTGTGACTTTGAATTTATTAGCTCTAACAGATTGTTTTTGGTGTGTATGTGTCATCTTTAGGGATTTCTACAGATATATCATCTGTGAATAGACATAATGGTGCTTCTTTCTGTCCAATTTGAATGACTTTTCCATCTTTTTCTTGCCTACTTGCTCTATCTAGAATTTCTAGTATTATGCCGAATAGAAGAAGAAAAAGTGGGCATCACCATCCTGTTCCTGATCTTAGGGGAAAAACTTGCAATCTTTTACTATTGAGTATGTTGTTAGCTATTGGTTTTTACTATATGGGTTTTATGATGTTGAGGAAATTTCCTCTTATTCCTAGCTTGAGTGTTTTTTATCATAAAAGGTGTGAACTTTGTCAAGTGGTTTCTCTGTATTGATTCAGATGATCACGTGGAGTTTCTTCTTCATTCTATTAATGTAGTGTATTACATTGATTTTTTTGTTGTTAAATCATCTTGTGCTCCTGGAGTAAGTTTCACTTGGTCGTGCTTTGTCATTCTTTTAATAGGCTGCTGATTTTGTTGAGTTTTGCATCAGTATTCCTAAAGTATATTAGCCTGTAGTTTTCTTGTAGTATTTTTGTCTGGCTTTGGTATCAGGGTAATGTTGGACCATATAACTATTGAGGAGAAGTGTTCCCTTCACTTTAGTTTTTTGGAAGTGTTTGAGAAGCATTCTTTAAATTTTGGGTAGAATCAACCAGTGAAAGCTATCTGGTCCTGGCCTTTTCTTTGGGAGCTTTGTGATTACTGATTTAATCCCTTTACTAGTTATAGTTCTGTTTAGATTTTCCATTTCCTCATGAGTTAGTTTTGGTAGATTGTGTGTTTGTAGAAATTTGTCTCTTTTATCCAGGTTATCCAAATTGTTGGCATATAGGTTTACATAGTATCGTCTCATAATTCTTTTTATTTTTGTAAAATCAGTAGTGTCACCACTTTTTTCCTTTTTTTGGGGGGGGGGGACGGGGGTGCGGGGATGGAGTCTTGCTGTTTCTCCCAGGCTGGAGTGCAGTGACACGATCTTGGCTCACTGCAACCTCCGCCTCCTGGGTTCAAGCGATTCTCCTGCCTTAGCTTCCCTAATAGTTGGGACTACAGGCATACACCACCATGCCTGTGTAATTTTTGTCTTCTTAGCAGAGATGGGGGTTTTACCGTGTTGGTCAGGCTGGTCTTGAACTCCTGGCCTCAAGTGATTCGCCTGCCCTGGCTTCCCAAGGTGCTGGGATTACAGGCATGAGCCACTGCATCTGACCGTGTCACCACTTTCATATCTGAGTTTAGTAATTTGGTGTTCTTTCTCTCTGTCTCTCTTTTATTTGTTTCTTTTTTTGTTAAATGATCTAGCTAGAGTTTTGTTGACTTTTTCAAAGGATCAACTTCTGGTTTTGTAATTTTTCTCCATTGTTTTTCTGTTCTCTGTTTTCTCTCTAATCTTTATTATTTTCTTTCTTCTGCTAGCTTTGGTGTAGTTTACTCTTTTTCTAGTTCCTTGAGGTGTATAGTTAGGTTGTTGAATGAGAACTTTCTTATTTTTTAATGTTTACAGCTTTACATTTTTCTTTTAGCCATGCATTCACTGCATCTTATAAGTTTTAGTATGTTATGTTTTCATTTTCATTTGTCTCAAGTTGTTTTCTAATTTCCTTTGTGACTTTTTCCTTTGATCTGTTAACATTCACAAATTTTCACGTATTTGTGAATTTTTTAGTTTTTTATCTGCTGTTGGTTTTTCATTTCCATTATGATCAGACAACATACTTTGTATGATTTCAATTTCTTTAAATGTATTAAGACTTATTTTGTAGCCTAACATATGGTCTGTTTTGGAGAATGTTCCATGTACACTTGAGAATAATATATTATGCTGGTGTTGGGTGAGTTTAGTTCTTGACTTGTTACATTTGAGCATACATGTAGGTGGAGATGTGAGATACTCATTTAGGAGAAAAGCCAAGTGAAGAAATTTGTTAATGAACTGTAAAGAGGGATTAACATCACAAGAGTAGGTAATTTTTTTTGAGAAACAAATTTAGAGTAACAGAACAGCCTTGAATATATTCCTATTTAGAAGGCTGAAGGTTGAATATAACCTGGTGTGTTACAAAAGGGTGGAACAATTTATCATAGGCCAGAGCCAAGATAGTATAATATTTAGACTTTAAATATCAAAAAGAAGATATGATCAGCTGAATTCAAAGTTGAAGGCTAGGCGTGGTGGCTCACGCCTGTAATCCCAGCACTTTGGGAGGCCGAGGCAGAAGGATCACTTGAGCCCAGGGGTTCAAGACCAGCCTGGCCAACATGGTGAAATCCTGTCTCTACTGAAAATACAAAAATTAGCCGGGCATGGTGGCGGCGCCTGTAAACCCAGCTATTCTGGAGGCAGAGGCAGGAGAATCGCTTTGACCCTGGGAGGCAGAGGTTGCAATGAGCCGAGATTGTGCCTTTGCATTCCAGCCTGGGTAACAGAGGAAGACACCATCTTGGGGGAAAAAAAAAGTTCAGAAAGCAGCTTGTTTGGGAAGGACTGTTTTTTTGTATTCATTTAATAATTCAATAAAGAAAATAGAAAAAGCATGGTTTTTTTTTAAATTTGAGAAACATTTAAATGATGACCACTACTTAAATTATGAAATTGAAAACTACAAATATAAATTATGCCTTCTTTATAGTATGAGTTTTAGAGGCTGTTAATTTGCTATAATATTAGATAAATCTGGAATAGAAGAAACTTCATATATTATCTTATCGCTATATTTGCATTCTGTAGAAGTTATTTCTGGACAGTCTACGAAAAGCTCTTGCTGGCCATGGAGGAAGTAGGCAGCTGACAGAAAGTGCTGCAATTGCCTGTGTCAAACTGTGTAAAGCAAGTACTTACATCAATTGGGAAGATAACTCTGTCATTTTCCTACTTGTTCAGTCCATGGTGGTTGATCTTAAGGTAACATGCTTATTCTTTCTCTACTACAAACTTTAAGAAAATGAAATGAATTTTCTAGCATAAGTATTTTTTCAAAGATAATTGCTAACATTAAAGTTCTGATTCTTTGTTAAGTTCATAGGACTTTCTTTTGTTTTTTCTGTGTTCATCAGCCTAAATGGATTGAGAATATGAAGAAAACACCATTTTCTTAAATGAGCATAAATATACAGACTTAGGTTTAAAATAATGTGTCTATTAGGACCTGAAAGGAACCTATATATAGTATAGGAACAGTTGTATCAGACTGATGAACTACAGTATTGGTGCTTTGTGCTTCTTCTGGCAACTGAATTTTACTGCCATTTGTGTGGGTAATGTGTTGATGTTATTACGTGTTAGTAAAGAAGTACTGCATGGGCATTTAAAGGCTTTTGTTTTCTGTTGGGGTTTTTATAGAACCTGCTTTTTAATCCAAGTAAGCCATTCTCAAGAGGCAGTCAGCCTGCAGATGTGGATCTAATGATTGACTGCCTTGTTTCTTGCTTTCGTATAAGTCCTCACAACAACCAACACTTTAAGGTGAGAGCATTGGTTTTTATCTAACTATGTTTACTGATGCTGTTATCCTTTATAAACAAAAAGACTAGAGAGATTAATAGGTTTACTTTTATTGGTATTTCTCGCTTATTATATATTGATGTTCATTTCAAGACCTTAAAAACTTAGTGTTTTTTTTTAAAAAAAAAAAAGTTCTATTTGCTGTTTTTTTTGACTTCATTTGTATTACTGAGTATTTTTCTCATAGAAATAATCTGCTTTGTTTTTCTTTTTCTATAGATCTGCCTGGCTCAGAATTCACCTTCTACATTTCACTATGTGCTGGTAAATTCACTCCATCGAATCATCACCAATGTAAGTGCAAAAGGTATTGCTAAATTACTAAAAAAAATTTTTTCGTTCTTTTCTTTGCATATTTCTTTTTAAGAAATGCACTCTTGGTTTTCAAAAAGGTTCTGAATTTAGATGTATGAAATAGGAAAATTTCTCCACAGGGATTATATTTGATAATTGATAAATATTTGTATTTTTCATATTAAGTTTGACTTAATTTTTCATATTAAGTTTCATATTAAGTTTGACTGAAGGGACCATATTAAGGAAGATGGAGTTAATAAGATGCTTTGGAAAGATTAAATCTAAAATGTTTTATTCAGATCAGAAGTCCTTGAAAAAAATGCCACTGAAAATACAATTTAAAATTTTCATCCCAAAGCTTTTCAAACATATTATTTGAATACTCTTAGCCCTTTCACAGCATTTGATACATTGACTTGCCACCTTACCATTTAAATTAAAAGTAATAGTATTTATGTTGTAGTCTAGTATAGCACATTGACAAAATGATGGGACTGTATTTGATGGTACTTTTAAATCTTTTGATCCTAAATTCATTCATAGTGTAAAATTTCATTTTTCTTAAACAAAATGAAATATTAACATACTTTAAAGTAGGTATTCACAAGATACAAAAGCATATCAGACAAAGTAAGTGAAATCATTAAAAGGTACTTGTGAAAGCTTCAACTCTGATGTGGAGACATTAAATAGACAGCAAAACTTTATCAGATTTGGACTGTGGATTTTAAAAATTCTGTTCTTGTAATTATGAACAACCCTATTTTGAAAGTTCTCAGGTGTTATTTTCCATTGTTCCACTTTTATCAAATGATAGATACTCACATTTATGGGTAAAATGGTCAACATTTTCCTTCCTTAAAGGAGGCTTTAATCATTGATAACTTAGTATATTTGTCCTGTTTATAATCAAATTCCATTTTAAGACTGTGCCTCTGGTGAGTTGAAAATAACTCTTTACCCTCATTTGCCCTGAATGTTGTATTTATTTAAAATAAATGCTGCCCATATTCTATCCATTCCTGCAGTGGAAAATTCACTATTGATAAAGCTATTTGGTGACGCATTTAATTTTTCTCAGCATGTGTTTAGTGAGCATTTTGGGAGGATAGTCCTTTGTTGTGCAGGATGCCTTGGGCCTTGCAGGACCTTTAACATCTCTGGCCTCACTTCATTAAATGCCAGTTGTGCTGCATCTCCCCCATCCCTAGTCATTATGAACAAATAAATATGCCTGAAGGAATGATACTTCCTCCCTTAGTTGAGTATCACTGAGTTAAATTGTAGGTAGAAGTAACATTGAATATGCTTTGTTCCAAAAGGGAAAGTTTAATGAAGATTGTAAATAAGGTATGTTTGTATTAAAAACTTTAAAAAAATTACTGTACTTTTGTCAGCATAATGAGCCAGGACATTGTACCTTAAAGGTTTACTTTCAAGGCCATTGGAAAAAAAGATGATTTCCACCCTGAAGTTTATGTTTAACTCAGAAATAAGACATTATTGCTTTTTTCTGCTGTGGCTCAGAACACTGAAAATATTCAAAGAGTGGATAGCTTTACATAAGTGCTTAAAATTTGTTTATAATAAACCCAAATATATACTTTTTTGATATTTTGTGGCTAGTTACTTTAATTGTGAAATATTTTTGTCTACAATTGACTATATAGAGCACTTTCAAGCATGGACTTGGCACTGCTGTAAGTGGCTGAGCTGCTTCTTTCTGGGTTCCAAGCATGCCTGGAGTGGTGCTTCATGCATGTCTCAGTGTACTTGGTGAAAGTGGCTGTGCATCCTCTTCTACTCTAATGAGCACTGCATGTGTGGAGGGTGGAGTGTGTCTGTATCAGAGATCAAGTTATATGAAAATCTGTTTTTATAAAGAAAAAAACTACATTGATTTTTAAATATTAAGTATCAGTAGCTTTTCAATGAAATAACTTGAAAAGGAACATAAATATTAGTTCAAAGTATCTTTTTAAATCATGCCTTGTGTAGTGATACTTTTTTATTATAGATTGTGTGAGAAATTGTTTCTCCTTAGGATATTTTCCCCCTTGGTTTGAGGCTAATCGCTGTTGAATCTGAAGTACTTTTTTGGTTGAAAAGGACTATTTATAAAGTGAATATACAAATTTATGAGATTGACTATTTTAGAGTTTCATTGAAGACATTTATTATGGAAATATTTTTGTCTTGAAAAATCACATGAAATTATTCTTAGATATTTGGACTTCTGATCTTCATTCATAGTGTAAATTTTTTTTCTAATGATTCTTGGTTCAATGTACCTCATAAGTTCTCTTCTCCCATGGTTCTTTAGCCAGTCCACACATTTTTTTTTTTAAAGTATCACGTTCTCAAATAAGATAAAAGTTTTACTGATGTGTATTGAGGGTTTGTGTAGAAGTAGTAAGATGTTTGGAGTTCTACTTTTGTAAAACGTACTCATACTCAGTTCATAAGTACTGAGTTTAGATCTAAAATATTCCAGCATTTCTTAGAAAATCTGAAAATATATCCACTATTTGATTCTTATTGTAATGCAGGTTCCTAGCAGTTGCTAAAATAGTAGTAGTTGTACTGTCCTCTTTTTTATTATGATGTACCATAAGAGATGAATTATAGTTGTAAGATCTATGTTATATAATCTTCATAGACTTCCTTTAGGTTAAATTAGATATGTAATTGGGAAATTTAAAAAGTAGTATACATACTTATGAACCAATTATTTTAGCCATCACTGGTACATGCTATAGCTGGTATATTACGTATTTCTGTTTTTTTCCTTATGACAATTGATCATAATTTACATATAGATAGTTCACATACTGAAAATGAGATGATTTCTTTCTACTGAGAGGTTGTAGTTGAAAGAAATTATTTCCAAGGCATTTGAAAATTATTTAAATCTCTTGAGGAATTGCCACATAATTTGTTCATATTATGTCAGGGTTGCCATTTGGCTATAAACATGGTATTTTCAAGGAAAAAAAGAGTAAGTCTACTTTAATTGACTGGTGTTCCGGAAGGACACATTTAGTAACTGCTCAAAATACTAAACTTTTTTGCCAACCACATGATATCTAGTTTTTCATGCTTATTTTATTTGAAAATGTGTCTTTTACTTTAAAATGAATATATTATGAAAAATGAAAACTATGAAAATTACTAAATCTTAAGCCTAACGTTATTTTATATGGTGCACCTGGTACCACAATACAGTTTAAAAGCTATTTTTAAAATGACACAGTAATTTGAATAGGATGTTATATGGGACGTCTTTCTTAGTTTATCAGTTTCTGACAAGATCTTATGAGATGTGTTGGGTGAGGAAGACCCTTCACTCAATGTACATTGCTATTCAGCTTTTTGTTACTTTAGGCTGATTAACACAAGCTGTATAATTTAGTAAGTATAAGGAAATCAAGTTGCATTGGTTGCTTTGGGCAAGTCAAAATTGCAGAGAGTTGGAGGAATCCATTATACTATCAGACTAAAAATTGATCATGTGTAGGAACTAGATTAAATGAAGTAGGAGTTGAGGGAAAAGTGTAAACAACCATACTGTCCCAAAAAAGCATTTCTTCCCTCCCAGTTTTGGGATTCCTCCCTGAATGGATTTCAGTATTCAAAATGTGTATCATAAGTTGGTTTTATATTTTACTATCTGGCGAGCAGGATTTGTAATCCACAGTTTGGGTTAAAGTAATGTAACTTGATGCTATTCAAAATATTCTGAGAATTCCAAGTGAAGAAATTAAAATGTTGACACTTGAATTAGCTTAGTTTTGAATAAGAAAAAATCTGGGAATGAGACGTGAGAGATGTGAGGCTATTAAATCTCTCTTATCTACAATTTGAATGTGTTATTCTTCCAGATTTTTTTATAAACATCTGGAGTATTATAAATTAGAAGCCTACATTTTAGGTCATTTCATGCATACTCTACATATATAGTGAAAATTCATCCAGTCAGTTTTGTATTAACTGATAGACTTTAAAGATAATAGTGATTTTCATAATTGTCATTTTTTAATAATATATCAAGTCATTCATTTTAAAGTTAAAGATACACTTTCAAATAAAATAGGTGTAAAAACTAGACATCAAAGCAAAACAGGTTAAACTGAAATAGAAAATACACGAAATAATTTTTTAAAAAATGTTTTGCTAGGATCAGTTTGTCTTTGTTTATGGTAATTGTTAGTCTCCCATGTATCATGTCATCATTGCATATCAATTTAAGATTATAGATTTACTTAATAGTTTTATTTCATTTACTAATTTCATGTTGTAATTATCATTGTTTTCTGTAAACATATAAGTAATGGTTTCCCACATACACTTTTAATATTGTGTTGAACCACTAATCACTTTTAAAGCTTTGATAATAGCATTCTTACCTGGGAAAATATATGCCATTTATGCATGTGTTCCAGAAATTGTAAAACTTGAAACTTAAAAAAAAGAAGAAGATCGGCTACAGATTAACTCTCTGAAGACTTTAGTTTTCAAATTCACTGGCTTATCATTGAGAAAAGATAGTCTCACATGCACATGCTCATGAAGTGGGCAATTTGTCTCATGCTCACTATTATGTTTTATAATATAATGTGTATGAGTTAGTGTTTGAATTAAAGACGTTGTTTGAAGACTTTGGAAATCATGGTGTGTGTTTGCATGGTCTTAGAAACTTCCTGACAAAAAGATAAAACTTAAAACTACAGTGATAAACACAGTATACAACTCATGTAATTTTGTACTTTCTCTTCCTTATGGTCTTTGTTTTTCTCTAGTCGGCATTGGATTGGTGGCCTAAGATTGATGCTGTGTATTGTCACTCGGTTGAACTTCGAAATATGTTTGGTGAAACACTTCATAAAGCAGTGCAAGGTTGTGGAGCACACCCAGCAATACGAATGGCACAGGTAAGATAAATCATGAATTTTGAATCTCACCTCCTTTCAATTGCATTTTTTAGTGTCTTTATCCCATTCCTGCTGCTTTGATTATTTTAGAGAATTGAAGGGGTCCTTCATTTCTTCTAAATGTTGTGGTATGTTGTATGTAGAATATTGTTGAATACTAGATAATAATGTTTATTTTCCACTGTTTCCATGAGTTGAACTTACTTTTCTTAGATAAATGTTCTCACAAAACACTGAAAGTCTTAATGAATGTCACCTTTTTTTCTATTTTTAAAGTTTTTTTCTCTTTAAAACTTTTGAGCAAAAATATTTTGATTAGCTTCTCACCTTTTGGGGATGAGTAAGGGAAGCTGACTCCTGGGTTAGAGTGAATGTTGCTGCTAATGCACATTTTAGCTCATTGAATAGTGACTATTACATATAAGAAATGAATACAATTTAGAGTTTTTGTGTTTAAAATAAAAATATTTTATATTTCAACAAATATGCTTTGAGCCTTTACAAATGATAGGTACTTTGATACTGACATTTGACTCTAAACTTAATAAAAAGCAGACTTAAAATTGGGTATTCTCACAGATTATTACTGTTAATATGGAATTTAAAAACTCCTATGGAATCAATTTAAAAAGATAATTATAAGATTGTGGAAGTCAGTTTTTGGTGTTTATGTATAGCAAGAGTATTATACATGGCAACTCTTGACATTGATTGGTGGTGCTTTGTCTTCTGCTTCTTATTTTCTATTCTTATTGGCTGCTGTCGCTCACATGATCAGATGCCAACCAGTCACTGTTTTGCATGGCAGTGGGCTTCTGTGGCTGTAAGTATGACCCATTGTAACTACCTCAGAAAAGTCCTTGGTTTCTTTGACTTTTCTGTGTATAGTTACCATTATAGTCACATTTTGTCATTTCAACTGAAAATATAGCATGTCTTCACCTGTTGGTTTTATCTAGTAAATTAGTCATTTCACAGTTACGAGAAATTTAAACAGCTTCCTCCCTGGCATGCTTCTCTTTTTCTAAGTCCCCTTAGTCAGTGAAATAATTTGGTTTTATACAGTTGTGGTTCACTCTTATCCAGTTGTCAGTAATTATTTCTGAGGATAGTTTATCTTAGATGTTCAAATACAGAAGTTTTTTTATGTCATATAATTTGGGATTATTGAGCCTAAAAAATATAGCTAAAAGATCATGACAGTGATGTTTCCTTAAGTAAACTTTAAAATGCAAGGTTACCTTTTAGTTGACTTTTTGTAATGCCAAGTACTTCATTTTTTTTTAAGTTGAAAAAATTTTCAATACAGGTATAAGTTAATTGGAGGTAAGCATAAATAATAGCTGCATTTTATGTTATTTAACAAGACACTTTTTAAAAATCTTTAAAAACTACTTGAAATAAGTTGTTTAAAAGTTATTTATTGACCTGTTTATTCCAGAGACCTTCTGGGAAATTAGAAGTTTATTTGACTTTTTTGTTTTAAGTTTACTACCTTTTCTGGTAGAAAATTAATGGCCTCCAATAATAGGGCTTGGTGGAAGGTTAATATTCACTTCCTATTTAACTTCAACATCCACTTTACCAGCTGCCCATGACTTTCTGTGAATAAGGACTAAAAATGAAACTAAATGATTATTTTGAACAGAGGTAAAATTTGATTGGTAGTCTGAATATGTCCTCTACACTTATTTTACAAGTTATTTTACTTCTACAAGTTATTTTACTTCTTAGCCCTAGTTGTAAGCTGATTCTCAGAGCTACATATTATTTTACTGAAAAACCATAACTAGAGAGGATTTCCTCTTTTGGCCCAAGGACCCCTGTAATAAGAATTTAGTTTTTATTTCTAATTGTTTTCTGAAAATATCAACATACATTTAATTTTCAAAATCATTCTTAAGCTGTTTATGTTTTTGAAATGTTATATGTATGTATATTTGTACATAATGACTGAAGGACAGCTTTTGAGCTGATATATCCAGGAGAGAAAATAAATAGCAAATTTAATATGAAACAATTTTTAGAATAAGAAAATTTTAGGTTTTGAATGGCTGTTAGAGTAAAATCTCACCCTTCATAAACTTGGTGAGTTAACAGTCTGATAACTAGTATGAAAGTATTGACCTTCTATTTGCCAGGCAAAGGTGCTAATGCCAGGTAAGCATGACAAACTAAACATACACAGTACTTCCCCTCACCGAGACTCCAAGCAAAAGGCTTGTAGCTTTTGCTTGAAAATCCTAATGAAGAACTCACACCGGGTACAGTGGCTGACGTCTGTTAATCCCAGCACTTTGGGAGGCCAAGGTGGGCGGATCATCTGAGGTCAGGAGTTCGAGACCAGCCTGGCCAACATGGCAAAACCCCATCTCTACTAAAAATACAAAAATTAACCAGGCGTGGTGGTGCATGCCTGTAATCCCAGCTACTCAGGAGGCTGAGACAGAAGAATCACTTAAACCCGGAAGGCGGAGGTTGCAGTGAGCTGAGATGGCGCCATTGCACTCCAGCGTGGGCAACAAGAGTGAGAATCTGTCTCAAAAAAACACCAAAAAACTCACTACAGGTGGCATGGAGTCTGGCAACACAGGCAAATATATATAATAAATGGTTTACAGATAATACCTAACGTCAGAGTTTCTTACTGTTGGCACTATTAACATTTTGGACTGGATAACTCTATTATAGGGAGCTATACTGTGCATTGTGGGATATTCAGCAGCATCTCTGGCCTCTACCCACTAGCTGCCAATATTTCCTTTACCCCCCAGCCCTCCCCGTTATGAAAACCAGACATGTCTCCGAACATTTCCAGATGCCCCCTGGGGGACAAAATCACCCCCAGTTGAGAACCACTGTATTACAGAGTGTGTTCAGTGGGTTGTCCCTCATTTGTATTGCCTCAAATGATTTGAGACTCTGATAAACCTGAGCCATTAGCTTGCTTCAGAAGTAGCAATCAAGGAGTTCTATTGCAAAACAGTGAAAGTAAAATAATACCTGCTTCAGGGTTTTACTAACACTTTGTATTTTGGAGAGACAAGTTACTTGTTGGAAGGAGCTAATTATTTGAAAATTTTCTCTTTGACCAAGATAGAATCCTGTCTCTGTCACTTCCAGCCATCATTGATCCTCTTTCTTTTGGAACTCTGGAATACTTCTGATTCTTCCACAAGGTGTCCCTGCAGATATTTGAATAAGGTTATTCTGTACTCCTAGAATTCTTTTTATCTTTATATAGTTTTGGCATTTTATTCTTTTAGCTCTCTCTCTTTTTTTTTTTTTCTTCTTGAGACAGAGTCCCACTCTGAGTCCCACTCTGTCACCCAGGCCGGAGTGCAGTGATGTGATCTTGGCTCACTCCAACCTCTACCTCCCAGGTTCAAGTGATCTCCTGCCTTAGCCTCCTGACTCACTGGGGTTACAGGCACCCACCATCATGCCAGCTAATTTTGTATTTTTAGTAGACCATTTAGCACCATTTTGGGCAGGCTGCTCTTGAACTCTGACCTCAAGTGATCCACTTGCCTCTCTGTCTCCCAAAGTGCTGGGATTATAGGCATGAGCCACTGTGCCTGGCCTCTTTTAGCTCTCTTTGAAAGTGTATGTGTGTTTGTTGGGTCTGTTTTTATAGCTAGGGAAACTGAAGCTTAAAAAGTTGTGTTAATAACAAATGCATGGTTAATGAGTCGTTAACCAGAGTTAGTTCTGAGGTTTTTTGACATTCAGTTCAGTGTCTTTATCAGGTTCTTTAGTTGTTCTTCTTCACTAGCAAGTTAGGTTGATTAAAGCATTAGCTTTGTCTGGCTTATTCAACACTGAATCCCTAACTTTTGAACAACATCTGATACATACTGGGCATTTAGTACATGTTTGCAGAATGAATGAAGGAATGAATTTCTTACTTGATCTGGTTTCAAAATCCTCCTCCAGGCTGTGTGCAGTGGCTCACGCCTATAATACCAGCATTTAGGGAGGCCGGGGCGGGCAGATCACTTGAGACCAGGAGTTTCAGACCAGCCTGGCCAACATGGTGAAACCTTGCCTCTACTAAAAATACAAAAAAATTAGCCAGGCGTGGGGGGCAGCTACTCAGGAGGCTAGGCAGGAGAATCGCTTGAACCCGGGAGGTGGAGTTTGCAGTGAGCCAAGATTGTGTCACTGCACTCCAGCCTGGGCAACAGAGTGAGACTGTCTCAAAAAAGCAAAAACAAAAAATCAAAAGCCAAAAACCCTCCTATATCTGATTTACTTCTCTTCTGGAAAGACCAACCTGACAAAAATTTTTAAAATTAAAATGCCATATTAAGATCTGATGTTAGTGATACAGATGTAATACTATGATGTAATAATTGATAAAAGCTATTAAACTGTTGTGTTTGTATGCCCTGTTTCTATTAATACAATCTAAGATAGTATTATTATTTTATATTGACGTCTTAGTTATTTAAACTCTGGCCATTTTTATATGAATGTTGAACCGTAACTTCTCTTCGTTTGTACTTTTGTAGTATTTTTTAATATTTGAAATGTTTGTCTTAGCACTAATTTTACTATTTGAAAACTAACATGTCCTGCTTTCATAAAATTCAAAACTGCCCATAAGAGATGTATGAATTTTCACAAATATTTGTTATTTCTCAACATTTTTTATCTTAAATGGCATGCTGGCTTACCAGATCTTTCTTACATGCCTGTTATTCAGTCACATGGTCTAAATTAAAAAGTGGTTTGGGCCTTTAATAGATACCTGAAGACTCTGGTTCATGAATTTCTTCCCAGACATGATTGCCTCTCATCTTTGGCCAGATCACATGTACCAGCTTGTATTCCTAATAATACCTGCAGTATAGAAGATCAGCTAATGAATGAATGAATTTTTTTCTTACATTTCTAATTAAGAAACACATTGCTTCTTTAGCATGTTGTTCCTGACGTTCTGTAACCCACTAAAATTAAAAGGTATTTGAGATGAATTCTATTTATTGGAATTTCTGAAGTCATACGTTTCATATTAGGCAGCCATGTTGGAACAGAATTTACATGTTGATACTTGGGATTAAGAGGTGACATAATTAAACTAATATAGTCATACATCACTTAATGACAGGGACATGTCTTGAGAAATGAGTGCATCCTTAGTGATTCAGTCATTGTGCAAACATCATAGAGTCTACTTACATGAACCTGGATGGTTATATAGCCTGCTACATACCTAGGATATATGGTCTAGCCTATTGCTCCTAGGCTACGAACCTAGGCTAAACAACATGTTACTATACTGAATACCGTAGGCAGTTGTAGTACAATGGTATTTGTTTATTCAAACAGAAAAGGTGCAGTAATAACACAGCATAAAAGAAAAAAATGTATAGGACACTTAACACAAATGGAGTTTGCAGGACTGGAAGTTGCTGTGGGTGACTCATTGAGTGAGTGCTGAGTGAATGTGAAGCCTAGGACATTACTGTACACTACTGTAGACTTAAAATTTTTTTAAATTTATTTTACTTTTAATACTTTTGCATTTTTCTCGTACTCAGGATCTATACTGTAGACTTTATAATCACTGTACACTTAAGCTATATCAAATTTATTAAAAAATTTTTATTTGATAATTAACTTTACCATAGCTTTTAAAACATAAACTTTTAATTTTTTAAATTTTGACTCTTGTAATAACATTTAGCTTAAAACACATTGTACAGCTAGCTGTATAAAATATTTTTCTTTATATCCTGTAAGTTTTTCTATTTGAAAATGTTCTGTTTTAATTTTTATTTTGAAAACTGTTTTAAGATCTGAGACAGAAACATGCACATTAGCCTAGGCCTACATGGGGTCAAGATCATCAGTGTTACTGTCTTACACCTCCACATCTGCTCCCATTGGAAGGTTTTTAGATATAGCGTGTGGAGCTGTCATCTCTTGTGGTAACAATGCCTTCTTCTGGAATACCTCCTGAAGGACTTTCTGAGGCTGTGTTTCATAGTTAACTTTTTATCTTTAAGTAGGAGTATAACAATACAAAGTATACTATAGTAGGTTGGGCCTGGTGGCACACACCTATAGTCCCAGCACTTTGGGAGGCCAAGGCGAGTGGATCACCTGAGGTCAGGAGTCGAGACCAGCCTGGCCAACATGGCAAATCCCCTTCTTTACTAAAAATACAAAAAAATCAGCTGGGCATGGTGGTGCGCGCCTGTAGTCCCAGCTACTCGGGAGGCTGAGGCAGGAGAATTGCCTGAACCCGGGAGGCAGAGGTTGCAGTGAGCCGAGATTGCGCCACTGAACTCCAACCTGGGCAACAAAGTGAGACTTGGTCTCAAAAAAAGTATATTATAATAAATACATAAACTAGTAACAGTTACTTATTCTCATCAAGTATAGTATACTACACATAATTGTATGTGCTATACTTTTTTTTATATGACTAGAAGTGAAGGTTTGTTTACACCAACATCACTACAAACAAGTAATGCATTGTGCTTGGACATCAGTGATGGCTGTATCACTAAGTGATAGGAATTTTTTAGTTGTGTTACATATTGTCTATCATTGACTGAAATGTTATGTGGCCTATGACTCTATTTAGTTTTTTTGGAAATGATTCTTAACCAAGGAAAAATTCTGATACCTGCCAATTGTTCTCCGATCTTGTGTGCCTGTGCAATGACTGCATCAGGGAAGAGCCGCTTGATAGTTACACTTAGTTACATCAAAGTAAATAAATTTGTTTGATCAAAGTTTCAGCTTGATCTAAGGTGAAACACCTCAACTTAAAGTGAGGGAAAAATACAGTTGAAAGAGAGCAAACAGTAAAACCAGAATTTATTAAATCATTTAGTAAAACATTTGCTTTGGGGTCAGGGGGCAGTTATAAAAGCAAACTATTTATAAGTTTTGCTGTCTCTCTTCTGTAGTGACATTCTTGAGTATAAATGTGTGCATTAAATAGCTAGCCTTCCCCCCTGAGGACTAAAACCCTTTGGTGTTCTTGGGTGTAATAACAAATGCATATTTCACTTGAACATTGAGGATAGTTCATTTGTGTTGTAGATATGCATGTCTGCTTCTTAACTTTGAAAGACAACCTGTTTACTTGGACATTTGTATTATGGGTCCACAGTTGGTATATAGTCTATTATTTCTATGTTACATATATGTTTACATAAAGGCATTCATGTCAAAAGCAGATAGTTTTGTGTTCTTTTCAAGAAAAAAGGAAGGAAATGTTTTATAATAGAGAGGTGATACTAGCTCTAGAATATAATTGTTGGATTTTTGGTTGAAAAACATCTATAATCATTTTAGTTCATCATATGTCTCTATAATTGAAACATATTTTCTGTAAGTTTACCTTTCTCAGAGTTATTTCTGTTTCATGAATGTTCTTTAGGCAAAATGCAGGCATTCTGTAACTTGAAAGAGGTGGAGTGCCATCAAAGGGAAAAGCAAATTTTACAATTAAACTAGTAAATATAGAGTAAATTGCCTACATAACATATTTCGTTAATTCTAAGAAGCACTTATTTTTACTCTTCTCTAAGATTGGGAGTGTATCTTATTTAAAATGTTGTCCTACAATTGACAGCAGTTTTTCATTCCTTTTGGGACATCAAATAATGATGCATCTTACAATTGATAATGTTGTAGAGTCTATGAAATACTTGTATATATGTGTGGGGAATGTTTGTTAAATGAATTACCCAGTAGTTATATTTGTGAGAACTATAGACCAAATATTTTTTCCCTTATGTTTTTAAATTTTGGAAAATAGTTTTTCACATAGATGTTTTACAACCTGATATTAAGCTTTTAGTATTGTAATAGATTTTCATTGTTTTATTAGATTGATTTAAAAAATAACATAAATGGTGCAAAAACAGTTTTCATTGTTTTGTTAAGCTTAATGATACTGACTTTATGTTTACTATTGAGTGTTTCTACTTATACCACACATTTGGTAGTATAAAAAGTAGCTTTTTTCAAAGTTTTTAAATAATTTCTTTTAAAAGGTTGGATAGCTATTATCCTGAGTCTTATGTCTGATACCATGTTTTTGTTTTGTTTTTAGACTCTTACATTTAAAGAAAAAGTAACAAGCCTTAAATTTAAAGAAAAACCTACAGACCTGGAGACAAGAAGCTATAAGTATCTTCTTTTGTCCATGGTGAAACTAATTCATGCAGATCCAAAGCTCTTGCTTTGTGTAAGTATTTTTTTATGAAGTGTCTCAAAATGATTGCACTAAGTTAATTTGGTTTAGCTGAAATGCCAAGACCTTGAGGATAATTTTTAGCTCAAGAGCACTTACTGATCCTTTCTGATCATACCTGAAAACTAAGACATCGCAAAGAAAATTAATGTATAATGAATGCTAACATAATTAGATCAGATTCTTAAGTGCCCTTACCATTTCTTAACATTTCTCTTTCTTCTTAATTTCCCTATCATTATACTAACATACTTTGATGAGATCTCTGTTCTCATCCTATTACTAGGTTATATATTACTCAGATATAATCCTGGTATGGGGGATAGAAGTGACCATCAATCACAGTGCTGTCTACATCTACACCATTGGTTTAAAAAATCTCCAGTTGCTGTTGCCAGTTTAGCTTTTCGTCCCCCTTTCCTCCTGTTATCAGCTTTCTGTTATTGGTTCTGCCTACAAATACTGTATTGGAAAGAGAATGAGGTGAAAATGGGTGTGGTTAGTACTTGAATTATTGTTATTATTATTATTATTATTTTGAGACAGGGTCTCGCTCTGCTTTCCAGGCTAGAATGCAGTGGCACAGTCATGGCTCACTGCAACTTCAAACTCCTGGCCTCAAGCCATCCTCCAGCCTCAGTCTCCCCAAGTACTGTGATTACAGGCATGAGCCACCGTGCCTGGCTAGTAGTCAGTTATTGTCATAACTACTCTTATTGCCTCAGATGGTATTAAATTTCTGAGAACATCACTCTGGTACACAGAGTAATTAGGAACAATGCAAAATAATAAAAATTAGTCATAGTGAAGTGATTAACAGCATGGACACTGGAGACTACTTACTAGCTATATGATTCGGGTGACTATTTAATCTTTCTATGCCTTAGTTTTCTCATCTGATATATTGGGATCATAATAGTTCTATCTCAGAGATACTGTTAAGAAAATTGAAATAGTACATAGAATGCTTTTAGGAACAATGCCTGGTACATAATAAGAACTAAATAAATGTTAGCTATTATTGCTATTAATAAGATACAATTTAACACTAATATTATTAATGCACCAAATGTAATAGTTCTATATTGTGACTTTCATAGGATGACATGTTGAACCTTTGTTGAGCTTCTTGAGTCCCTGGAGAGCAGCATCAAGCAAGGTTTCTTATCGCTTTGCTCAGTAACAGGCTTTTTAAAAAGTGTTAAGGTGCTTTTATTTCAGTGGCATGTTTTTCAAATTGCTGTAATACAGGGAGTTTATAACTACATACCTATGGTTCCAAGAGTTCTATGAAACTTCATTTATTTTTTAAAAATGTGTATTTATGAGTAATTTTTCTTGGAGAGTGGAGAGGAGAGAAGAAAGAAAGAAAAAACATTCCCAAAGGCTCAGTGACCCCAAAAGAAGGCCTATGATACTTTACCCCTGAAAAACCCATTCAAATTTGAAAGTCTAATTAGAATAAACAGATCTTTGGCATGAAAAAATTCCTTAAAACCTGTCAGTGAAACTCTATAAAAATAATGAAATTCCCTTTCTCTTCATTCCTCTATTATGTGTCACAAGCTATTTGTGGCATTATTTCATCATGAAGGTCACATAATACTAGCACCACTCTGTTTACATGGCAATAATTCACTTTCAAAGCAGGCACCAAACTCATCAATGCCTTTTCCACTTGCTGTTTTCCAAGGATCTTTTAAAATGGAAATTATTTGCTTTGCTGCCATCTAGTGGTTAATATGTTTTCTCAAAGTAACGATGAGTACATTAAAATAGAAGATTCATTGTAAACATTTGACCGTTTTGTCTTTTACATAAAAATTCTGAGTCTTAGTAATTTAGGAAGAGTGCAGGAATAATTATTAAATGGTCTCAATCATGGTATTTTTAAAGTAATATGATTTTGTCTTATTTTAGTACTCTCAATTTCTCAAGCCTCCTGATTACTCAGCTTGCATCGTTTCTTAGATCCCCCTGATCATTTCTCCACACTGAAGTTATGGCAATCTCTTTAAAAAGCAAATCTTATTATGCCCCCAATCAGCTTGAAACCTTTTAGTTGAAATTGCTTTTGCTTATGAAGACCAAACTCCAAATAGATCTGCAAAGTCGTGCAAAATCTTTCTCCCATCTACCATTTCTTCCACATGTAGCATTACATTTTTTGTCTTCCTTTACTCTATTCATGATGGTCTTCCTTTCAATCTTTCTAACCACATGCCTTCATACCTCCCTTGCACTTGCTTTTCCCTCTGCCTAGAATCTGCCTACTTTTCACATAGTAATTCCTACTCATTCTAAGCTGTTGTCACTGCACTAAGGAAGCCTCCCTGACTAGGACACTTTCCCATGTTATAGGCTGTCATAGCAGCATGTACCTTTATAGCTCTTATGTGATTTGCATTTTTATACTTGTTGATCTGATTATTTTATTGATGATATCTTCCCCCACGAGACTACATGCTCATGGAGGATGGGAAACACATCTTCTGTTTTTCATTGTTGTATCTTTGGCATTCAATAAAAATTATTTGATTTTGAATGAATTTATATGAATGTCAGAAAATAAGCTAACAGTTTTGAATTACAGATATATTGGAGTGAGGGCTTACCTTAGTCATTATAATGGGGAAAAATCTATAGTTAGCAAAATAAAATATGGGACACAAGTTGCATTGGCTTCGTATATTCTTTTTTTTTTTTTTTTTTTTAGACAGAGTCTCACTGTATTGTCCAGGCTGGAGTGTGGTGGTGTGATCTCAGCTCACTGCAACCTCCGCCTCCTGGGTTCAAGTGATTCTCCTGCCTCAGCCTCCCGGGTAGCTGAGATTACAGGCATCCGCCACCACGCCGGCTAATTTTTGTAGTTTTGGGAGAGATGGGGTTTCTCCATGTTGGCCAGGCTTGTCTCAAACTCCTGACCTCAAGCAATCCGCCTCCCTCGGCCTCCCAAAGTGCTGGGATTACAGGCGTGAGCCACCATGCCTGGCTGAACCATATATTCCTGAAGTGCAAATATATGCTTCCAAGTTAAGAGAAACATTTTAGTCTCTAAATAGGTAGGCATTTGGCAGGGCATGGTCGCTTACACCTGTAATCTCAGCATGTTGGGAGGCTGAGGCAGGTGGATCACCTGAGATCAGGAGTTCGAGACCAGTCTGGCCAACATGGTAAACCCTGTCTCTAATAATAATGCAAAAATTAGCCAGACAAGGTGACGCACACCTGTAATCCCAGCTACTTGGGAGGCTGAGGCAGAAGAATCTGTTGAACCCAGGAGGCAGAGGTTGCAGTGAGCCGAGATCACGCCATTGCACTCTGTTTAAAAAAAAAAAAAAAAAAAGTAGGCATTCACATTTATACACAAGGTTAATTTTCTTTGCTTAGTACACTATCTTTTTCCACAATGAAAAGGACCAAAGTATGAGTATCTGACGATGTGAATTCTAGCCTTTGCTTTGTCAACAGCTGTGTGGATTTGGGCAGGACCTTTGTATGGGACAAGAGGGCCGTACAGGATAATCATGTGATCCTTATCCAACATGTGTGTCCTTTGCCTTTGATCACAATCATGTATAAGCTCAAAACCAGTAACTTCCAAACCAGAGATACGTTCTTAAGCCACTTGGCTATTGTTGGGGAAAAAAATTACTCCTCATATTATTGATGTAATTTTCAATGGAATTAGTGGTTTTTGTTCTCCTTAGGATTTTCCCTGGACATTATTCACATTAATGAACAAGTATAGACGTGGATTAAAAGAATCCCCAACAAAAGAAGTTTTGTTTTAACAAAATTTTTATTTTATTGAGATAAAAATACCATACCCACATACCATAAAATTCACCATCTTAAAGTTTACAGTTTAGTTGTTTTCAGTATATTTACAAGGTTCTGCAACCATTACCACTATGTAATTCTAGAATATTTTTTTTTCTTTTTCTTTCTGTTTTTTTTTTTTCTTCAGACAGAGTCTCGCTCTGCCACCCAGGCTGGAGTGCAGTGGTGCAATCTTGGCTCACTGCAACCACCGCCTCCCAGCTTCAAGTGATTCTCCTGCCTCAGCCTTCCGAGTAGCGGGGACCACAGGCGCATGCCACCACACCTGGCAAATTTTTATATTTTTAGTAGAGTTAGGGTTTCACCATATTGGGCAGGCTGGTCTCAAACTCCTGACTTCAGGTGATCCACCTGCCACGACCTCCCAAAGTGCTGGGCTTACAGGCGTGAACCACCATGCCCAGCCTAGTTCTAGAACATTGTTATCACCCCTAAAAGAAACCTGGTACCCTTTAGCAGTCACTGTCTATTTCTTCCTCCTTCTAATATCTCTCGATTTATTTTTTTTAATTGAAGTTTCGTTTTTCTCCTTGCAGAATCCAAGAAAACAGGGGCCCGAAACCCAAGGCAGTACAGCAGAGTTAATTACAGGGCTCGTCCAACTGGTCCCTCAGTCACACATGCCAGAGATTGCGCAGGAAGCAATGGAGGTAAGGGGAAAATGAATTCCAGGTTCTTGAAGGAAAGGTTGTAACTATGTACATTCATGATGTTCCTTTGGTGTGTGGTTTCTATGAGTAATAGGTAGATGTCATTTCTGGAAATGGTATGTTTATGTCTATACATTGTTTTATAAAACTCCATGGAGAAAGAAGGGATTTACTTGCTTTATATCACATAGCAACAACATTGTACAAATTCTGATGCTTAATAAAATAGTTCGAGATTTTCTAATTGCAGTTGACTTTAAAATTTTTTAAAATATTTTTACTAAATGTTAAAAATACTGATTTTTAAATTGAGACATAATTCACATACCCTCAAGTTGAACATTTTAAGTAGTTCTTATTCACACAGTTGTGCAACTATCACCACTCTCTAATCCATTAACATTTTTATCACCCCAGAAAGAAACTTGACTCCCCATTCCCTTATCCCTACGAACTACTAATCTATTTTCTGTCTCTGTGGCTTTGCTTGTTTTAGGTATTTCATTTAAATAGAATCATAGAATATGTGGCCTTTTATGTCTGGCTACCTTGACAATGTTTTCAAGGTTCATTTATGTTGTGGTATGAATCACTATTTTCTTCCTTTTTATTTCCAAATATTTCATTGTATGGATCTCAGTTTTGTTCATCTAGTTATCAGTTGGTGGACGTTTGGTGTTTCTACTTTTTGGCTATTATGAATAATGCTGCTATGAACATTTGTGTAAAAGTCTATATGTGGACGTATCTCTTAAGTATATAGGAGTGGAACTGCTAAGTCATGTGGTAACTCTGTTGAACTTTTGAGGAACTGTCAAACTCTTTTTCCAAAGCAGCTGTATCATTTTATATTCCTAATAAGAAGATATGAAGGTTTTAATATTTCTGCATCCTTGCTAATACTTGTTATAATGTGCCTTTTTGATTATAGCCATCCTAATGTACATACTATAAAAATGTTTATACATACCCAGTAAAACTATTTATAAAAAATGTTTTAGCACTTATGTAATCATTGGTTCTATTTGTGTACATTGCTATTGGTACCATAAATTGATACATTTCTTGTAGTCTTTTTGGAAGGCTATTTGGCAGAAGCTATACAAACATTTCATTTTTTGTACAAATAATTTCTAGCACTTTAAAAATCTTATGAATATAACTCAAAAGGAAAAAGCTGCACACATAGGTACTTATTGCTCTTAATTATAATATGAGAATATTAGAGCTTTATTTACTGGGAGGAGAATGGGCTAATATTCAATAATGAGAATGGTATTTTAACTTGGTGAGCTGTTAAACATTTATTAAAACATATAGATCACACAGCAATGTGGAAAAATATGAAATGTCAAGTTGAGTATACTGTGTTTATGGCTTTGTTAAAACATGGAAAATACAAAAAAAGAAGGCAACATGAAAAGAAAATTAAAGCCTGGAAAAGGCTAACACGTTTTCTTTCAATATATATTTTTAAAGTTTTATCAAACAAAAATATAGAGAATTTGTCACTTGAAAAAACTACTGGCAGTAAATTGTACCAAGTTTTTGTACAATAGTAGCAAAATTGAATTCTAATTTGTGTTGTTTTTCCTTGATACGAGAGCTATAAATTATATAGCTTTTTAAGATTCTCACAATTAATTGCAATTTTCATTAAATATCTCAAAGTACTTACAATAAAAATGTTTGAAATAAGATAATGCGGGTCTGGCCTTTATATGTTGATATGTTGACCAAGGACTGAAAGAAATGTCCAGAGCTTCAGTGTCTGCTGGGTCGGGGGTGGAGGGGTGTGGGAAGAATGTAAATTGGGATTGTAGAATTGGAGTTAAGATAGGATCCATTTGAAGGAAGAGTTTGTGTTTTATTTTTCATATCTTTGATGGTTTTATGTATTAATCTATTCATATGTTGTATATTGTAAGTGAATTATTTAATTCTTGTAAATGTTCTCTGAGCCAGATTCCAATTTCAGTTCTGTGGTCAATTGAAATACTTTAGAATGGATAATCTGCTATGAAATACAAAATCCATTTTGCTTCCTCTCTCTTGATTTTGAAAAATAATTGCTCTTTTCTGTTACAAAAGACTTTGTGGCAAGTGAGACAATATTTACTTATCTTTTGCTGTGTGTATTAATTTTGGCAAGCCCTTCTTACTTGGGGATTAACTTTTTGTTTCATAGAGTTCTTTACTATCTATTGAAATTATTTTGTTTGTTTCTTAAAGCAGTTTTTACAGTTATATATTGTTCCAAATTCATCATTTAGCTTTATATGTGCATGCCAGTTAGAGTCAGGATGATGGGAATAAAATTATTTCATGCTGCCTGTATTATTCCCTAGAGGTTTGTGTTCACCAGAGTTTCTCTCTTAACCTTTTACTATATATTGAAACTACAAATGAAATAGCTCAATTTCTTAGCATTTATAAAATAAGTACTCCAGTGTTATGTTTACCAAAAATGTTTGAGTGAGTCTTCTGTTTGTCTTTCTCTTTTTTAAAAAATTCAGGCTCTGCTGGTTCTTCATCAGTTAGATAGCATTGATTTGTGGAATCCTGATGCTCCTGTAGAAACATTTTGGGAGATTAGGTATATGTACTTTTATTTTTTAAATTCAACTTTTAAATTTTATTTTGTATTTTTTGTCTTGAAATATTAACTCTGTAGTACTTAGTATATTGTAAAACTGGGTTTTATGGTTTTGTATTTTATTTGACTTCAAATTATTAGAATTTCTTGTTTTAACTTATAAGAAAAGTATCATAGCAATTTAGAAAATAAAGTTTAAGAATAGTGCTAAGTTTTGTCACCCTAACATAAGTACTGTTGTTTTACATATTACTTTTTTCAGATTTCAATGTGGTTACTACTGTATTTTAATAGATTTTCATAGTTATAAGCCTAGAATGATAAAATTTTGTAACAATACTGTTTTTTCAGTTTTTTAAACTATGATCTTTTGTAAACTTTCTGTAATACCAGTGCTTTTAATGAATGAATTAATAATGGACACCTGCTTAGAAGAAAAAAATATATACAGAATTTTATGGTCTACTTCCTAGATTATATAAATCATTACATTTTAATGAGCATGAAGTCACCACACTGAGGAAAATGTAAATGTGTAAACCTCAAGTTTGCCATTATCTTATAAGAATGGGTATGCTAAGTTACTTGGTAGCTGAATTAAACCTTACTCTAGAGTAGTGCTCTCCACTAGTAATATAATGAGAACCCCATATGTTAAAGTTTTTTTACTTACTACATTAAAGAGTAAAAAGAAGCAGGTAAAATTAATTGTAATAATGTTTTATTAACCCAGTGTATATTATCTATAATATAATTTCAACATGTAATCAATTTAAAAGTTATTAATGACATTTCATTCTCTTTTTTAAATAAAGTATTCAAACTTTGGTGTGTCTTTTATCCTTACAGCACATTTCAATTTGAACAGGCCACACTTAAAGTGCTCAGTAGCCATGTGTGGCTGGCTAGTGGCTACCATGTTAGACAGTGCAGCTCTGGAGTAGGGATCAGAAAATTTTTCTCTAGAAGACCAGATAATAAATATTTTAGGCTTTGTGGGTCATACAGTTTCCGTCATAACCATTCAGTTCTGCCTTTGGAGCATGAAAGTTGCCACAGACATGTGAATGAACGGGCATGGCTGTGTTTAACTAAAACTTTATATACAATAGCAAGTGATAGGCTGGATTTGGTCTGTGGATGGTAGCTTGCAGACCCCCACTGTGGAGCACTGGGTTTATAGGCAGTCTCTGCTGTGCATATGGTTTATTGTTTCTTCTTATGTCCACTGCACGGATGAGTTACATGGATAGAAACACTGGAAGTTTAATGAAACATAGGGAGCTTATAAATAAATACTTGCTTTTTTTCTATAACCTATGGACATACTTCCTTTGATTATAATGCTGTTAACACTTTGATAACTGTTTCTCTAAAGCCCTACAAGGGAAACTAAGCTTCTCTAAACTTGTATTCATTATGGGAGAATGCCATTCTTATGTCTGGTTATATCTGCATTAAGTTATTGATGATGCTAGTAACAATGAACTTTATGTTACCGCAGCTCACAAATGCTTTTTTACATCTGCAAGAAATTAACTAGTCATCAAATGCTTAGTAGCACAGAAATTCTCAAGTGGTTGCGGGAAATTTTGATCTGCAGGAATAAATTTCTTCTTAAAAATAAGGTAAGCAAAATGACATATTTAAAAAATGGAAGAATATTTGGAATGGTAATGGTGAGAGATTAAGAAAGTGTTTTATAGCCAAATTAGATTCTATTTCAGCTCCTTCTTCCTCCCAATGTTCTCAAAAGGAAATATATGTGCAGAGGACAATTTTAAAAATTGTTCTGAGGCTTTAGCCTTAAAACCACACCGTTGATGAATTCTAGTTCTAGTTGAGTTAAATAGGTCTATCTAGGGCAGGCCTAGGAAAAATGGGGGCTGCTATAACTAAAGCAGCTGGTGAGGAGCATATTCTGTCTCTACTCTCAAGTTCATACATAAGACATAATTCATACATAAAATTTATTTTAACATATAGCTTCTATAATTTAAGAATTCTGTTATGGCATAGATTTGGGAGTACTTGATTTAATTAGTTTTTGTCCAGTTCTAGAATAATAGCTCTGAGAGATCGTAAAGGCCTAGATTTCATGGCTAGACTAGTCCAGAGAATTATCTATCAAGAACCAAAAGGGAAGGAGTTGAGGGTTCTCAATCTAGATTTATTTCTATTCCTCCAATAAGGGTTTCACCTCTTGAAAGTATCAGGAGACTTCTTCGTTGGGGTGGAGTGAAATGTTTTGATTCTGAACTATTGAAACATGGTGAGGTTGTGGAGGATAGAGAAGAGCCTTAAATTTCTTTTAAAATATAGTTTCCGTAATTAATCTATTTAGGAATTCTGTTATGGCCTAGTTTTCAGAGTACTTGATTTAATGAGGTTTTATCTGGTACTAGAAGCATAACTGTGAAAAACCTTAAATGTATGAAACTCATATCCTTTTCAGTGTTTTACAGCTTGTTATTAATAAATTGCCTCTTTTCGGAAATAGACTAATGGTAAAGTGGGTTTATTCACATGTGGCTTATTTGATGTGTTAATGTAGTGGAATTTGGCATTATTCCAAAGATACGGAAAGAGATTAGACTTCAGACTTTCATGCCCTTGCCTATGGTGTAATCTCCAGAATGCGAGTATGAGGAATCCAATAATGAATTCCTAGGGCCCTGGTAGGCGCAGTCACTCTTGTGACATACTTGGTGTATATACCAGGGTTAATTACTGGTCCATAAAAACTTAATCTCAAGAGTCAATTTCTGGTTATCCCAACATGACACAGTATAAAATCTTACGGAAAAAAAATATTTGTCATTGAGATGGAATTACAGTTCATACAGTAGTTTTACATTGTTGATGTTTTATTTATGTTTATGTGAGACTTAATTTATATTTGTAGAATCTACTGTTTCTAATGATTTAGAGAATGGGAAACTGAAAGAAATTTTAAAGACATTAAGTAAACCTTATTTGTTCTAATGGGTTTCTAGTGAATCTCCTTCAAGTTGGGGCATAGACATTGAGAGGAGAGGTTTTTTAGGAGAGTCTCAAACAAGAAGACAACTCAAATTAAGTGTTTATTCCTCTTGGTTGTCAGTGCTTCATTAAAGCTTATTTATTTCTTTTTTTCTAGCAGGCAGATAGAAGTTCCTGTCACTTTCTCCTTTTTTATGGGGTAGGATGTGATATTCCTTCTAGTGGAAATACCAGTCAAATGTCCATGGATCATGAAGAATTACTACGTACTCCTGGAGCCTCTCTCCGGAAGGGAAAAGGGAACTCCTCTATGGTCAGCTTCTTCTGTACTTTTCCTGTATCATTTTATGTGCTCTGTTTGTTTTCTGAATGAACTTCGGTAAATTTCATCTAGGTATATAGTGTAATAGTGAAAAACTGCTTAGAATCTAGTTCTATTACTGCTCTTTGGGGAACTTTGGGCAAGTTCATAACATCCTTATTCCTCAGTTCCTCAACTTTAAAATGGGAACAGTAATAGTTCCTGCCCCAGAGTTGTTAAAGAGGGATAAATAAAAGGATGTATAAATAGTACTTGACACTTACAAGCTATATCTGATAATTATAATTATTATAAACCTCCACTCCATAAAAAACCCATTCATACAACAGAAGTATAGAATTTGTACCAGCTAACAAAGGTACAGATTTACAGGGATAAAAACAAAGTATTTTGCTTCATGTGAAAGATAAGTGTTTCTGTGATTTGTGTTTGTATGTATAATTTCTTTTAAATCATATTTCAAGTGAAAATATCAGATCGTTGCAGAAGAGTTTATTTTCCAAACCAAAACTTTTTTCATCTCTAATTTTTAACATAACCTTGTTAGGGAAAAAAACACCTAAGCAGTATGGTATTTACTATTGTCTGTTTTACTTGTAGAATTTGCATTTTCTTTTTTACCAATTTTCTTCTCCATTTCATGTTTGGGGAATAAGTAATTCAGAATCAAGTATATCTGCTACAGCTATATTTAGTTCTTGTTTATGCCCTTGTTTCAATGAGTGCTACAGTGTACTTATTTTATTACTTCCCTACACACACACACACACACACACACACACACAGTTGATTGCATTGTTGGGTTTTATATGTAAAATTACCCGAGTTGCAAATATATGTCTTCCACCCTTGACTGTCAGGATAGTGCAGCAGGATGCAGCGGAACCCCCCCGATTTGCCGACAAGCCCAGACCAAACTAGAAGTGGCCCTGTACATGTTTCTGTGGAACCCTGACACTGAAGCTGTTCTGGTTGCCATGTCCTGTTTCCGACACCTCTGTGAGGAAGCAGATATCCGGTGTGGGGTGGATGAAGTGTCAGTGCATAACCTCTTGCCCAACTATAACACATTCATGGAGTTTGCCTCTGTCAGCAATATGATGTCAACAGGTAAATGTGAATAGTGGTTTTTTTTACTCAGTCTGCCTCAAAGCACATGGCATCTGATTGTGAGAATGTATTTAAGGTCACTACTTTGTAAGTTTACAGGGGAAATTCAAATAGCTTACTTGAAATCCTTCTCTGAACAAAGTAAGATGAAAATAAAAAGCATTTGAAATAAATTGTTAGTCTCCTACTGAGTTGTTAATATGCTATACATTTTAAAAATAACTGGCAGTGTATGTTACTATCAGTTATGATTATGTAATTTACTCTGCCTAAGTTGTAGATAGTGAAGTTTTATGAACATTGGCATATGTTTCGAGTAAATTATAGGTGGGAATAGTTATTTTATTCTGTGGACATTGTAGAGTCCAAGATAAGTACCTTTCTTCTGAGGTTAGTGAAAGGAAGTTTTTGGCTTTATCATTTGAGGCATTTGCTCTACTCTTCCTACTCTGCCTTTTGGGTGGGGCTTATCAGGTTCTCCATTGGCAGGCAGGGCTCTAAGTGCAGTAACTTGATTTGCTGTTGTATTTGCTTAGGAAGAGCAGCACTTCAGAAAAGAGTGATGGCACTGCTGAGGCGCATTGAGCATCCCACTGCAGGAAACACTGAGGTATGCCCTTAGCAACAGAAACACCCTTTCCAGGCGCCCACCCTCAATTTTGGAAGCCTCTTGTTACATATGTGTGATCAGGAATAGCTTTTGAAGTAAATCTAAGATATGTGCATATTACAAGTATAATATCTGAGTATTTAATATACCTCAAGTTTGAAACTTGACTGTTGCTCATGGATGTTTAGCTCTAGACTTAAAGTTATTTTCAAGTGATAACTGCCTTCATTTTAGGCTTGGGAAGATACACATGCAAAATGGGAACAAGCAACAAAACTAATCCTTAACTATCCAAAAGCCAAAATGGAAGATGGCCAGGTAAGTTTGTAAAGTTGACTTTTGTCTATTAATTGATCTGCTAAATATATGTACTTCACTTTGGTAATCTTTCATGAGTCACTCAGTAAAGTAAGCATATAGTTGTCTGAAGACTGATATTTAATTGTGGTTTATCTAGACCTGTACTTTGTAATATGGTAGCCACTAGCATGTGTGATGATTTAACTTAAATTTTAACATAATTAAAATTAAATAAAATTTAGTTCCTCAATCATATAGTAGCCACATTGCAAGTACCCAGTAGCCACATTTGACAATTACTTACTCTGTTGGACAGCAGAGAGAGAAAATGTTCCCATCATCACAGAAATACTGGGCAGCATTCCTAGAGACTGTTTGTTGCAGAGACCATTTCTTTACCTTTTCTTGCTCTTTCTCCCTTCATCAGGGTGTTTCACAGAATTTTCAGAAAAGGAGCAACAGAGGTAGAGAAGAGTTAACATGGAAACAATTCATTTTGCTATTTTGTTAGGTATTCTAATTAAGGAATGTCTTAGGCAGTAGATTGAGCCCATAGAGTAAATGAAATTTTAAAATGTGGACAGTTCATTCAACTATTACTATTCACTGTATTACCCGTTACTTTGGAAATTAATGATCAGTTGGTGTTTGTGTGTACTTGATTTGTAATGTTCATACTGCTCTCATTATTAGGTGATTTATAAAAACTGGTTATTCCCCCATTTTTTTGGTCATGCTTAATTACAATAAGAAAAAAGTTACATTTTTGTGAAGCAAAATTATGTACCTAATACCTTTATTTGAAGGGGACATGTAGCTTTAGAATGAAAGCTTTTGGGGAGTTTAATATAATATATAATTACATGCCATACAATTCACCCATTTAAATTATCCAATTCAGTGACTGTTTTTAGTATATTCACAGAGTTGTACAACCATCACCACAATCAAGTTTTAGAACAATTTCATCAATTGAGAAAAAAACCCTGTACCCTTTAGCTATCTCTGCCTCTAACCACCCCCCACCCGCTTTCTTGCCTCTCTTCCCCTAACTTCTCCAGCCCTAGGCAACCACGAATCTACTTTCTGTCTCTGTAGATTTGCCTATTCTGGATATTTTCTGTAAATGGAATTAATAGAATATGCGGGCTTTTGTGATTAGCTTCTTTCACTTAGCATAATGTTTCCAAGGTTCATCCATGTGAAATCAAATTTTTGAAAGAAATTTGATACTCGGGTGATTATATTAGTATATGATAAAAATAAATCAGTGGCTCTTTAAAAATGTGTATGGTAATTTTGGGGGTTGATTTTAATGTATTTTTTACATTTTTTGTACTTTTGTCATGGAATAAATGTTGGATAAAGAATAATTTGTCAAGTCTCAACTAATTAAGGTTTAATTCATGCTTTGCACAAAAATTTTGTGTTTAGGCTGCTGAAAGCCTTCACAAGACCATTGTTAAGAGGCGAATGTCCCATGTGAGTGGAGGAGGATCCATAGATTTGTCTGACACAGACTCCCTACAGGAATGGATCAACATGACTGGCTTCCTTTGTGCCCTTGGGGGAGTGTGCCTCCAGCAGAGAAGCAATTCTGGCCTGGCAACGTATAGCCCACCCATGGGTCCAGTCAATGAACGTAAGGGTTCCATGATTTCAGTGATGTCCTCAGAGGGAAACGCAGATACACCTGTCAGCAAATTTATGGATCGGCTCTTGTCCTTAATGGTGTGTAACCATGAGAAAGTGGGACTTCAAATACGGACCAATGTTAAGGATCTGGTGGGTCTAGAATTGAGTCCTGCTCTGTATCCAATGCTATTTAACAAATTGAAGAATACCATCAGCAAGTTTTTTGACTCCCAAGGACAGGTAAAGTGTTCTCTTTTTTATTTTTCACCTTTCCCTATGAATAGAGTGACGTGTTTGAAACAAGCCTTTTTCTTTGAGATTATTTAAATTAGGTACTCACAGTTTTTAAAAATTTCCAAAAAATTGCAGAAAGAAGAGTCATCTCAATGTAGGGGTCAGCTTGCCTCTTAGGAACTCTGGTGTGTACATGTGCCTGAGGGTATACGTGCCTTGTGTATGGGTACGAGCGTCTTCGTATATCTGTAGGCTTGTTTGGCTCTGTGCCTGTGGGTGCACTTACTCTGTGTGTTTAGATCAGTCAGTTTCATCTCTCTAGGGGGTCTGTCTTGTGGGCATTGATGGCAAATCTTTAATATATTTGTTCTTTCTATAGGTTTTATTGACCGATACCAATACTCAGTTTGTAGAACAAACCATAGCTATAATGAAGAACTTGCTAGATAATCATACCGAAGGCAGCTCTGAACATCTGGGGCAAGCTAGCATTGAAACAATGATGTTAAATCTGGTCAGGTAAGCGTTCTACTGAAATATAGCAGAAACATTTTAAGAGATAAGAAAAACCTCTTACACATTGATATTGGTGGTAATTGATAAAATAATTTGCCATTCTTTACTGCACACAAACTAGGGTGTGACAATAAGGTAACCAGAAGTTGTGTATGTTCTTTTCTAAATAAATATCTTATTGTTTTCGAACTTAAATTTAATTCATTTTACTTGATGACTAAAGTACTTTGAATGCCTTCTCCTTTGTCTATATCTGATAATTTTTTTATTGTTTCTATGTCTATATAGGTATGTTCGTGTGCTTGGGAATATGGTCCATGCAATTCAAATAAAAACGAAACTGTGTCAGTTAGTTGAAGTAATGATGGCAAGGAGAGATGACCTCTCATTTTGCCAAGAGATGAAATTTAGGTGAGTTCTCAAAAGAGCAGTGTAGGGTCTTGTAAATCTTAATATGTTCAATGAAGTACAGGAAAAGAGTAGATACATGGTTATTGGTAGAAAGGAGGACATGAAAAGAGAGCAATTTACATGTTTGTTTTTCTCTACATCTCTTCTCAAATTTCCCTAAGCTTTGTGCCTGTGACAGTGCTCCCTTTTTCTAAAACTATGCTATAATTGAGCTAAGAATTTGATTCTGTTTCCAATCTGATACCATAACTAAGGGCCATGATGGAGGGTAAATATCGATGTTGCTTGTTCCCTTCTGGCTTTTATGTCTGTGATAGCAGTATCTCTTTTATAAAGTCATCATGTCACTTAGATTATCTGGGAAATTATTTGCACTATAAGAAATCTTACATGACTAAAGGTGTGTGTGTGGCTTCAAAAAAATTGTTTGCTGTTTCTCTTTTCTCCACCATTCTATAGGAATAAGATGGTAGAATACCTGACAGACTGGGTTATGGGAACATCAAACCAAGCAGCGGATGATGATGTAAAATGTCTTACAAGGTAAAAAAGAGAATGACCTTCAAGTATTAGTGGGTTTTACTGTGAGAATTATAACTACTTCATTATAGCTTTATACTTGTATTTTATGTGTATTTAAACTTTTTAGGTGTCAAACTTTTGTGTTTGAAATATGTAAAGACACTAATCTTTATTACTTTTTTTTTTGACTGATAGACTTTCAGTAAAAATAAATGTGAAAGAGCGATATGTTTGGGAAGTTAGTGTTGCTAGGTTATGAAGAATAGTGTAGAGTTATTGGGAAATAAGATACATAAAGCCTCAGATTGCATTTATGTTATGATTAGATAAAGGTATTACTTGAGGAACTCATTGTGTTGAATCTTTCTAAGAAATAATTGATTTCCTGATTCAAGCACCAGAGACGGAAAAAAAAGGAAATAATTAAGTCTGCTTTAATGATAAATACTTATTGACACATATCAGAAAGTGATTAAACACTATGGACTGTATAATAAACATTCACATATGTTTCTTTGACCAAGCCTAGCTTTATAATACAGTCTTCTCTCAGGATCTGTCAGGGATTAGTTCCAGGAACCACTCCCCAAACCGCTCCCCACATCTCACTCCCATGAACACTAAAATCCACAGATGCTCAAGTCTCTGACGTAAAATGTCATAGTATTTGCATATACACTATGCACATCCTCTCATATATTTTAAATTATCTTTCGATTACTTATAATATCTAATACAATATAAATGTTATATAAATAGTTGTTATATCATATTGTTTAGGGAATAACAACAAAGAAAAATCGGCACATGTTGAGTGCAGATGAAACCCTACTTTTTTTTCCCCCAACTTTCTTCAGTCCGTGGTTGGATGAATCCATGGATATAGAACTCACTGATAGAGAGGGCTAATTGTACATTCTAAATTTAAGGTAGTCATTTTGCCAAGATTACTTTATAGAAAGTAAGTATTACCTTCTCCCCATTTGAGATGATTTTGTATTCTGGGATCTGCATATTAACTCAAATTATTTGGGTTGTGCTGATAATTTGTTTAATGAAATAGATATTTCCTAAGGCTATATCCATTAGTAAGAGGTTTATTTGAGGGGAAGCAAAAGAGCCTGAAAGATTTATGGTCTCTAAATTTTTTTTTTCCAGAGATTTGGACCAGGCAAGCATGGAAGCAGTAGTTTCACTTCTAGCTGGTCTCCCTCTGCAGCCTGAAGAAGGAGATGGTGTGGAATTGATGGAAGCCAAATCACAGTTATTTCTTAAGTAAATTTCGGTCACCAAAAAAACATAAAGCAAAAAGCAAATAAAGCCCCCCACCACACACACAAAAACAAGTAATCCCCATGACAGGACTAGGATAGGAAAATAACTGTGTTTTGTGATTTTTTTAAAGAAAATAATATGATCAGTGAAATTTTACTTATAATAAAACCCAAATTGCTTCATTAAGTCATTTACAAAAGTGACATTGTCTAAGCTGTTTGGACCACTAATTTTATATACTAAACATTAAAAGTGACACATTTAACCAGGTTACATTGCATCTATTTGATGCTTATGTTATGAAGGGTATACTAGGCTATATCAGCTAAAATCATGTCCAACATAGCACACTTCATAATGAGCCACCCTGGCTGATTATCCTGAGAGAGGAGAGAAACAGTTAACCCAGGGCCAGTCACACCATGCACATATGATTGTTTTGGAATGTCTGGTTAGCTTTCTAGTTGATACGGCCTTCCCTACGTAAAGGTCGGTTTTTTTATTTCTCAGATACTTCACATTATTTATGAACCTTTTGAATGACTGCAGTGAAGTTGAAGATGAAAATGCACAAACAGGTGGCAGGAAACGTGGCATGTCTCGGAGGCTGGCATCACTGAGGCACTGTACAGTCCTTGCAATGTCAAACTTACTCAATGCCAACGTAGACAGTGGTCTCATGCACTCCATAGGTGAGATCAAAAGAAAGTTTCATTTAGAAATACAAAACCTAGAGAACTGGCATGTAAGATAAGCAAAAATTACTTCAGCAAGGCCATGTTAGTAAATTGGCATCTGTTTGTCCACATTAGGCTTAGGTTACCACAAAGATCTCCAGACAAGAGCTACATTTATGGAAGTTCTGACAAAAATCCTTCAACAAGGCACAGAATTTGACACACTTGCAGAAACGGTATTGGCTGATCGGTTTGAGAGATTGGTGGAACTGGTCACAATGATGGGTGATCAAGGAGAACTCCCTATAGCGATGGCTCTGGCCAATGTGGTTCCTTGTTCTCAGTGGGTAAGTGCGTAGAGTAAGCGGGAAAGAAAAGTGCCTGGCATACAGCAAATCCTTCAGACTATATTTGTTCAGTAAGTGTTTGTTGAATGAATGGGTAAAACTTTAGGGCCAGAATAAATCTTTTTTTTTTTTTTTTTTTGGAGATGGGATCTCGCTCTGTCTCCTAGGCTGGAGTGCAGTGGCCCAATTTCGGCTCACTACAACCTCCGCCTCCTGGGTTCAAGCAATTCTCCTGCCTCAGCCTCCCAAGTAGCTGGGACTACAGGTATCCGCCACCACTCCTGGCTAATTTTTTGTATTTTCAGTAGAGACGGGGTTTCACCATATTGGCCAGTCTGGTCTCGAACTACTGACCTTGTGATCCGCCCACCTCAGCCTCCCAAAGTGCTGGGATTACAGGCTTGAGCCACCGCACCCGGCCCAGAAGAAATCTTAGAAGATGTTTAGTTAGGTGATTTTTCAGGTGTAGGGAAATGGTTGGCACCACTAGACCTGACTGGTGTTCTATATCTTTCCATCCTACTAAAAAGTTCCGTTTAAACACTGATTAAAAATCGCTGATCTACTCTGGTGTCTTCATATATTTGATAAGGTAATTAGGTTAAACCTAATTTTAGTTAGTAGTTGCAACACTGGAGCTGGAATCCACAATTTGTGCCTGTGTACTACCTCCAGTTTGCTATTCTTTTCCCCAGAATGTCTTACACAATTTTTTTAAAATGTAAGTACTTTTTATTTGCATTTGATATTATGATATTTGTTTTAAACACTGAAAACATCATATGGCTATTAGGTCTCTCTCTTAATTTAATGAAAAATTTTCCTAAAATCACATCATTCTTAATACATGCTAAAACGTTGAGAAGGGTTGTTGTTCCTTTCCAGTGTTAAAAGGCTATTTGCTTTTTATTGTACCAAAACTGATTTCAGTTGTAGTAAATTATGACTAATAAGGTAATCTGTCGTCGTTACACTTGTACTTAAAGTAAAATTTTTTATACCTGTACTTAAAGTAGAATTAAAACTCCTTATCCTGTCCTACAAGGCTCTACCTGATCTGGGCCCTGCCTCAGAGATCTCTAACATCATCTTATGCTATTTTCTTTCTTGTTCACCAAAGCCACACCAGCTACCTTTCTGTTCCTTCTTGTTAGACTTGTTTCTGCCTTAGAGCACCCTTGCTTCTGCCACCACCTGAAATGCTTCTTCTCTGGTATTTTATTTTGGTGAGAACACGTAGCATGAGATCTACCCTCTAACAGATTTTTAAGTGTATAATACAGTATTGCTGTCTGTAGGCACAATGCTGCACAGCAGATCTCTAGAACTTACCTTGTATAACTGAAATTTTACACTCATTGATTAGCAACAGCCCCAAATTATTGAAACCTTCTTGAAGCCTAAAATTAGTTCACAGATGTTAAAATGTTTTGAAAATGGATGTTCTGAATTATCTTATTAGCACCTATTTATAATTAGCACTGAAAATACTCAGTAATTTTTTAAATTAAGAATCAGTTAAGGGCCGGGTGTGGTGGCTCACACCTGTAATCCCAGCACTTTGGGAGGTCCTAGGTGGGTGGATCACAAGGTCAGGAGATCGAGACCATCCTGGCTAACACCGTGAAACCCTGTCTCTACTAAAAAAAAAATACAAAAAAATTAACCGGGCGTGGTGGCAGACGCCAATAGTCCCAGCTACTCGGGAGGCTAAGGCAGGAGAATGGCATGAACCCGGGAGGTGGAGCTTGTAGTGAGCCAAGATCACACCACTGCGCTCTAGCCTGGGTAACAGAGCGAGACTCCGTCTCAAAAAAAAAAAAAAAAAATTCAGTTAAGTTCAAGTAGCTTTAATTCGTTGAGTTTTATATTAAATGACTTTGAGAAGGAATTTTCTGTTAGGCCAGATCTCACCTATAACATTATTGTAATCCTGGGATCAGGCCAGAATTAGAGAGCTATGGGCCATGATCCTGGCCTTTGTTGTTACTGCTTGAGGATTGAGGCATCTTTTTATAGCTTCCCCTATTCTCTATAAATTTCTTCTTATCATGTGATTAAACAGTGGTTTACCATTAGATCATTTTTTCTTGAGTGTACCCCAAACTGCTTTACTACAGGGAGTTATAAAGGATGTCATTTAGGTAATAGATAGGAATTTCAGCCCTCATCCTTACACCTCTAGCTTTGTATGTAAATCTGACTGATCTCTGGGTTCTGAATGCCCAATTCCTTTTCTTCCTGATTTCTCAAAAATCCTATAGTCTTTCTGTTTTTGTCATGTCTCTGCCTAGTATATATTCAGTATTCACTGAGTTCCCCTGACTGTATGAGAAGAGAGTAGAACTCTTCTGATCATCAGTCTTATTTCTGCTCTGTGCAAATGCTTGTACAAATCAAACTAAATTCTTTGCTGTCATCTTCTGTTTCTGTTCTCTTTCATTTTGTGATGTAATTTGAGCTGAATCTTGGAGGTTTTGTCTCCTGGTAAAGCCTAGGCCTCTCCCAATAGCTTTCACCAGTTAATCCTTGGAATTAACAGCTATCGTAGACATCGTATATAGTCATCTATCATAAACAATATTCACAGTTAAATCTCAGGATAAATATTAATCAGTCACCATTTGCCTTAATTTAGCAAGTGGTTGTCAACTTTGGGTTTACATTTTTGCTACTCTTTAGCTTTCTACCTAAGAACAAAAATGGGATTGTTTGCGCTAAGCTGATTTTGTTTTGTTCTCAGGATGAACTAGCTCGAGTTCTGGTTACTCTGTTTGATTCTCGGCATTTACTCTACCAACTGCTCTGGAACATGTTTTCTAAAGAAGTAGAATTGGCAGACTCCATGCAGACTCTCTTCCGAGGCAACAGCTTGGCCAGTAAAATAATGACGTTCTGTTTCAAGGTTTGTATCATTCATTTTGTGTGCGTGTGTGTGCTGACGTATGTCAAGTAATGATTATGTACAGAATGTGCAGGACTGATTGTCTTCTTTTAAGGTAAAATATATGGAGCAGGCATAATCAACTCCTACTCATGCATTTCTGTAGGTATATGGTGCTACCTATCTACAGAAACTCCTGGATCCTTTATTACGAATTGTGATCACATCCTCTGATTGGCAGCATGTTAGCTTTGAAGTGGATCCTACCAGGTTTGTCATCTTTTCACATAGAACTGCTCTGGTTTTTTTTGTTTTGTTTTGTTTTGTTTTTTACATGAAGCAAGGCCCCTTCTCCCCATGATCATTAAAATTAGTTTTTAATTATAAAAGTTATATACAAATACACTTTAATGATATCTGTAATTTTTTTTAAGGTATCCTTTTTTTTTGTTTGCCTTAGATCCAGGGACAGACTGGAGAAAGGTGTCTTTGACTTCCACCTCCAGAGACTGTTACTAGTTAAGTCTATTCCACTGTCATTTTTCCATGCATTTGCATATTCATATACAGTCACTCACATGCATACTCTTTTTCTAACTCACTTTTCCTATGATGAGGAGTGACTTAGGAGAAGGGAAAGAGGCTAATAGGTAATGTAGGGTGCAGTTTATTTATTTGTCTTTTTTTTTTTAATTTGAGACCGTCTCATTCTGCCATTCAGGCTGGAGTGCAGTGGTGCAGTCTTGGCTCACTGCAGCCTCCGCCTCCCAGGTTCGTGTGATTCTCCTGCCTCAGCCACCTGAGTAGCTGGGATTACAGGCATGCGCCACCACACCCAGTTAATTTTTTTTTTTTTTTTTTGTATTTTTAGTAGAGATGGTGTTTCACCATGTTGGCCAGGCTGGTCTCAAACTCCAGACCTCAGGTGATCTGCCTGCCTTGGCCTCCAAAAGTGCTGGAATTATAGGTGTGAGCCACCATGCCCAGCCCAGAGTGCAGTTTAAACCACCATTTCTGTGAAGCTTTCTCTGTCTGTTACCAGGTACTACCCATGAACAAAGAAATATGCTTTGTTCTGTGCCTCACACCACCATTGTAACAATTGGGATGGTTTATGAGTTTATCTCCCCTCTAGAGTGTTGGCTCTTACACATTTTTACATCTTTATATCCTTCCATGAGTATTTAGCATGGTGTCTGCCTTATAGGGAACATTTTATAAATATTTGTTAAGTGAATAAATTTTAACTGATTTTCTTATGCTTACTTTTTATAAGCCACATGTTAAGATGTTCTTGTCTTTCAGTTAGGACTTTATTTGCCATGTGTATGTTTATTTTTTATTTTTTATTTTTGGCTTTTTTTTTTTTGAGACACAGTCTTGCTTTGTCACACAGGCTGGAGTGTAGTGGCGCAATCTCGGCTCACTGCAACCTCTGCCTCCTGGGTTCAAGTGATTCTCCTGCCTCAGCCTCTTGAGCAGCAGGGATTACAGGTGCCCACCACGATGCCCGGCTAATTTTTGTATTGTCAGTAGAGACGGTGTTTCACCATGTTGGTCAGGCTGGTCCTGAACTCCTGACCTCAAGCAATCCACCCCCCTCGGTCTCCCAAAGTGCTGGGATTACAGGTGTGAGCTACCATGCCCAACCATGTAATATCTTTTTTCTTTCCTTTATTTTCAGTCTGTGTTTTTCCTTGTAGGTGAAGTCTGTTTCTAGTAGGCAACAGATTTTTGGGTCATTGGGGTTTTTTTGTTTGTTTGTTTGTTTTTAATCCATTCAACCACTCTTACGTCTTTTGATTGGAGAATTTAGTCCATTTACATTCGATGTTATTATTGACAAGGACTTACTCCTGCTATTTTGTTATTTGTTTTCTGGTTGTTTTGTGGTCTTCTCTTCCTTCTTTTCTTCCTTCCTGCCTTCCCTTTAGTAAAAGTGATTTTTACAGGTGGTATGTTTTAATTTCTTGCTTTTTATTTTTTGTACATCTGTTTTATGTTTTTGATTTGAGGTTACCATGAGGCTTGCCAATAATAGTTTATGAGCCATTCTTTTAAGCTGATGACAAGTTAGCACTGATTGCATAAAGCAGCAAACAAGCAAAAAGAAAACTAATAAAAACTCTACACTTTAACTTTATCCCCCCACTTTTTAACTTTTTGTTGTTTTTATGTATACCTTACTATACTGTGTCTTGAAAAGCTGTAGTTATTATTTTTAAAAGGCTCATCTTTTAGTCTTCTCAAGATAGTAGTTCATACCACAATTACAGTGTTATAATATTTTGTGTATTTACTATTACCAGTGAGTTTTGGACCTTCAGATGATTTCTTACTGCTTGTTAATATCCTTTTCCTTTTGATTGAAGAACTCCCTTTAGCATTTCTTCTAGGACAGGTCTGGCATTGATAAAATCCCTCAGCTTTTGTTTGTCTAGGAAAGTCTTTATTTCTCCTTCGTATGTGAAGGATATTTTCACTGGATATACTGTTCTAAGGTAAAAGTTTTTTTTTTTCCTTTAGCACTTGAAATATGTCATGCCACTCTCTCCTGGCCTCTAAGGTTTCCACTGAGAAGTCTGCGGCCAGATGTATTGGAGCTCCATTGTATGTTATTTGTTTCTTTTCTCTTGCTACTTTTAGGATCCTTTCTTTATCCTTGACCTTTGGGAGTCTGATTATTAAATATCTTGAGTTAATCTTTGGTTTAAATCTGTTTGGTGTTCTGTAACCTTCCTGGACTTGAATATTGATAAATATCTTTCTCTAGGTTTCATAAGTGCTCTGTTATTACCTCTTTGAATAAATTTTCTACTGCTCTTTCTACCTCCTTTTTTTTTTTTTTTTTTTTGAGATAGAGTTTCTTGTCACCCAGGCTGGAGTGCAATGGTGCAACCTCTGCCTCTACCTCCTCTTTAAGGCCAGTAACTCTTAGATTTGCTCTTTTGAGGCTGTTTTCTGGATCTTGTAAGCATGCTTCATTCTTTCTTATTCTCTTTTGTCTCCTCTGTGTATTTTCAAATAGACTGTCTTCAAGCTCACTAATTCTTCGGCTTCATCAATTTTGCTTTTAAGAGACTCTGATGCATTCTTCAGTATGTCAGTTGCATTTTTCATCTCCAGAATTTCTGCCTGGTTCTTTGTAATTGTTTCAATCTCTTCATTAAATTTATCTTGTAGGATTCCCATTCCTTCTCCACATTATCATGGATTTCCTTGAGCTTCCTCAAAACAGCTATTTTGAATCCTCGGTCTGAGAGGTCACATATCTCTGTCTCTCCAGGATCGATCACTGGTGCCTTATTTAATTCGTTTGGTGGGTCATGTTTTTCTGGATGGTCTTGATGCTTATGGATGTTCATTAGTGCCTGGGCATTGAAGAGTTAGATATTTTTGTAGTATTTGTAGTCTGGGCTTGTTTGTACCTATCCTTCTGGGGAAGGCTTTCCAAGTATTTGAAGGCACTTGGGTGTTGTTATCTAAGTCTTTGGTCACTGCAGCTATATCTGCTTTAGGGGACACTCCAAGCCCAGTAATGCTGTGGCTCTTGTACACTCTTAGCAGTACCACCTTGGTGGTCTTGGGTAAGATCCTGGAGAATTCCCTGGGTTATCAAATGGAGACTCTTGTTCTCTTCCCTTACTTTCCTCTAAACAAACAGAGTCAGTCTGTCTCTCTTTCTCTCTCTCTTTCTGTCTGTGTGTGTGTGTGTTGAGCTGCCTGTAGCTGGGGGAGGGGCGACACAAGCAGCCCTGTGGCCACCACCACTGGGAGTGCACTGGGTCTTGCCCAAGGCCTGCAGTACTGCTGCCTGACTACCACCTATGTTCACTCAAGGCCCAAGGGCTCTACAGTCAACAGGTGGCAAACCCAGCCAGGCTTGTGTTCTTCCCTTCAGGCAGTGAGTTTTCCATGGGTCCAGAGATGCTGTTCAGGAGCCAGTGACTAGAGTTAGATACATTAGAGATCTGTGTAGTGCTCTATTCTGCTGCGGCTAAGGATTAAGCTGGCACCCAAGCTGTAAGACAAAGTCCTTCCCACTCTTCCCTCCTCTTTTCTCAAGCAGAGGAGTCTTTTCCTGTGGCCGCCATTGCCCCAGGCCCATGGTGAGAGCTGCCTGGCTATCACTGATGTTCACTCAAGGCTCAAGGGCTCTTCATTCAGCTTATGGTGAATGCTGCTAGTTCTGAGTCTCTCCCTTAAGGCCATGGGGCTCCCCTCTAACCCAGGGCAGGTCCAGGAAAGTCTTCCAGGAGCCAAGGCCTGGAATCTGGGACCCCAGGAACCTACTTAGTGCTCTACCCCACTGTGTCGAGCTGGTACCCAAGTTGCAACACAGAGTCCTCTTTATTCTTACCTCTTCTTTCCTCAAGCGGAAGGGATCTGTCTCCATGGCCACCACAGTTGGTAATGTGCTGGGTAACACCTGAAGCCAGCATGTCTCCCAAGTCTCACCCAAGGACCACAACAAGTACTGCCTGGCTATCCCTGCTGGTTATTCGGGGCCAAGGGCTCTTTAGTCAGCAGGTGATGAGTTCTGCCAGGACTGGGTCCTTCCTTTTAAGACAGCAGATTCCCTTCTGGCCCAGGGTTTGTTTAGGAGTGTTGTCTGGGAGCTAGGGCCTGGAATGGGGGCCTTAGGACTCTGCCTGGTGCCCTCTCCTACTGTGGCTAAGCTGGTAGTTGCAAGATAAGGTCCTCTTTACTCTCTCCACTCTTGTATTTGAACAGAGGGAAGGTGTCTCTGTTGGAGCTACGAACTGAGCTGAGCTGCCTGGGTTTGGGAGAGGGGTGATGTAAGCATTCCCTTGGCTGCCCTGGCTGTCTTACTAGGTCTACCCCAAGTCCACTGGCTCTGAGCCCAGCACAGCACCAGGACTTACCCAGAAACTGCAGTCCTTGTGTCCCTAGACTGCCTTTCAAGTTTATTTAGGACTTCAGGGCACTTGAGCTCTTGGTGGTGGGGCTTGCTGGAAGTCAGGTTTCAACAACTGGGATGGGTGATTTACCTCTGGCTAGGTCTGTTCTAAGTTCTCTATCCGTGAGCACTAGTTGAGCTCTGCCCTGTGTTGCTTTCTGCTATGACAGGGCAGCATTGAGTTCTTATGCAAAGCTCCATAATCACTGCGCTGTCCGTCCCCCAAATGCAGATTTTCTTTGCACACCATGGGGCCACTGCCAGGAGGTGAAGGAAGGGTGATATAGGTAATTCAAGACAGTTTTTCCTACCCACTTCAGTGCCTCTTTCCTTAATATGATGTTAAGACCAGGTGTTTTGATTACTTACCTGATTTTCAGTTCTTATGAAGGTGCTTTTTTTGTATGGATGATTGTTCAGATTGGTGTTCCAATAGGGGGGACGATCCCTGGAGGCTTCCATTCAGCCATCTTGCTCCACCTCCAATTCTGAAGCTGGTTCTTTGAAAATCAACTTGAGCGAAAAGTTTTTTACACAGGAACACTTGAATAATTGAACACAGATGTTCATTGTAGTTCAGAATTACTAGAATATTCAACAGGTTACCATTGGCATGTGGGAAGCAAGAGAGCACTGTGGCTAGAACGTATTGTTTTATAGGGAAACCTGAAATGGACTGCAGTGTTCCTGCTGCTATGCTGACTAAAAAAAAAAAAAAAAGAAAGGCAATTGTCCGGGTTTCTAGCAGTCTCTTTGAGCCTTGTTAAAGAAATTGTTAATCTCATTCATACCCACCAATTTCTAGGCCTCCATATCTAAGATTTGGATTACTGCTGTATCTTAATGTTCTGCCTGCATATAATCCCCATATTTAGACAGTCTCTTCAATTAGCCACATATTGCAAGTTCATTTTCCTCCTCTGGCTTCCTAACAATCATCAGCCATTCTCCAGTGGATACCAACCAGGTGTCCTTGTGATTCAGTTCAACCGTGACACTGTTTACCTGGAGTGAACATCAGATTTCCCACAGGGTGAGGGCTGAGTGAGATTGCCACCACTAAAGATGCCAATTACAAGCCACAGGTTGTTACCTGTGCTTCTCACAGCCTCACCTTGAGTTGGATTAATTTGCTAGAATGGCTCACAGAACTCAGGGGCATACTTTACTTTCATTTGCTTACTTACTATAAAGGATATCACAAAGGGTACAGATGAACAGCCAGATGGAAAAGATGCACACAGGGCAAGGCATGTGGGAAGGGGCTTAGAGCTTCCATGCTGTCTCCAGATGCACTATCCTCTAGGCACCTCTGTGTGTTTGGCAACCTTTAAGCTCTTCAAACTCTGTTCGTTGGGTTTTTATGGTGGCCTCATTACATAGGCATGATTGATTCAATCATGGGTGGTTGGTGATAAACTCAACCTTCAGCCTCTCTCCTCTCCTTGGAAGTTGGGGAGTGGGGCTGAAAGTCTCAACCTTCTAATCATAACTTGGTCCTTCTGGTGACTAGCCCCATCTTGAAGCTCCCTAGGGCCTCCCAGCCACTGGTCATCTCATTATCGTACAAAAGACACTCAGCACTTCCAGAGATTCCAAGGGTTTTAAGAGCAATGTGTCAGGAACCAGGAGCAGAGACCAAATATATGTTTATCACAATATCCTTGAGTTATTGTATTGAGTACTTAGTGTGGAATACCTGGTGTATATGTCTTTCTCCTTTTTGAAAAGGTCAAAAGGCAATTATTGTTGAATCCTCAGCACCTGACACTAAGATGGCAAATAGTAGATGTGCACTAAATGTTTATTGGATTGAACTGATTACCTGACCTACCTACTTTCTCTTTCTGAAATACCCTTACTTCTTTTGTCTATGCAAATTCTGTGCCTCCTTTGGAACTCACCTGTTCAATGAAATATTTCCTGCTTTGCAGTCCATGCTAATTTCTGAACTCTTACTGTATTCAATGCTGTACCACACAGCAAACTCTTAAGGAATCTAGAGCAATGACGTAAGTGTCTAAAGCATTTCTGTAATACGTTAATTAATATAGAAACAAAATTACTAGTTAATCTGTTAAAACAAATATTTACTCAGTACTTGCTGTGGTAAGGCACTGTGCTAGTCTTTAAGGGGACATAGGTAAACACTTCCTTCAAGGAGCTTACAGTTTAGTAAGAGGGATAAAACACATAACAGATAAGTGGTGAGTTTCATAAGGGATGTATTTTGAGAGTTCAGATTAGGCTAGTTAGAGAGTAAAGGTTTGTGGATTTGATTGCTATTGGGTAAAATTTAAACTACATAAAGCAGGTATTATTATTCCTGTGTTATTGATGAGAAAAAATGACACCCAGAGAATTTAAGGGTTGTGACCAAGCTCATAATGATCCATGACTGATACAGCTGAAATTTAAACCTAGTAAATCTGCCTGCGGAATCTCTTCCTTTAATCGCAACACCAGAGTTTAGAGGTGGTACTGATAAGAGTTAGCAACACCGGGGTGGGCGTGCTGGCTCATGCCTGTAATCCCAGCACTTTGGGAGGCTGGGGCAGGCAGATCATGAGGTTAAGAGATCAAGACCATCCTGGCCAACATGGTGAAACCCTGTGTCTACTAAAAATACAAAAATTAGCTGGGTGTGGTGTTGGTGCTCAGCTGTAGTCCCAGCTACTGGGGAGGCTGAGGCAGGAGAATCACATGAACCCGGGAGGCGGAGGTTGCAGTGAGCTGAGATTGTGCCTCTGCACTCCAGCCTGGCAACAGAGCGAGACTCTGTCTCAAAAAAAAGAAAAAAAAGCAACACTGATTGGATATGGGGAATAATGAAGTAGAGCAGGAAAAAGTGACATCAGAGATGGCCTGAACGATGTGATTAAGAAAGTGATAGTGCTATTGATAACATAGGGCACAGGATAAGACATACGAGTATAAGGAAAAATCAGTTAATTTGGGGCATACTGATTTTTAGATATCAGTGGGGAGGGGACATCTAGCAGTTAGAAACGTCAGACTGGATGTGAAATGCAGTTCAAAATAAGGGAAACCTGAATGGCCACAAAATATCTAAAAGCACGTCTAACCTTAGTAGGAACTGTGGAAATAGAAGTTAAAAACATGTTTTTCCCACCTACTAGTTTGGAGGGGAATAAGAATTCTTATACAGTACTAGCTTTAGAGCTATTTGGCAATTATCTAGTAAAGTTAAATCTGCATATACTCAATAACTCAGAAATTTCATTTTTAGGTAGCTGCCTTAGAGAAACTCTTATGTGCAAGAATGTTCATTGCAGTGGTGTCTATAAAGGTGAAAAATGTTTAATGTTCATTAATTAGAGAATAGATAAATCATGGTATACAATAGATTATTATGCAGTAAAGTGAACTATATATTCATCTATCAACATGGATATCAGAAACATGATATAGAGTGAAAGATGAAGGTTGCATTTTGTTACTATTGATGAAAAAATTAAAAACCTACATCATTTAGCTGGGCATGGTGGCTTATGCTTGTAATCCCAGCACTTTAGGAGGCTGAGGCAGGTGGGTCACTTGAAGTCAGGAGTTCGAGACCAGCCTGACCAACATGGTGAAACCCCGTCTCTACTAAAAATATATAATTAGCCGGGTGTGGTGGCGCATGCCCTCAATCCCAGCTACTTGGGAGACTGAGGCAGGAGAATCGCTTGAACTCGGGAGGCGGAGGTTGCAGTGAGTTGAGATTGTGTCATTGCACTCCAGCCTGGGCCACAAGAGTGAAACCCCATCCTCCCGACCCCTCCACCCTCCCACCCCCCCAAAAAGCCCTGCATCATTCATATGTGTGTGTTAATTTTTTCATACGGGCATATACACATAGAGGATTGTGAATTGGAAAAATATGTGCTATTCTTGTTTTATCTGTCCTCTCTCTCCCCCTTTTGTTGCTTGGGTATTTTAAAGCATATCTCAGAGATCATGTTTCTAACAGATACAGACTTAAACACACACGTGCGTGCGCAGCCTGAGTATTTCCACACAAATTAAAGTTAGTAATCCTGAATAATTTATCTAAGACTAGTTTTCTGTTAAATTTTTTTCAGTTATCTCAAAGTCATCTTTTTTTTATTTTTATTTTTATTTTTGAGATGCAGTCTTGCTCTCTCATCCAAGCTGGAGTGCAGCGGTGCAATCTTGGCTCACTGCAGCCTCCACCTCCCAGGTTCAAACGATTCTCCTGCCTCAGCCTCCTGAGTAGCTGGGATTGCAGGCACCTGACTAATTTTTGTATTTTTAGTAGAGATGGGGTTTCACCATGTTGGCCAGGCTGGTCTTGAACTCCGACTTCAAACGATCTGCCAGCCTTGGCCTCCCAAAGTGCTGGGATTGCAGGCGTAAGCCACCGTGCCCTGTCAAAGTTGTCTTTTTTATAGTTGGTTGTTTAAAGATTCCAGCGAAGTCCACACATTGCATTTGGCTTAATGTCTCTAAAAGAGTCTCCTTTAAGGAGTGATTTTTGTTATTTGTTTGAAACAAAAGTGTTAGGATTTTAATTTTTTTGTAGATTAGAACCATCAGAGAGCCTTGAGGAAAACCAGCGGAACCTCCTTCAGATGACTGAAAAGTTCTTCCATGCCATCATCAGTTCCTCCTCAGAATTCCCCCCTCAACTTCGAAGTGTGTGCCACTGTTTATACCAGGTATGCTTACAGTTAGAGATGACCATTATTAATCTAAAGTTAAATTATGAAGAATGCTTTATCAAAGAAGGATCTAGCTGCTGATGGTGTGTGGTTAACTATAATACTGAGTGAATTTGGGTGAATAACACATTGAGAATTGTTGTTGGAATTGTCTTTGAAAAAACTTAAATATTACTTAGGCAACAGTTTGAAGTAAGAGAAGACTTTAAAATACTAAATTTTCCTTGCACTGGGAGCAAGTTTAAAATGCAGTGAATCCACTGGATGTGATGGGTGTGACTGAAATGAACATATTATGGATTTTTGTTGTTGTCGTCTATTAACCTAAATTATTTACAGGGTGTTTCACAGTTAAGGCGGGTCTCCTCCTCGCTTTTTTACCTTGTGAATTGCTTGATCATCTGTGATTTTGGTTTCTTCATTAATGTATAATTAGTTTGTGTCAGGTTTTCCCAGGATAGACTGATTGTTCTGTTTATTTTATGTAGCATGTTTCTTAAAAGAGATATTGCATCATCATCATTCAGACCAAATTACTAGACTTTCTAACATTAGCACTGCAAGTAATGCATCTGAATTCAGAAGATAGCCATAGTCATGGCCTTCTTTTTGAAGGAATTAGGTCTATGTTCTTTTATGCCTTCTACTGTGTTTTTGAATTGCACATTGCAGTTTTAGGAATTATTTATTCCAAGGGAGATCCTGCAAATGCACGTTAGCCTTTTGGAAACTATGGTTCTGGAAGAAACATTAGTGGGTCTGGAATTTGGGGTAGGGGTGGGTATAAGGTAAATACACAGTTATCAAAACCCATGTCTTTGTGTCTCTCTCTTTGCAGAGTCATCGCAGCCATTTGCTTTTTTTAGCACACGGCTTCAGTTGCTTAGAGACGTTAACAGCATCATTGAAATCACCATTTTAAAAGCTGTTTGAGGCTGCTCTATGTGAATTTTTTCCCCATTGCTATTTTTAAAGATGTATTTGTTCTATCTGTAAAAAAGCTTTTCACAGTATACCTAGATGATAAAACATACTTAACATTGTCTCTCTTAATTTATCATGACTTTTCTGTCTTTACAAAAAGACTCAAAGAAACTTAGGAAAATCCTAATTTTTTCAGCTAGTTAAATCTGACTCTAAAGGGTGGTTTAGTTATAATATGAAACTTAATACAGTGAATATCTTCTCTTAAGTTTGGGCTGTATTCAGGTGTCTCTTTAAATTTATTTAGTAATTGTTCTATTGATGAAACTAGGCAGACAGGAAATAGCACATATTAAAAATAGTCTGGGTTGACTTCTTGGTTGGCTTTGTGGTAACTGGTGTCAGAGAGCAAGTGGGTTTCTAAAATGACAGTGGCTTTGACTTTAGCTGGTTAAAAGTGAATGGGGACTGACTACATGATTACATGGTCTAGGAGATTGTAGTAGAATTTCTTCATGTGGTTGTCATCCTAAAAGAAAAATCTTTTTGTATGTATCATCAGCAAACTTGGAGACCATTTCAAGACCATGATTCTGATAATGTAAAAGGAACAGGTCTTAGCACTTATTTAGTACTTAAGAAATATTTAATGAAGAAATAAATTTCCCCATCCCTCCCACCTAAGTAAACAAGATTCTTGCCAGCTTTCATAGCTGAGAAAGGAGGAAAATAGTGAAAATAGAAAATAGATTTTTAAACACTATATGTGGTGGTTATTAAACAGTATGTTATGCTTTTTAGAGCACTTCACAATAAAATATCCTATATTAATAACAAACCTAGATTATTATGTTAAAATTTCACATAAAATTATTATCTTTAAAAACATGAATTAAATGTGGTATTAGTGCATTGAGTATTGGGTAAAAGCATTGTTGAAGAGCAGAGACAGTATGTTGTGTTGTTATTAAATAAGGCTTTATTTTTTAATTAGTAATTGGTAACATTTACTGATTAGAAAGAAAGATAGGGCCGGGCGCGGTGGCTCAAGCCTGTAATCCCAGCACTTTGGGAGGCTGAGACGGGCAGATCATGAGGTCAGGAGATCGAGACCATCCTGGCTAACACGGTGAAACCCCGTCTCTACTAAAAAATACAAAAAACTAGCCGGGCGAGGTGCCAGGCACCTGTAGTCCCAGCTACTCGGGAGGCTGAGGCAGGAGAATGGCGTAAACCCAGGAGGCGGAGCTTGCAGTGAGCTGAGTTCCGGCCACTGCACTCCAGCCTGGGCGACAGAGCAAGACTCTGTCTCAAAAAAAAAAAAAAAGAAAGAAAGAAAGATAGGAAAAACGCTTTGGTCTCAAGATAGTATTTTATTGAGTCTGCTCCCCAAACCTAGTTTTTTTCCTTTTCATTTGCTCTTTTTTTTTTATTTGTCTTCCCTCTTCTGACTTCTTCTTGCCCCTTTGCCTTTGGCAGTAACACAAGTGTAGCTTCCTGCCCTTCTGTGTTCTGCCTGGAGGGATAGTAGTCCCTTGGCTCCTGCTTTGGGACTTACTGGGGAAATGTTGAAAGGGAAATGAGTATATTGCTAGCTGATAAACTTCCCTGGACTTTAGCCCCTTTTTTGAGTTCATATCTTGGCCTTTAAGCCTTTTAAAATCATGCTTTAACCAGCTGTATTACTTTATATACCTTCCTTCCTTAGTTGACTGATTAAGGTTATATAAGAATAGCCAACTGTGAACATGTGTCAGATTTATAATTAAATCATTTTCTCATGTGTTGTTTTCACTTCTCCTGATGGTTTTAGAATAAAGATAAAATAATTCCCAGAGTGCATATTCTCTTATGGTGAGAGAATTCTAAGAACTAATTTATGATTCTAAATAAATCTCACCTTTTTTCAGTAAATCTCCTTCTCCAAACTGAAGTAGTTTACACAAATTTTTCAGGCTATAAATGATAGTTATATACCATGGTTACTAATACATTTGTATATAGTCTAAAGTTTGAAACAAAGCTCGGTGAGCTAAGGGGCTGTGTCTTCTTGTTTTACTGCTATTTCCCAATGCCTAGAATGGTATTTGACATTTGGGTGCACAATAACTGCTTGGATAGATGAATGGGTGGGTGGATGAATGGATGTCTAACTAACTTAAAGCCCAAGTTATGGTTATGGTGTTGGATGCCCAGAATTCCTAGAATAAGATGCCATCTATTTGTGGATTAAATAATTCTGACATGGTTTTTGAAATATTTTAAAAATAATTATTCTGCCTAGGCTAGTCCTATCAAGAGTCTTTTAATTTTGAAAGAATTCTCTGGTCTAGAAAGAGCTCTGAGAGATGAAGCCAATATGTGTCTGGAGTTTTGGGATTTTTTAGGTGGCCTTTTTTTTTTTTTTTTTTTTTTTTTTTAGATATTTTGATCAATGGTCAACTGTAATATGTGAAGTTTTAAGCAGGCCTACAGTTTTGTTCTGTAATTTTCTCTGCAGTTTCTTCACTTTAATAATATTAATGCTTCTTACTAGTTGAGCTGATAACCTTCTTCTCCCAAATGTTGCAGAGCTTTTAACCTCTGATTAAAACCATTTCAGGAAGTAGCCTGCAAACATTGAAAAATAATGTGAAATGATAAGAGTAATCTTTTTTAGGGAGAGAGAGGTCTTTAATTCAGAATTTCTAAAGTGCATTTTTATATTTATCCATATAATTTTTATTTCTTTGTTCAATAGGATCTTAATTAAATGCCAGGTGTTGGAAAAAGAACTTAAAGTCAATTGAAGGATACACAGAGAAGAATTTTACATATCAAGAAAAAATTATGTAGACACAAATGTTTTTAGTGTGTGATCTACTTGTAATGAGTATTTTATATTAAATTTCTCAAAAGCTAGGAATTAACCAAAATGTAAATATTTAATATCCTCAAATTCACTTGGGGAGAGTTTTTCTGTGATTCATAGCCAGAAATAGTAGACATGATTGGGTCTCAACATTTCTTGCTGTTTTAGTGCTTGGCTTAAAAATGTAATAAAAATTAAAACCCAGAATTAAAATTCATTCCTCAAAATTCAGTTGATTTCTAATTTTTTGTTGATTCCATTTGTGTTACATTTTATGGTATAATTTTATGTACAAGCCAACATTGTTTTTGTTGCTGTATGTAGTCGGTGCTGTGACTTGTTTGTGCTCATCTCTGTTCTGTAGGCAACTTGCCACTCCCTACTGAATAAAGCTACAGTAAAAGAAAAAAAGGAAAACAAAAAATCAGTAAGTTTGGAGAACTTTTTACTAGCTGTTTCTTTCAAAGCAAAACAAAAATCTTTTGCTGTTTGTTAAGAATATCTTCACTTCAGCCTATTTGACCTTCACTGTAAAATCATTCTACTAATTCTGGCACAAAATAGCTTTCATTTCAATTAACCCTGGAATTAAGTTACATTGAAACATTCTCTGTGTTCCTTTGGTTTGATTTATCCCAAAGGCAATTTGTGGGCATTTGTTGCATTGGATATCCTTGGTCTAATTTTATTATTGTTACTTTTAAAATTATAAATGAATGCAAAGAAACTTAATTTCAAGGCCTTAGGAAACGCTGACTCTCTTCATTCTTGCTTCTTGTTTGAAGGTAATGTGAGTGGTTTCTTTTTCCAGAGATGACAGTGTTTCTTAATTGTTAGAAGTATATGGTGGGAAAGTGTCACTGTCTAAATCTTACCTAAAAGTTGCTAAATTTTATTTTTTTACTCTTCATATTTTTATCTAGGCAGTCCCAGGCATAATTTAGATATTTGTGCATAGTTTCCTAGAAATTTTAATGGTAAAACTACTTTTACCTCAAAAAAAAAAGGAGGTAAATGATAAGATAGTATTTTTGAGATAAAAGAAAACTGAGTTTGTATGTGTAGAAAAACACATCATTCTGCAAACATAATGTGAATATACTCTCTGCTTCTATGAACTTGGCCTGATTTATTTAAAAGGAAGAAAATTATGAGAGTCATAATTATTTTCTTCCAGTGAATGGAATTTGTACAAAATATAACATGCATTCATTTAACATTTGCCATTATTTGTCAGAGTGACTTATCAGGCTGAGCCCTGTCTTTGTTCATATAATCCAAATGATTGTAGAGTAAGATGTAAAGAAAACTTTTAGGAGTCAAGTAGGTAGTTTTCTTAAAAGGGTGTAATTTAGAATACAGTGTTCATCTGGTTTCATCTTTCATTCCTTTCAACTTTACATATAATAAAGCTTTATGGCAGGGCACAGTGGCTCATACCTGTAATCCCAGCACTTTGGGAGACCAAGGTGGGAGGATCTCTTGAGCCCAGGAGTTCAAGACCAGCTTGGGCAACATAGCAAGTCATCTCTACAAATATATATATATATATTTTTTCATTAGCCAAGTGTGGTGGTGTACTCCTGTAGTCCCAGCTACTCGGGAGGCTGAGGCAGGAGGATTGCTTGAGCCCAGGTGGTTGAGGCTGCAGTGAGCCGTGATTGTACCACTGTACTCCACCATGAGTGACAGAGTAAGACCCTGTCTCACAAAAATCTCACAAAAAAAGAAAAAGCTTTACATATGTTTCTAAGCTTTACATATAAATTGTCTAAGCGTTAAATATAGATTTTTAAAAATTCAAATCAAAATTTAAATTTATAGACATACTTTTGTTGTGTCCATTGAAGATTTTATTTTTGAGTATATTAAGTAAATTTGACTAGCTATGATCAAATTGATTGGATTATAAAGACGTTTCTAATGCTTCAGACTTCTAATTCTCAGTATATGTGAGTTTAACATAATGTACACCATCATCGTTGAAATTAATTTGCTGCTTCTAACACTCTTGTTCAGTGTTATACTAATGCCATTTTGTAGTGTATCACATAATTAAAATTCAGGCTTTCTGTGTTTCTCTAAAGCATGTTTTCTAGCCTTCCTAACACTGCTTTATTTATTAAGATTTTATCTAAAATTGTTTCTTGAAATGTTTTTTCTACTAGAGTTGTTTTCAAAAAAAATTTTTTTAATTTCTGAGTAATACTAAGTTTTGGAATATATTTCTCAGTACAGGTAATATGAGCTCCTCGTGGAAACAAGGGGAATCTAATTGGTAATTTCAGATATTTTAGAGTACATTCCAAAGTATGAAGACAGTATACTCATAAATTTAAGTTGTTTTATGGAGTTGTGTGCTTTAACAAAATCTAATGATCTTTAAGAGCTGACTTTCTTTTTGGGTGTATGTATCATGGATTGGAATATGTAAAATATAGAGAGATGTGGCTTCTAGTATATAACTGTGTAGTCACATTACAGATAACTGTTTATTCTCAAACATATAGTGTATAATGAGGTTTACTTTGAAAGTTAACTGTCTGCCTAACTCAGGGAGAATGCAGTAACTAAGCATATATGGGTAGTAACGCTCTTGCTGAAGTGTAGTTTGTGACTGCATGCATTCACATTACGTAGTCAGCTTTTACCAGAGGAAGAAAGGGGACATTTGGCTGATAACGGGTCTCAACACACAGACTGGCCCAACTTTGACCTTTTATGCAGAATGTCTCTTGGATCCAAATTAGATTTTTATGAATTAAAAAACCAATAGAGCATGTATGTATTATGAGGTAAAATTACATTGGCATCAATTAGTGTTGAATGAAAAAAAAACAGTCCTTTTATAAGTTGACTTATGAAACTTGTTATATAGCATTTTTATTGGTTTTTAAAATCAGTTTTTAGTTCCAAAATTATATTGATTCTGCCATCAGTGTGATACATATTTATATGATACATGAAACAGTATGTGTTCCTGAGGTGTGGATATTTTGGGTTTTAACATGAATTATTTTTAAAGATGTGGAAGATGGTAAAACTGTGGTACTTTTTGTAAATTTTACAATATTCTTTTGGGAAATCACTTAGTTTTTCATTAAATTCTGATGCTGAGTACCATTAAGTATAAATCAGGTGTAAATATGAGTCACACTTTAAAACTTCTTTGTGCTAGAGAAAACCAGTAAATAGCTACTTCCAAGAAAGTATTTTGTCTAATTGATGATAACCATTACAAATTTCCTTGTTCCTTCTCCACTCCCAGTGCTTCATTTTACTAGCGTAAAAAATGAAACAGTATTTTGAAAGCTCTCTATGTGTTTCACAGCAGGTTAACATTTTATAAACTAACTGGTTCTTTGAAAATTAAACTATGGCTTTTAGTTTTTTAAAAACCGTTTTAGAATTTTAATGGGTTAAACTTATTAGATGCTAATTCTTTTAAAATAATCTATTTTTAAATAATTATAAAGTAATTTTTAATCCTTTTCCCTCCTGCTGACTCACTCCTTAAGGGCTTTAAAATGTTATAGGTTTGTTTTGTCTGCCTTTTTATATTTATTTATTTATTTATTTATTTTTGAGACAGAGTCTCTCTGTGTCACCCAGGCTGGAATGCAGTGGCACAATGGCTCACTGCAACCTCCACTTCCTGGGTTCAAGCGATTCTCCTGCCTTAGCCTCCCAAGTAGTTGGGATTACAGGTGTGCGCCACCACGTCCAGCTACTTTTTGTATTTTTAGTAGAAATCGGGTTTCGCCATGTTGGCCAGGCTGGTTTTGAACTCCTAGCCTCAAGTGATCTGTCTGCCTCGGCCTCCCAGAGTGCTGGGATTACAGGTGTGAGCCACCACGCCCAGCCAGAGAGTTGTCTAAGATTAAAATTTGGGAGTTTTAGAAGAACCACTCAGTAGCAATGATGGTCTATGAATATTCTAAAATTATGTGAAGAATTTTGTGTGTGTGAATGCATACATTCATTTTTCTAACCTTTATCAGATTTCAGAGAGGTTCCTCATCCCCAGAAGGTTGAAACACCGTACTGGAATAGTTGAAGCACTCGAATTTTTTCTTAATTTTACATCTTTCTATAGTTTCAGCTAAAACTTCTGTGTCTAATTCTAAATTTATATATTTGAGCTAAAAATAAATGGTATTTAGGTTTTAAAGCCATTCTAATAAAGCAGCTATATTTAGTCACCTTCACCAGTTTCCGCTTATTTAAGAGTTAAGGTTGTTCTTCATGCAATAAACACTGTAACATAAAGAAAGCTTCCTGAACTACGTGTAGTGTAACTGAAGGTGGGACTATATTAGTTACAACTGACCTCTTTTTATCACCTCTTACAAATATTTTTTTCTCTAAAATCTAGTTTTTACTAACTTCCTATCAGAGATTATAGAAAGCTATTTTGAGATTATAAGCAGTGATAACGCATTTAAAATGTGGACTGCTTGAAGCACTGCATTGAACAGGGTGAAGTGAAATAATCCCGATTCTTTCCAGAGTTAATCTGGAGTCAGCCTATCATAATTTATGTCATAATTTCCTGTCATAACTTATGACAGGAAATATTTATTGAGGCATTGTGAAAAAAATAGCTACGTGATATTCTGTGTGTAAATCTGGGACCCCCCCCACCAACATCCTTTGAAATGAAGGTTTATCCTTGGAATCGCAGATTATTGAGTGGAATGCTACAGTTTTGTAGTCACTGCTAGTTTAAACAGCAGTTAGCCACACTAAGCAAAAATAGCTGTAGAGATTAAAATGTTACATTAAGTGTTCTTTAAAAATACACATATATAGTATATATAAAAAATGTAAATTGTAAAATATAATTTTCATCTATAACATGATTTAAAGTAGGGGACACTGGGAAGGGATGGGAGCTGAACCAGTTTTATAGCACTCTTCCCAAGCTAAGGTACCTTTTACTTTATCTTAATGTAGAATGTTTTATAAAGGGAAAATAATCCATTTTTAATATTGGGTTCACATTGCTTTTCAGGCTGGACAACCATTTCTTGAGTTCTTAAATTATTTTTATTTGACAGAATTATAAATTGAGGTAGATATAGGGATTCTCTCTTCTGGTGAGATCCTTTTTTCTTTTAGTTCCCCAAGAATTCCCATCCCTCCATGGTTTAAATAATAGGTAGGTTCTTATATTATAAAGGAAGCTATGAAGAAAAGGAACTGGCAGTAACATTACTTGTAAGTAAGTTGTTTTTTTTTCCCTCAGGAATCTAAGATTTTGTTTTGTATATGGCCAGCATTTTTTTCTTAAATTCAGTTGTAACTGGTACACAACAAAATGTAAATATGTACTATCAAGTATAGGGTGTTTTGGGGGTGTGCTGTTGAAAATTTAGTTTCACCTTATAAAGTTGACCACACTTTCATGTCTGTTAATCTTAGTAAATTATGATCATCTTTGTGTGAAAATTTGGTCTGCTTTCATTACTCATCAAACTTGCGGTACAAGTGATGATACAGTGAAGATCTTTTTTCAGGTTTCTTCTACCCATCTCATCCATGAGGTTTTTCTTTCCTCTGAGATACCTTAATTGTACTTTAATATGATACAAGACTAGAATTGAGAGGAAACCATTTTCTCATGTTTTGGGAGAAGAAAAAAATAGAAATATGTCATTCATGAGGACTGATTGATTCAGAGTGTTTGTGCGAAGTTTGACCTTTGAACTCTTTGTTTTCATGTCCTTATTTTAATTCAGACCTTATACTCAATTCTCAACTCCTTGTTTTTAGGTGGTTAGCCAGCGTTTCCCTCAGAACAGCATCGGTGCAGTAGGAAGTGCCATGTTCCTCAGATTTATCAATCCTGCCATTGTCTCACCGTATGAAGCAGGGATTTTAGATAAAAAGCCACCACCTAGAATCGAAAGGGGCTTGAAGTTAATGTCAAAGGTGAATTATTTTGATAATCTAACTATCTTAAATTCCCTTTGCAACTAAATTTTCAGCTTTTCTTATAGTACTTCCTCTTACATTTATATTTGAAATACCCTATGGTTTTCAGTTATGTGTTTTTGTTTTATTTTGTTTATATTACAAAGGAATTCATTAGATACCTGATGGACCTTATTTTCGTGAGAAAACATGTTGTTATAGCAGATGTCTTGTGTTATGAAGATCATTTTTTGCATAATCATTCTAGACATTCTGAAACAGACTAGAATGTAGACTATAGGATTTTTTTAAAAAGGCATTGAACATTTTTAATACGTATTTTTACATGTAAATATAATAATTGTATTTGGGAAGGATAGAAACACTACCTAAAATAAGTTATAGAATGAGGAATGATTAATTTTTAAGTACTAGCAGAAATATCAATGAGAAAATTCATGCTTTTAAAGAATATATTAATGTATAGACTTCATACAATAAATAATCTGATTATTTATAACCCTGTTTTATTGTATAGATACTTCAGAGTATCGCCAATCATGTTCTCTTCACAAAAGAAGAACATATGCGGCCTTTCAACGATTTTGTGAAAACCAACTTTGATGCAGCACGAAGGTAATTTACTTGCCACTTATTCAGTTGCTCTGTTTGAATCAAATATTTTCAGTTTCACATAAGTCCATGTACCTGTTTTACATGAAGTTCCAGTGTAGGTTTTTTTCTTTTCCTGCTCTAGGTCAAGACATAACTTGTCTTATTTTATTTTACTATAAAAGACAGTCATGAAATAAAATAATATTTTTTATAATTTGATAGTGATTTTCATATTTGAAAACCAAGAGGGATTTTTGACATGTCTGGTTAAATAAAGGATTTGAGGATGGTTCAATATGGGGACAAGGAAGAAGTAGGATTCTTTTTATTTAAAACTAAAACCATGGTATCAATAATACATAACAATGTTTAATAAGGTTTTTTTGATGTTAGAGTATTTGTGGTACTTAAATTTGGAAGTGTATCTAAACTAAAATGTTATTCTTTAAACCAAGTAAAGCAAACACGTAAGATTTTGTTTATGAGAAACTGAACTTTATGATTGTAGAAAACTTTTCTGCTAGATTTCCATAACTAGTTATTTCACTTTATTTCTCTGAGTTACTGGTTTATCTGTAAAGTGGGAATAAAGTCTTTGCCTGAGTTGTTTTTAGAGGGAAAAAAATGAGATAATTCATAAGAAAGTGTTTTGTAAATTTTATGTCTGGAATTCTGCTTTTCATGTAGTATGAATCTAATTGATCCTCATCATCTAAGCTAGGCTTGTACAACTCTCTCTTCCAGTTTATCATCATTGTAGTTGTTACTGACTGCTTTTCTGTTAGGGAAACGAGTTTAAAAGGTATATTGCTGAATGACAAGCCATGTTGGAAAGAGAGTGAATGTCAGCATAGGATTCATATTCTGGCACTCTGAGGACCCATACAAAGTTAAAAGGATCAAAGTTTTAATCCTAGCTCTGACAGGCTATGTATCTTTGGGGAAGTCTTTGTCTGGACCTTCATTTCCTTATCTGTAAAATACTAGCCTCTTTCCGAAGTTTCATCCATCTCAATTTTGTTGTTAAACTTCAGAGCCTACTTTGAAGCTGAAGCCAGGTATCAGAAGTGGAAAGCCAACTTTCTTCTTGTCCTTTTTGCTTTGTCTGATGTCAAGTCACATTTTGGGAACAAGCCCTCCATATTTGTAATCTCAGTTACTTCACAAAGTTACTTCATATAAATTTAATTCAAACATAAGTCTGGGTGTATCTGGTATTGAAAATTCTAATAACTTTGCATTTTTGAAGGTTTTTCCTTGATATAGCATCTGATTGTCCTACAAGTGATGCAGTAAATCATAGTCTTTCCTTCATCAGTGACGGCAATGTGCTTGCTTTACATCGTCTACTCTGGAACAATCAGGAGAAAATCGGCCAGTATCTTTCCAGCAACAGGTAAGATTTCCCAGTCATGGGGATAGTGAATACTCTCTGTTTAAATTTAGATTAATAAAATTATTGGTAATGAATAGTGCTTTTTACTTTGCATCTTCTTGGACTAAGAATTATGGTTTAGAAAGAGAAAGATTCTTTTTTTCAAAAAAATACAAACAAAAGGTTAAGTCATATTAAATAATCAAGAAACCTACCTAGGTTCCAGTGGTTATTATTATTATTTTTTTGTCAAGTTAAGAAATCACAGATTCGCTCTTTGGGTTTTTATGGCTTGCAAACTGTCATAGACCCAGAGTTCAAATTAGCGTTGGCATTTGAATCTGAAGAACAGCTAATTCGTAGGAATTCAGTAATTAAAATATTGTCAGCGTTTTAATTCTATGATAAACTCATTTGTGATACTTTAAGTATATGCAATAAAGCTTTGTATAGAAAATACCAGCCTGACATGGTGGCTCACGCCTGTAATCTCAGCACTTTGGGTGGCCTAGGCAGGCAGATCACCTGAGGGCAGGAGTTCGAGATCAGCCTGGCCAACATGGTGAAACCCTGTCTCTCGTAAAAATGCAAAAATTAACTGGGCATGGTGGCAGACGCCTGTAATCCCAGCTACTTGGGAGACTGAGGCAGAAAAATCGCTTGAACCGGGAGGCGGAGGTTGCAGTGATCCAAGATCGTGCCATTGCACTCCAGCCTGGGCCACAAGAGCTAAACTCTATCTCAGAAATAAAAAAAAAAAAAAGAAAATACTTAAAAATTGAAATTATTAATTTGGGCATTGTTTCATTAATCTTGGTAGTCTCTTGTGTATCATAAATTACTTGCTGTCCCATCTAGTTATATAAACTTGTAAAGAGACCAAATTCCTATGTATGAGGAGTCCCTAACAAAGGAAAAATGAGTTCAGATTATTTTTAAATGCCAATAAAAATGGTTAGCACATTCACGGGAAAAGTAGTGGACTGTGAAGCTAAGGGTAAGCAATTGGGAGAAGGGAGTTTAAATGACAGGGCATTTTCATCTTTTATGAGTTATTAATGGATTGAAGTAAACATGGTCCTGAGGTCTTTTTGGTGCTGTTTACAAATCAGCAGAGACCACCAGCTGACAGTAAAAGGAAAAGCAACCAGTTACAAGTTAAAGAAATGTGTAGCGCAAAATGTGAACTGCTAATTTTTTTTCTAAGTAGTTTGCTGTATCTAGGGATCATAAAGCTGTTGGAAGACGACCTTTTGATAAGATGGCAACACTTCTTGCGTACCTGGGTCCTCCAGAGCACAAACCTGTGGCAGATACACACTGGTCCAGCCTTAACCTTACCAGTTCAAAGTTTGAGGAATTTATGACTAGGTAAAGTACAACCTTGAAATAGTTGATTGCATTCTTTTTGTTTGAGAAGCAGAGTTTGCCCACCAGGCCACTTGTTAGATATGATAGAAGACTATGAGGAAAGATGTATTTAATAATCACATTGCCATGTTTGGGGATCCAACTATGTATTATTTATATATATAGGGTGTGTTTTTTATATGTTGATTGTCATAACAATAGTAACAAATCATATTTTATCATCTTGCTTTCATAAGTTTTCACATTTAGTACTTACCAGGGAGTGAAGACAACATTATTTTCAAATTATAGTTAAGGAAGACGCAACTCAATGTGAATAATTGACTTGCTTAAGATTCCACACCTGTTTCATAGGTCTTTTGGTTTTAAGTGAAGGACTTTTCTACTACACTGTAACATTTTTCAGAACCCTCATAAAGGTTAATGGTTTTGACTTCTTTCAGATTAAGGTCCAGAAAATATAGTATACTTCAATATTGCTATAAAATTTCTGTGGACTTTTGTTTGAATCCCATTTAGTGGGATTTAGTTTGTGAACCAAAAGATCCTCATTGTTAGACACTTACTCTATGATGATACAATGGGAGTAATTTGCTGAATCTTTTAAAGTACCTTTCACAGGACTTGATGCTTAATAAGTGCTCTTTGGTGTCTGTGAGTTGAGTGTTATGTTCATAGTTTGTGCCAAAACAGAAAAAACAGGATCTGATGATGAGAAGTTAAAGATTTGTATATAATATGCCTTGAATTGTAAGTGCTTGTTATTAGTTGTATTGCATATAGGTCATGGTTTTGTATATATAAATCCAAACCAATGATACTGTTAAAAGAATATATGAATATATGAAAGAATGTATAAACATAAGAATGTATGGGTATATAATGTCCTTTCCAAATTAATTTTTATTTTTAGCTCTATTAGATTTTTCTCAGTGCAACAAATGTTTATTCCTGTGTAATTAAGGGCATATTTTCCATACAGAATATTCACATTACCTAACTGAAAATTATATACTACAAAAATATAATACTATTTTTAGGCCAGGCATGGTGGCTAATACCTGTGATCCCAACATTTTGAGAGGCCAAGGCAGGAGGATTGCTTGAGGCCGGGAGTTCAAGACCAGCCTGGACAACATAGCAGGACTCTATCTCTACAAATAATAGAGTATTAACCAGGTGTGGTGGTGCGCACCTGTGGTCCCAGCTACCTGGGAGGCTGAGGTGGGAGGGTTGCTCGAGGATGCTGTGAACTGTGATTGCACCACTGCATTTCCAGCCTAGGTGACAGAATGAGACCTTGTCTGTGCAAAAAGAAATGAGTAAAAAAAAAATAAGTAAATATAAATATAAAAATGAATGAATCAAAACAATTTTAAATTTGACATCACTGAGGACATCCTAGCCATTTTTCTAGGAAACTATTTTTATCACTCCTTTTTTTCTAAGATCCTACCTTCCCTTACAAAGCAATCTTTTGTGCTTTTGAAGATTAAGTGATCCAATATGTATAATATACTTAGCGTACTATCTGGTACTTGTAAACTGTTTAATAAATGTTAGATCTTATTTTTGTTCTAAATTCCCACTGATGCTCTTGGAGACCCATTTTCTTTTAAAAAAAAAAATGAAGGTAGCTTTATAATATTTTCAGTTATTAAAAAAAATTATTAAATTACTCGATATAGAAATCTAAAGAAGAAAGTAAAAAAAATAAAAATTGTTTATCCTCCCTGTCAGAAATAATTCAGTTAACGTTTGCTGAATAGTCTCCCAGTCATTTATCTATGCACATGTATAATTATTTCTCCTATCAAATGATATCTAGGTTGTTTCCATTAATATTTTTAAAATTCTGACCTGGTACCAGCAGCACGATGGGCTGAGCTAATGCAATCTCTTTCCCAAGACATAAGACTCAGAAATACTAGGTATAAAAGAAAATATGTATAGTTTAAAAAATTTTAGGCCGAGTGCGGTGGCTGTTGTCTGTAATCCCGGCACTTTGGAAGGCCGAGGTGGGTGGATCACCTGAGGTCAGGAGTTGGAGACAAGCCTGGCCAAAATGGTGAAACCTCATCTCTACTAAAAAAATATATATATATATATATAAGCTGGGTGTGGTGGTGGGCACTTGTAATCCCAGCTACTTGGGAGGCCAAGGCAGGAGAATCGTTTGAACCCTGGAGGCAGAGGTTGCAGTGAGCCGAGATCGCGGCACTGCACTCCAGTCTGGTCAACAAGAGCGAAACTCCGTCTCAAAAAAAAATAAAATTTATAGCTGAAGCTAGTTTCTAAGCAAATTACCTAGCATACAGTCAGTACAGACAGATAAATGGAAAATATGAAAGAGGTTAAGAGATGCAGAAGATAGAATGAGAAGGTCCAAAATATGTCTAGTAGGTGTTCCCTAGAAATTGAGCTCAGTGAGAATGGGGAGAAGTAATATTTGAAAGGCTAATGGATGGATGTTTTCTGGAGTTGATGAATAACGTGTATCTTGAGGTTAAAGAAGCACACTGAGTCTTGAGCAAACTATATAACAATTAAACCAGGCTTTAATACATATGGGAACATAACATATGGTAAAACTGGTATTCAAAATCGAGATTAGGGTGGCCTTTCAGTAAATGGTGTTGATACAACTGAGTAATGATCTGGAAAAATACTTTCATACCATTTATGATAGACTCCCATAAATCAAAAAAGCATGAGCAAAGCTAAGGCCTTTTTCATCCATTCAAAATCCATAAACTAGAAAAGATTGATAAAATGAATTCATTAAAAAATCATAAACTTCTGTCTGGGACAAAAACGTCATGAGTAAAAACAATCCTATGGTTAATATCCTTGTCCAATAGTTCTCTTAGAATAGTCCTAAAAGTGCTTTTGTGGTTCAAAGAGTAGTACCTTGAAATTTTTGGTGCATGTTGCCAAATTACCCTTTAGAATGTTTTTCATTTTAGTATTTTATTGTTTATCCAGTTAGAGACTTTTTTTTACATACTCAGTAGACAACATAAAGCCTCATAGTTACTCTGTTCTTTTTCTTTTAGGCATCAGGTACATGAAAAAGAAGAATTCAAGGCTTTGAAAACGTTAAGTATTTTCTACCAAGCTGGGACTTCCAAAGCTGGGAATCCTATTTTTTATTATGTTGCACGGAGGTAAGACATACTATGTTTTGGTGTCCCTTAACAGAATTTTTTAAATTATAGCAAGAGACGGCAAGTTTGGTTTTTCCTAATTGACTTAACAGGAATTGAAGACAAGTTTACCTGGGAGCATATAACAGGATAAATAGCCTGCCTTTCCTAAAATGATGGTCAGTATCTAGTAGCTGCTTTTGATACTACCCATTTCATACTGGTTTCTCTGTCCTACATCATTTTTTAAAATACTGCCTGCCAAGAGTCAAAAATTACCAAGAGTTAAAAACCCACAAAGAATATGTTGTTTTCAAGTATATTCTGATTAAATAGTACTCACAACATGATAACCGGGAACTTTTTTTAAAGGAAGAAATAAAACTGTAAAAGCCTATTTCTGAGAACTTTTAAAAATATGCTGTGTAAGATGGCATCAGGGTGATTTAGAAAATAATTCAAAGGAGTGGTGGAAAATACCTGTGAAGATGGTGCAGGGGGTGGCCTGGAAAATGGTTCTTGTTCATGCTGCCCTCAGTTGAGGCTAGTTCCTAGAAAGCCTTTCTGGAAATGTTGTGAGCTCTTCTTTAATAATAGGTATGATGCTTGCCTTGCTTTCCCTACCATTGTCTTTTCTTTCTTGCCTCATTTTACCTTCCTTTTGAAAACTCATCTGTGACATTATTTCGTCAGTTTGACTTCTTCGCATTTACCATGACATACATTCATGGTAATTGAACCTTAGAGACAACATGATATGTAGAGAAACCACTGACTTTGGAATCTCAAGGACCATGTTTAGACTTACTTCTGCTACTCATTAGTTGTAGACTTAATCTTTACCAGTTTCCTGAATTTAACAGTATTTAACATCCATGACCATTAAGTTAGTAGACTTACATTGTTAGTCAACTTACTAGCCACAGGTGGCAGTGTGTGGGAAACAAATTGAGGTTGAGAAATAGTAGAGAGATGGTGAAGGAAGATCAGTGGAAGATGGGAAACTTGTCTAATTGGGTAATTCAGATAGCCTTAAGACCAAGAAGTCCAAAGGACTGGAGCATTAGGGAATCAAGAAAGTAAGAAAATTGCATTGAACCTCCCCCCGCACCCCCCTGCCCTTTGACAACTCTAAGTAACCCCTCCTCACCTTCCCATGAAAGACCTCTCTCCAGCTCGCATCTCAGTTGCCATTTCTAAATTGCCTAAGATCATTTTAATTTTCGTTTGCACTTGAGATGAACCATATTTGTATTCTAACCCCAACCTTTAATACAACCGGGATATTTTTACTTTCCCTTTGTTGTCTAAGTAAAAAGCAGACATTGTAAGGGAGGTAGCAGACGTGTATCCCTGTCTTCTTTAAAATCTTATTAGTTTACAAATAGCAAAGATTTATGGTAAACAAAGCTGGGTTTTTTTTCAGGATCAGAAACTATTATATTTGTATTCTTGCTCTGTGGTGATCTAGCAAAAACTAAAGGAAAGCAGATTGGACCTGCTACAGATCCCTTAGTGAGATTCAATCAGTTAGGTTTCCATGAAACCTATTGAGTGTTGTGGCTTTAGAGTGCTAAGAATTCTCAGCTCTGCTGCTTATTAGCTGCATAATTTTTTTTTTTTTTTTTTTGAGATGGAGTTTCACTCTTATTACCTAGGCTGGAGTGCAATGGTGCGATCTCGGCTCACTGCAACCTCCACTTCCTGGGTTCAAGTGATTCTCCTGCCTCATCCTCCCGAGTAGCCGGGATTACAGACATGCACCACCATGCCTGGCTAATTTTGTATTTTTAGTAGAGACGGGGTTTCACCATATTGGCCAGGCTGGTCTCAAACTTCTGACCTCAGGTGATCTGCCTGCCTCAGCCTCCCAAAGTGCTAGGATTACAGGTGTGAGCCACGGCACCTGGCCTTAGCTGCATAATCATAAATATAAGTTTATTTTTCCAAATCTGTTGCTTCATCTGTTAAAGCTGGGATGTGTGCTTATAAAAACTGTCTACCTCTCCTATAAAGTGTTTTTTGACCTGTAAAGTTATGTAAGGAGTAAATTTGAGATTTTCTTTTTTTCTTTCATTCTTTTTTTGGGGAATATGGCACTGTCAGTTTCAGATTTTCAATCCTTTTAGTTTCTTACTTAGACCTACTGGAGCTCCTCCTGGCCTTCATTTTTACCTGGTGTGACAGATGAGTACACAGTACATCAGAGCAGAGCATCCATTTACTCCATTATGAAGGTCTTGTCTGTCTGTATGCCATCAGTTTTGTCAAAGAGCACTTGGGTTTGACTTCTTTTGATATTCCTGCGTTTCTGGGGCTTAGACAACCATGTGTTAAGTGATGCTTTTTGAATTGTGGATTTTCTAATCTCCTTATAGATAGTCCACAGATGTTTCAGACTTGAAATGTCCAAAACTTAATTCAGTATATCTTCAAATCAACCTCCTCTTCACACCATATTTCTCTTTCTCAGTAGCATCATCATCCCTTCTAGTTCCCCATCTAGAGACCCTAATCATTTTAAATTCTTTCCTCTTACTTCTTTTATCTTTCTCATTGTTAGTCACCAAATCTTGGTTTTACCTGTGAGATCCTGGGCAATCAATTAAGTTATTCTAGTTATTATTGCAAAGCAGTCATTTGTATTTTCTCAAGAATAGCTTTTAGGAAAAGCATGAATTAGAGCAGAGCCTACCCAGATAAAGAGAACTAGATGACTGTGGTGCTGGAACTGGCTACGCTCTTTGACTGTCTCTTGGTTTTGTGTTCAACTCTTCCTCATGATTTTCTTCTTTCTGTATCCTTTCAGCTTTTGCCCCAGATAGTAACCCCTTCATTGTCTCAGTACTGCATGTCTGAAATTTTAGAAAGAAAATATGATTCAGCTAAAAAGTATCCCTGCTTGGCAGAAACTTTAATGTTAGGTTCTGGCCAGCCAGTTGATTTCTGGCTGCCCCTATGTCCAGTATGTGCTCCTGGCCCAGCAGTCATGTGATTCAAAATGTGACCACTTGGCTGTGCACAGTGGCTCGTGCCTGTAATCCCAGCGCTTTGGGAGGCTGTGGCGGGCAGATCATGAGGTCAGGAGATCAAGACTGTCCTGGCCAACATGATGAAACGCCATCTCTACTAAAACACAAAAAATTAGCCAGGCATGGTGGCGCGCACCTGTAGTCCCAGCTACTCGTTAGGCTGAGGCAGAGGAATTGCTTGAACCCGGGAAGCGGAGGTTGCAGTGAGCCAAGATCGCACCACTTCACTCCAGCCTGGCGACAGAGCAAGACTCTGTCTGAAAAAAAAAAAAAATGACACTCAGTGCTGTTTCTTCATCAGGCGCTGTTCTTAGGTATGTGTTTTAATTGTTTTGTTTTGTTTTGTTTTTGAGATAGGGTCTCACTCTGTTGCCTAGGCTGGAGTGCGGTGACACTATCATGGCTCACTGTAGCCTCTAGCTCCCAGGTTCAAACAGTTCTCCGGCCTCATATTCCCAAGTAGCTGGGAAGACAGGTGTGCGCCACCACAGCTGGCTAATTTTTCTTTTTATGTTTTTGTAGAGATGAAGTCTTGCTATGTTGCCCAGGCTGGGCTTGAACTCCTGGGCTCAAGCAATCCTCCTGCCTTGGCCTCCTAAAGTGCTGGGATTATAGATGTGAGCCACAATGCCTGGCCTAATTTTTTTTTTTTTTAGCTGGACCTTAATGGACTAATATTACTATTAGGTACCTTGGCAATGTCTTTCGAAACCATTTTCTCCCACTGCATTGCTGGAACTCTCACTGTGTCTTACCTATACTAATGTAGCATTATTCTCCTCCTCCTTCATCCCCAGATGACTACTTCTAGGTAATCTTAACATTTCTTCTGGAGCCAGTTTCCAGTAGAAAGCTTGTCTCTCCCATTGACTCCCTGCATAAAGTCCAAGTTCTGTAGTCAAACATGCAAGGTAATTTTGGCCTAATTTACTTTTCTAATCTTTTCCTTCTATTGCATCCTATATACTTACGCTCTTGCCCTGTGATAAAGTAGCATAATACGAGGACATTGTTGCAACATTGTTTATACAGTGGCAACAAAAAGGAAAACAATAGAGCTGTGTTTCGAAAGGGGGATTGTTGAATAAATGATGATACATTTATATTAGGGAATAATGCAGTGTGTTGATTTTGCTTGTTAAAAGTGACAGAAATGCAATTCAAATTTACGTGTGCCAAAAAGGAATTTACTGACTCATATGCCTAAGAAAATCAAGAGATGTACTAGTTTCTTGCATGACTAGATGCAGAGCTTTGAACAATATCATCTGCAGAACATTTGTCTTCTCTGGCTCTTAACTCTACTTTCTTTGTGTCAGTTTTATTCCCAAGCAGCTCCTCCCAAGTTTTGGCCAGTAATGGTTTGTGTTCTCCCAGCTTAACAATCCCAGTGGAAAAACACCTCTTTCTCAGTTTTGTGGTTTCAGCAAAAGTGGTTGGTTTTACTGGCCTGGTGTGAGTCACATGCCGATTCCTAAGGCAGTCACTATGGCAAAGGGGATGGAATTTCTTGGTTATCTAGACCTGGATCATGTGCCCCTTCCTGGAATGCAGTGGTAAAGCCAGCCCTATCCAAATTGCATGAACTAAAAGGAGGGCATAGGGGCAGGGTTTTCACAAAGGAAAATTGAATTGCTGTTACCAGAATGAGGAAAAATGGATGCTGGACAGGCAGAACTAGCAGAAGTCCTCTACATCCAGCTTTTAAAAGGCCCAGAAAGATGACTCTGACACTTACCTTACAAGGTAGACGACAATGTGTATGTGTACCTGCACATGTGTATGTGTAGACTGAGAAATGTATGAAATTATATATATTAACTGTTCACATTGCTTATCTCGGAAGTGTGATTGGAGGAGATAGAGGACCAATTTAATATTTCTGTTATTTATCTCTATGTTGTTTGGCTTGCCAGGAGCATATATTGTTTTTGTAAGAATAATTAAAAATATAAAACCCCAAGGTGGCTGGACGTGGTGGCTCACACCTGTAATCCCAGCACTTTGGGAGGCCAACGCGGGGAAATCACTTGGGCTCAGGAGTTTGAGATCAGCCTAGGCAGCATGGTGAAACCCTGTCACTGCAGAAAAATACAAAAATCAACCATACGTGGTGGCATACACCTGTAGCCCCAGCTGTTCAGGAGGCTGAGGTGGGAGGATCACTTGAGCCTAGGAGGTCAAGGCTGCAGTGACCTGAGATCACACCACTGTACTCCAGCCTGGGCAACAGAATGAGGCCCTGTCTGAAAGAATAAATTAAAAAAAAAAAAACAACACAAAACCCAAGTTACAAAGAAGAGTTTTCCTCCTAGGAATATTGTGATACCTGGCAATTGCTTTTTGGGTGGTAGTAGTAAACAATGATAATAGCTGACATTTCCTAAGTGCTTTCCCTGCATCAGGAAACTGCATATTACATAATTTCTCATTTAATCCACATAATAACCTTCTGATATATTATTAACAATTAATTGATGTGCATATAAACTGAAACCCAAACCTGGCTATCAGAATGATCTGGAACATTAAAACAAACATATCTGCAGCCCCACTTCCAAATCAAAATCTCAGGGGCAGGGCCTTATTTATATATTTAACAGGCACTGCAAGTGATTCGTTTATTACTAAAGTTTGTTTGGGAATCTCAGTGGGTCATGTATTTAATCCATGGTAGCACAACTAGTAAGAATCAGATGTAGATTTCAAACCTAAGTCAAAGCTCTTAACAAATGCACTATTAATCACATGCTTATTACTATTATAATTTTATGCTTGGGTAAATCTTTGTAGATGAGCATGAAAACCTAACCAACAGTTATGAGATATATTACTCTGGGGAAAATAAGTTCTCAATTCCAGGCATCTGATTTACAAATGATTTTTTGAAACATAAGACAAGAGTTTACTCAATATAAGATAATCTTGTCATTGGCACAATATCATTATACATTACAAAGGTTAGCAGAATTGGCACCTTTTCTTAGCGAAATGACATACTACTATTAACACATTCATGAAATATGTTCAGATGAATGTGTTATTTTGTAAAGCACTTTAGTTTATCAATTAGCATTTTTTGTCTGTTTAACAAAAAATAAAATATAGACCGGGCATGGTGGCTCACACCTGTAATCCCAGCACTTTGGGAAGCCAAGCCTGGTGGATCACCTGAAGTCAGGAGTTTGAGACCAGCCTGGCCAACATGATGAAACCCCTCTACTAAAAATACAAAAAATTAGCCAGGCATGATGGTGCATGCCTATAATCCCAGCTACTCTGGAGGCTGAGGCAGGAGAATTGCTTGAACCTGGGAGGTGGAGGTTGCAGTGAGCTGAGGTCATGCCATTGCACTCCAGCCTGGGCAAAAGGAGTGAAACTCTGTCTCAAAAAAATAAAAATAAAAATGAAATACAAAAACAGCTTCCCCCATACCACTCCTTATCCCACACCCCCATCCCCTATCCCCTATCCTTCATCTCTCTGTTTCTCACTCGCTTTCTCACTGTCATGTGTGTGCTCTCTCTCACACACACACACCCCCCACCTAAATAATTTCTTCTCTTACACCTTTAATATAAATATCTGAGTTTCAATTCAGTTTTGCAACCATTTAAAAGGCAAACATGGTATTTTGCTTCTTTCAGCATTTAATAATAAGGTAGTAAGTACATACTTTCCTCATATGGAAGGAAACCACCATATTAAGTTAATATTTGAACTTACACAATTATAATTTGCAAAAAAACAAATCAAGTTAATAATTTCTTAAGTAGTAAGTTGAAATAAATGATATTTTCCTAGCATGCTTGTCATTCAGCAGATAATAAGAAACTGAGATAAGAATGCAGGCAGTTGAAGTTCACTTCAGCCCGAGTGCAAGTGTACACAAAACAGCAAAAATATTACATAGAAAATAAAGTGAACGTTGTCCATTGGATTGAGTATGGTCCTACCATTTGTCACAGTGCACATATTCATAGTTGTGGCTGTCTTTGGGGTCACTGCTGTGTTCAGACTTGTCTTGGAATTTGGAGTCATCTTGGGACTTGAGGTCATTTTGAGATCTAGGCTTGTCCCAGGATTGGTGTTCATTCTGGGATTGCTGCTACCATTTGTCACAGTGTTCATATTCATAGTTGTGGCTGTCTTTGGGATCACTGCTATATTCAGACTTGTGTTGGAATTTGGAGTCATCTTGGGACTCGAGGTCATTTTGAGATCTGGGCTTGTCCCAGGATTGGGGTTCATTCTGGGATTGCTGCTACCATTTGTCACAGTGTTCATATTCATAGTTGTGGCTATCTTTGGGGTCACTGCTGTATTCAGACTTGTGTTGGAATTTGGAGTCATCTTGGGACTCGAGGTCATTTTGAGATCTGCACTTGTCCCAGGATTGGTGTTCATTCTGGGGACATAAGCACCGGTCACGCCAGTGTTCATATTCAGTCGTGGTCTTTGGGGTCACTGCTGTATTCAGACTCTGTGCTGGAATTGCTTCAGCCCTGGGGACTCGAGGTGGTCATTTTGTGGAGATCTGGACTTGTCCCAGGATTGGTGTTCATTCTGGGATTGGTGCTCGTCCCAGTATTCAGGCTTGATACGGTACTGGATACTGCCATAGAATTTGAGGTTGTTGATGTTGAAGTTGTTCCCGGAATGTTAACAAACATGAAGAGCACGCCGATCAGTGATAGCTTGAACATCATCCTCCTCTGTTTCACAGTAATTAGATAATTTTAATTGAACACATGGATCACAAATAGGCAAGCATATATCCTTAATTGTGTTTATCAGTACATTTGTGTTATGTAAATGTTTGCTTTTTCACTGTTAGTGAACAAATAAAAAGCTTCCCTTTCTTTGTTGTCAACATCTGCTGACAGAAGACCTATTTTCTGTTGAGGGCTACCAGCTGAAGGCAAAAACAATCCAAAGACTAAAAAAGAGCTTAATTGGCATTTTTCTATTTAAAAAAGGAAAAAAAACACTAGACATTCAATACAATAAATATGGGGGCTTGAGATCAGTATAGAGTAGGGTAGGGGCAAAGGCTGAGAGACAATTTGGGACAGTAGAGCAACAAAAGAAATAATGAAATTTTCTTATGACCTTTATTCCAACAATTTAAGGTTTTAGTTTAAGTCACAAATTAGGATATTACTTCTAAATATTTACTCCAGAGACTAAAGAGGTTAAACCGTAGGATTTCCCCAGTGCTGGGATGAGATTTTCTTCGTTAAAACAACAACAAAAAACTAGTAAGTTCATAGTTTTAAGATTTAGAAATGAGCAAAACCAACTCCTTCATTTTGTAAATGGACTCAGACAAGGGACATAACTTGTCTGAGGGTGCATATCTAAAAATGACCCAAGCTAGAACTTAAGTCTGTGACTTAAAGCCCAAATTTTAACTGTAAAACTCTTAACATATATAGTAAAAGTTGCATTTGGCTCTAATATGTAATTGAGAACATTTCAAATTAATGTTACCTTTTGATATTTTTCTTTGAAGAGTAAGAATTCAGTCTTTCTCCAGTATCTATGGGGAATCTGATTTCTCACTCACTACATTCTATTTAAATATAATTAGTGAGGAAGTCACGTGTTCTAAACTTGACCTGTCATTTGCTCTTTGGAAGTATCCAACTGAGTGTTTCCAGACAACTACGCATAAACAGATAGACTTTGGCAGAGATTAAAGAATTCAAATAAAGTTCTAAAATCTGCTTGCTTATTTAAAGAATCCAGTGAATAGCATTTGTTATTTCTCTTATCCATGTATACATTAATGAATTGCTTCACTGGATTGACTCTAACTAGATGAATTTACTGTTTTGCCTGCTGTGATTATTATGATTTTAAACCAAGTAAGTGTATTAAAGATGTCTGCTTTTTTCTTAAAACATAGGGTAGTTTCTACCCATGGTTATTTTGAAGTTTAAAAAATAATTCAGTAATATAACATTTCAGGTATTTAATTTTTGGTAAATAAAGTAACCTTGGAAAAGAAGTTAAACTTCATTAATACAAAACTTAAGAAAAGGACTACATATGAAAGTGATACTTTTTCATACTAAGTTTACAAACTTTTGTGTGTTTGTGTATGGTTTTTTAATGTATTAAACCACTCACCTTGAAGTGCATAAAGTAAATTTTTTAAAGGAGTTTTGTCTTTTGGTCAGCCAAGAGTTTTCCATGATAACTAGCATATAGGGAAGTTGAGTTGTATTGTGCTAATGTTTTCATCACATTGGCCAGCATACTTTAAAAATTGCAGGGCTGTGAACAATGGTGTTGACATACAAGGAAATTACAACATAAATGGCAGAAATACAAGCCGGTACATGTTCCTTGCTTGTTTTACTGTGCTATGAAGATCGTTTTTCCCCTGAATGAATAAACCATGAATAGAACCATGCTTGGTAAATCTTATTTATGTGGTACATATAATAACTTCACTTAACCAGAGGTTAATCTGGTCAGATCTAAGAAGTAAACAAAAAAAGTTTCTTGGCAGCCAGAGTAGATATTATGAATCAGAGTACCACAGTAATTTACAGGAGTTTGTCATTGTCCTCTCTCTGCTCACTTGCTCATTCTGTGGATTTCTTTAGGGGCATATAGTTGATAATAGTAATAGTAGTGTTTCGAACTTGAGCAAACTGTGACTTTATTTTTCTAATCCTGATATTTTGAGTACTACACTTACACAACTCTTTATTGATGCTTCAAACACCTCAGTCTCAACTTGTTTAAAATTCAAAAGGTAGCATTTTCTGCTTCCTATTTTTGTATCTACATATATTATTCTCATAATCTCTTGGTTAATTGTATCATCACCTAGCCAAATGTTTCTCCAACATTGGGTTTCTCATTATCTTCTCTTTCTTATTTCTCTTAAGCTCCCCAGGCCTCTTGATGATGATTAAGTAAAATTTAAATTCTATTTAGTACTCAAATGCTCCCAAACAAACAAAAATCAATTTGCCGTTATTCGGGTCTTCAAATACCCACCAACTTTGTATCTTTGTGCAGCCTCCTCAACTCGCCCAAAGTATAGTAATAGCCCCCTCTTATCCTAAGTTTCACTTTCCATAGTTTCAATTACCCATGGTCCACCATGGCCTGGAAATACTGAATAGAAAATTCCAGAAATAAACAATTCATAAGTTGGATGTATTATGAGAAGGTTAATAACCCAGCACTATGTCACAGTGCTGCATCAGTCAACTCACTTCATCTTACCACATAGGCATTGTGTCATATCACATCATCACAAGAAGGGTGAGTATAGTACAATAAGATATTTTGAGAGAGAGACCATGTGCACATAGCTTTTATTATAGTATATTGCTATAACTTTTATTTTATTGTTTTTAATCTCTTACTGTGCCTAATTTATAATTAAACTGTATCACAGGTATTTATGTATAGGAAAAAAAACAGTATATATTGGGTTCAATACTGTAATTCTCTGGTTTCACGTATCCCTGAGGGGTCTTGGAACATATCCCCCACAGTTAAGGGGGTACTACTGTACTTTCCTCATTCAAAATTGTGTTGTTTCTTCAAGTTCCACTCATGTCAGCACCTTTTATAGGATCCTTCCCTAATTCTTCACATCAGAATCAGTCATTTTAGTATTTTATACTTATCAGAGTCTCCTTTTCACTAAAGAAACTAAATCTTCCACCATATTCTGGCTTTTTTGTGGTAAGATACCACCTCTTATTCCTTCTATTCCCTCTACCTTCTGAAATATCGAGTGCTTATAAAGAATAGGATACAGGGCCAGGTGCAGTGGCTCATGCCTGTAATTCCAGCACTTTGGGAGGCCAAGGTGGGCAGATCATGAGGTCAGGAGATGGAGACCATCCTGGCTAACACAGTGAAACCCCTTTTCTACTAAAAATACAAAAAATTAGCCGGGCGTGGTGGCACGCGCCTGTAGTCCCAGCTACTCGGGAGGCTGAGTCAAGAGAATTGGTTGAACCCGGGAGGCGGAGGTTGCAGTGAGCTGAGATCACACCACTGCACTCCAGCCTGGGGCACAGAGCAAGACTCCATCTCAAAAAAAGAAAAAAAAAAAAGGACACAGTAAGTATTGGAATTCATTGAAATACCTCCTGTTTCACCATGTCGGAGGGCTGGTATAATTAATGTCTAAAGTAAAAGTTATTTGGTTATTTGCAGTTTTCCCTTCACATTAGCATAAATTTGGAAGACATAGGCCTGAGTTTAACTTTCATCTCTACTTTCCTGGCTGCTGTTTTGAGAGGATTTCTTCATTTGTACAATGTGGATCATAATGCACATAATCCCTTGTCTGTAATCTGAAATCCAAAAATCCTCCAAAAACCTTAAGTTTTATCAAAAATAAAAAAGTTTGACACCACAATTTATTTGGTGCAAATGCCTTATCTGCATTGGTGTGAGGTTTTTAGCTATCTTTATTTGTTTCACTTAGTGTGGATAGTAAATGTTTCACTGCAGAAATATTGATGAGATTGATTTTGGGATGCTGTTCTAGTTTTTACTGGAGTGTTACATAATACATGATAAGAGTAGTACTTAGCATATTCATGTTCCTCTTCCTTCTGGGCACAGCACCATGCCACTCTTAGCATTCTGATAGGTGGTACCGTCTGACTGAGTTCTGGCCACTAAAATGTCAGTTCCAGTGATGTACAATCGACCCTTGAACAACACTGGGGTTAGGGGCACTGTATCTCCACACAATTGAAAATCTACGTATAACTTTTGACTCCCCAAAAACTTAACTACTAACAGACTGTTGATCGGAAACCTTTTGATAACATAAACAGATTAACATGTTTTGTAAGTTAATGGTGTATATGCTATATTCTTAGAGTGAAATAAGCTTGAGAAAAGAAAATGTAGCTCAGAAAATCATGAGGAAGAGAAAATATATTTACTATTCTCTGAGTGGAAGTGGATTATCATGAAGGTCTTCATCCTCATTATCTTCATGTTGAGTAGGTAGAGGAGAAAGAGGGATTGGTCTTACTGTCCCTGGGCTGGCAGAGGTGGAAGGATTAGCACGGTTCAAACCCGTGTTGTTTAAGGGTCAACTGTATATCATTTTTAAGCCTGATGTCTTAACTTCTCACCAATCTTCCATTCTTGCTTTCTTCTGTCAACACCTACTAGAAACAGATGGTTCAGTGGAGGGGGTCGCCAAGACCCTAGAAGATGGTAAAACCATTAGAAGACATGATCTAAGGGAAATAAACTTTTGTTGTCCTAGCCAGTGATATTTTGGGATTATTTGTGACAGAAATTAGTTTGTGCTGACTAACATAATTACATGCTGGACATTTTGCCTTTGCCTCTTCAAATCCACTCTGTTCTTTACCCTGCTCTGTGCAGAGGGTATCTTTGGGCTCCTCTCCTCTCTGGCTTTCAGCTGGCCCATAGGGAATACAAGCAGAAGATTGGAGGGAAGAAAGAGAGTAAGGTTAGGATGTATATATTTTTGGCTCCCTTTCTGTAGGGTCCCTGTGGGCTGGCTGCATCGCTCCACGCAGTATGGTTTTTGTTGGGTGACCCTCTCCACACAACCTACTCTGCGTCTACTTTTTGCTAACTGCTTCCTGCACTCACTACTTTAGGTGTAGTATCACACTGTCTCTTAGAGTTTCCTTAAAACCTGCCTTCTCCTTTATACATAATCTCTAATATCTCAATTTGAATGTGCCACCTGTTTCCTGCTAGAACTTTAATTGCTACAAACAGTATGTACACTGTATCATCTTCCTAAAATCAACCAGGCATGGTGGGATGTGAGCTATAGTCCCAGCAACTCAGGAGGCTGATGTAGGCGGATTGCTTGAGCCCAGGAATTCAAGGCTACAGTGAGCTATGGATACCCTAACCTGGGCAACAAAGCAAGACCTTGTCTCTAAAAAGCAAAAATTAAGTTTAAAAATAGTGTCTTTCTTTATATACTTACATTGCTACTTTCAGTTGATCTGTTTTTGAAATGTTTCCAGAACTGTCTTCCCTCACGTATTGATTCTTCCAAAATTCTTAAGAAAATGGAAAAAAGTAATTTCTGAAAATCATGAGAATGATCATAAATTTCATACAACACTTTCTTGAGAATTTCAAATTGCAGTTTTAATATTTTACTTTAGAAACAGGTCCAGTTTTCCCTTCTGTAATTTTTTTCTTTGGTCTTTTTGGATATATATATATTTTTTTTCCATGAAAAGAACACAGAGATCTTTTCTTGAGTGATATTTGCACAGACATTACCTTGGCAATTTTTTTTTTTTTTTTAAAAGAAAACCCTATTAAGTTTTATGCCATGTCTATGTTCATTGCACCTGTGCCTCATGTCTCATTTATTTATTTATTTTACAATTTTTTTTTTTTTTTTGAGATGGAGTTTCGCTCTTGTTGCCCAGGCTGGAGTGCAGTGGCGCGATCTTGGCTCACTTCTACCTACGCCTCCTGGATTCAAGTGATTGTCCTGCCTCAGCCTCCTGAGTAGCTGGGATTACAGGCGCCCACCACCACACCCTACTAATTTTCGTATTTTTAGTAGAGATGGGGTTTCACCATGTTGGCCAGGCTGGTCTCGAACTCCTGACCTCAGGTGTTCTGCCCACCTCGGCCTCCCAAAGTGCTGGGATTACAGGTGTGAGCCACCGCACCTGGCCTTCATGTCTTGTTTAAATAGGACTTCTAAAGTTTGAAATGAGGCCAGCTTCAGTAGCTCATACCTATAATCCCAGTGCTTTAGGAGGCCAAGGCAAGAGAATCACTTGAAACCAGGAGTTTGAGACCAGCCTGGGCAACAGCATGAGACCCTGTCTCTACAAAATATATTTTTTAAAAAATTAGCCAGGTGTGGTGGCACACACCTGTGTAGTGTTAGCCACTTGGGAAGCTGAGGCAAGATTGCCTGAGCCCAGGAGTTCACGGTTGCAGTGAGCTATGTTCCCTCCACTGCAGTTCATCCGGTTAAGGGGACAGAGCGAGACCCTGTCTCAAAAAAATTGTGTTTTGAAATGAATTTATGTATGTTTGGTTATTTCTGAAAGCAGTTCAGGCCTACAGCCATACCACCCTGAATGCACCTGATCTTGTCTGAAAGCAATTCAGGTTTTCAGGATTAAAATTTTTATGCTACTAGGTTTTTAACCTATATTTAAAAGTAGAACATTTAAAACATTTTAGTAGTATATAGCACTGAAAAGTGGACTTTTAGTGTAGACAGTTGTTTTTCAAAAAACTATTTTGTAATCCTGGCTACTTGGGAGCCTGAGGTGGGAGGGTCGTTTGAGCCCAGAATCCAGTTTGGGCAACAAAGAATTCCAGTCTCTTAAAAAAAAAAAAAAGGAAGAAACTATTTGGAAGTTTTGTGAACAATAGATATGCAAAAAGGACATTGTTATAATAGGCCTAATTGTGAGTACTTTCTAGAATGTATATAAGCGTGATTCTCTTCAATAGTAAAATGTCAGCCTCTTCATTTTAGAAATCTAATATAGGAAAAAGAACACATTTCTCCTTAGTTATGAAACACAGGTTCTCAGGGTGAATGCCCATCTTTGAGCAAGTTTGTCTTCCTAATGGTATAATACTGTAAGTCTGTTATCTAATTTTGGCTTGTCACTTATTTTTCATAATCAAAGAAAAATGATTTAATTTTAAAAAGATACTCTCCTTTCTGTTTTCTTCTCTTGGATGATAGTATCTGTCATGCGCATCCATGTGAAGAGACCACCAAACAGGCTTTGTGTGAGCAACATGGCTGTTTATTTCACCTGGGTGCAGGCGGGCTGAGTCCAAAAAGAGAGTCAGCGAGGGGAGATAAGGGTGGGGCCGTTTCATAGGATTTGGGTAGGTAAAGGAAAATTACAGTCAAAGTGGGGTGGTTCTTTGGCAGGCAGGAGTGGGGGTCACAAGGTGCTTAGTGGGGGAGCTTTTTGAGCCAGGATGAGCCAGGAAAAGGAATTTCACAAGATAATATCATCCCTTAAGGCGAAGACCGGCCATTTTCACTTCTTTTGTGGTGGAATGTCATGGGTTAAGGCAAGGCAGGGCATTTGCACTTCTTTTGTGATTCTTCAGTTACTTCAGGCCATCTGGGCGTATATGTGCAAGTCACAGGGGATGTGATGGCTTGGCTTGGGCTCAGAGGCCTGACAGTATCCCTATCTGTCTGAGTTTACAGAATCTTAATTTTTAACTGCTCTTACCACATATATCTGATTAGTCATTAAGTCATGTTGATTCTGCTTCAGAAATTGTGTTTTATGCTTCACTGTCATGCTACAAACTTATTTGGTAGCTTCAGCAGTTGTCCAAGCTGGGGGTGGCAAACTTTCTCTGTAAAGGACCAAATAGTAAACATTTTAGGCTTTATAGCCCATATAAAGTTTTTTTTTATTTTTCTTTTCTTCTTCTTTTTTTTTTAAAAAAAAAAAAAAAAAAAAAAAATGCTTTAAAAATGTAAGAACCCACACCTGTAATTGCAGCACTTTGGGAATCTGAGGCAGGTGGATCATGATGTCAGGAGTTTGAGACCAGCCTGGCCAACATGGTGAAACCCTGTCTCTACTAAAGATACATTAGCTGGGCGTGGTGTCTTGTGCTGTAATCCCAGCTACTCAGGAGGCTGGGGCAGGAGAATCGCTTGAACCTGCGAGGCAGAGGTTGCAGTGAACTGAGATCGTGCCACTGCATTCCGGCCTGAGTGACAGAGTGAGACTCTGTCTCAAAAAAAAAAAAAAAAAAAAGTAAGAACCATACTTAGCCTGGAGGCCATATAAAAACAGATCACAAGCAGGCTGTGGGCAGGATATTGCAAGTGGGCCATACTTTGCAGACCTCTGGTCTAGGCTATTACAACAATTTCCTAATTGGAGTATTTGTCACTGGTATTTTACCCCATCACCTTCATCTTACACATTACTGCCAGAATCATCTCTCTGAATTGTGACCATCTCACTTCCAGGTGAAATCTTTATGTGCTCCTTTTAGCTAAGTTTTCATGCTTAAGACATTCATGTACCACTTTGGGGATTTTTTTTTTTTTTTTTTTTTTTTTTGCCATTTCTTCATAACCATCTATATTATCTATTCAGTATTTTTATAGACTTTTTTTCTTAAAGGAAAATTTATACTGTAAATGGAAAATCAATATTGATAGCCATAACTAGAAAACCAACAAAAGTTAACAGTAAAAGGAAATACAGAACTATGAAATGCCTGTTTCATGTAGCACCCAATCATATATGTACTACATTTCAAAAAGCCCCACTGGCTTATAAACATATTTTTTAGCGTCTCATACAAGTCTCTTCATAATCTGTTATACTGCTCACCTAACTTGCACAGTTGCTGAGCCAAAGCAGATCAAAAGTCATTTTGGTAAGAGGCTAGATGCTGACCTTGTATTCTGAAAATCTGATTATTCTACTGTCGTTGTGATGTGATTCCAAGTAAGCCTGTGTGAACTTCTGGACTATTATCAGGGAAGTGTTTATGATACATTGTTGAGGGTATCATCAGGGCAGTTGATCCAAGAAGACTGTAGGAGCTGACAAAGCCACAAAGTCTGCCCAAAAAGCTCAGAATGACAAATGGATGTTTTGTACATTATCTCTACTATAATAGTAGGAAAAAAAGTCTTAAAACCATTTGTCTCAATTGATCATTTATATGGAATAATAGAAGACTGGTTAATCATCTTAAATCATCATAGTGTTTGGTAATGTCTGTAGAAGGACGCTTTAAACTACTATGTACTTCAGCTATGCTGACCGTCTCACCATTGCCCCCTGTGCCATGCCCTGACATGCTCACATGCCTCTCTGCTTTTACATACTCTTTCCTTCTGGTTTGAATGCCCTTCCTTTATCATGGGACATTATCTTTTCCATTTAATACCCATCTTGATAACCTGACTCTGACTCCTCTAGGCAAGTTAAAAAAAAAAAAAAAAAAAAAAACAAAAAACTTCATTGAAATGAAATTCACCCTTTCTGAAGTACAATTGGCTGGGCACAGTGGCTGACACCTGTAATCCCTGCACTTTGGGAGGCTGAGGTAGAAGAGTCACTTGAGCCCAAGAGTTCGAGACCAGCGACACCTGCCTCTACAAAAAAATACAAAAATTAGCTGGATGTGGTGGTTCATGCCTGTAGTCCCAGCTACTCAGGAGGCTGAGGTGGGAGAATCACTTGAGCCCAGCAGGTTGAGGCGGCAGCGAGCTAAGATCAAGCCACTGTACTCTAGCCTGGAAAATGGAGAGAGACCCTGTCTCAAAAAAAAAAAAACAACTTTCTTTTTAAGTATACAATTTTGCATATTCAGAGTTGTGCACTCATTACCACTATCTAATTGTAAACATTTTCATCACCCCAAAAAGAAACCGCATAGCCATCAACAGTCACTCCCCTTTCCTCCTGCCCCACCTCAGCCCCTGGCAACCACTAATCTACTTTCTGTCCTATGAATTTGCACAGTTTAGATATTTCATTTAAGTGGAATCATATAATATGTGCTCTTTTGTGACTGCCTTCTTTTACTTTAATGTTTTCAAGATTGATCCATGTTGTAGCATGTATCAGAACTTTATCCCTTTTTACAGCTGAATAATATTCTATTGTATCATATAATATGTAAGTTTTTGTGTGGATATATGCATTCAGTGTTTTTAGATATATATCTAGAAGTGAAATTGAACCATGTGGTACCTCAGTGTTTAACTCTAGAGGAACTGCCAAATGATTTTCCAAAGTAGCTGTATTATTTTACATTGTCCCCAGCAGTGAATGAGAGTTCCAATTTCTGTACATCTTCACCCAACACTTGGTATTGTCTTTCTAGACGAATTTTGATAAATCCCTCCTTTTCTAAACCATAGAAACATAAACCATAGAAACATTAACATTGTTAAACCATTGTTTAACAATGACCATCTTGGAGCATAAATTTTCTGTTCCCACTTTGAACTTTAACTTCCAGGTCTTAGATGTCTTTATTTGGATATACAGAGAATCTACGTTTTGTATGTAATCGTTCAATGATAGTATTAAAACTAAGGCCGGACACAGGCTCACGCTTGTAATCCCAACACTTTGGGAGACCGAGGCGGGTGGATCATGAGGTCAGGAGATCGAGACCATCCTGGCTAACACGGTGAAACCACGTGTCTACTAAAAATACAAAAAGTCGGGCGTGGTGGTGGGCGCCTGTAGTCCCAGCTACGTAGGAGGCTGAGGCAGGAGAATGGCATGAACCTGAGAGGCGGAGCTTGCAGTGAGCCGAGGTTGTGCCACTGCACTCCAACCTGGGTGACAGAGTGAGACTCCGTCTCAAAAACAAAACAAAACAAAACAAACTAATTACTAGTATTTTTGTTTTTGTTTTTTTGGAACAGGGTCTCACTCTGTTGCCCAGGCTGAAGTACAGTGGTGCAATCACAGCTCACTACTGCCTCAGCCTCCCTGGGCTCAAGTGATTCCTTCCAGCTCAGCCTCCTGAGTAGCTGGAACTATAGGTGTGCACCACCATGCCAGACTAATTTTTTTTTTTTTTTTTTTTTTTAGAAACACCATGCCTAGCTGATTTTTGTATTTTTTTTGTAAAGACAGGGTTTGTCATGTTGCCCAGGCTGATCTCAAACTCTTGGACTCAAATGATCCGCCTTGGCCTCCCAAAGTGTTAGAATTACGGGCATGAGCCACCTTACCGGGCCTAATTACCCTTTTTAATTATAGACCTACATGACTACAGTTTGAAGGAAAAAGACTTGATTTAATACTTGTGATTGGAATTGGAATTCTGAATTGAGCCAAAAGATTTCTTGAGTGGTTTTGTTTTCTCTGATAACTTGGTTTATATAAGTAAAGTGGTCCTGGGTGTTAGTGGTAAAGCAAGTCTTTGCCTTGTACAACAAAGATGATTTAATGATTGATACATTCTGAATAATATGGTGGTTATGACTTGACACATACAAAAAATGATAGTGGTTGCAATCCATCTGTTGCTCTGTAAAAAGATTTTTGTTATTGTTTGTTTGTTTTGAGACCAAGTCTCACTCTTATCACCTAGGCTGGAATGCAGTGGCACACTCTCTGCTCACTGCAAACTCTGCCTCCTGGAAGCAAGCAATTCTCCTGCCTCAGCCTCTTGAGTAGCTGGGATTACAGGCATGCACCACCACACCTGGCTAATTTTTGTTTTGTTTTTTCTTTTTTTTTGGAGATAAAGTCTCACTATGTCACCCAGCCTGGAGTGCAATGGTGAGATCTCAGGTCACTGCAACCTCCGCCCCACCAAGGTTCAAGTGCTTCCCCTGCCGCAGTCTCCTGAGTAGCTGGGATTACAGGCATGTGCCACCATGCCCAGCTAAGTTTTTTATTTTTAGTAGAGATGGGGTTTCACCATGTTGGCCAGGCTGGTCTTGAGCTCCTGACCTGAAGTGATCTGCCTGCCTTGGCCTCCCAAAATGCTGGGATTACAGGCATGAGCCACCGTGCCTGACCTAATTTTTGTATTTTTTTATAGAGATGGGGTTGGCCAGGCTGGTCTCATGGAACTCCTGACCTCAGGTGATCCACCGGCTTTGGTATCCCAAAGTGCTAGGATTACGGGCATAAGCCACTGTGCCTTGCCAAAAGTTGTTTTCTTGAATCAACTGTGGTTCATTTATTTCAGTTTAAGTGTTTAATCCTCAAAGGAAATAATCCATTGAGATATAATTATGAAGTTTAAGTCTATAAAACAATGTGGAGGCAGGGCGTGGTGGCTCACGCCTGTAATCCCAGCACATTGGAAGGCCGAGACGGGCAGATCACTTGAGGTCAGGAGTTCGTGACCAGCCTGGCCAACATGGCAAAACCCCATCTCTACTAAAAATACAAAAATTAGCTGGGCATGCTGTGCGTGCCTGTAATCCCAGCTACTCAGGAGGTTGAGGCGGGAGAACCACTTGAGCCCGGGAGGCAGAGGTTGCAGTGAGCCAAGATAACACCACTGCACTCCAGCCTGGGTGACAGCATGAGACTCCATCTTAATAAATAAATAGCCAAGTGTGGTGGCACATGGCTGTAGTCCCAGCTACTTGGGAGGCTGAGACAGGAGAATCGCTTGAACCTGGGAGACGGAGGTTGCAGTGAACCAAGATTGCACCACTGCACTCCAACCTGGGCAAGACAGAGTGAGACTCTGTCTTTAAAAAAAAAAAAAAAAAAAAAAGTGGAAAAATTCTGAAACAAGCATGTAAGAATAAATGCATCCAAATGAACGTTGTTCATCTCAGAAGAGTCACTATTGGAGGTAATGCGCTGAGTTCAAACTGTGCCACCTTTGAGCACAACATTTTAGGGAAATAATTTTTTGGAAGTGTTGTCAAAGTCTGAAATACATTCTTGTAGAATGTGGAAAATCTTCACACTTGAAATTTTTTGATAAGCAAGACAAAATGTCACGTTTAGTGATACTGTTTTTTGTTTAAGATAAGGTTTTTCTGCTGGACATGGTGACTCACACTTGTAGTCCCAGCACTTTGGGAAGCCAAGGCAGGTGGATTGCTTGAGCCCAGGAGCTTGAGACAAACCTAGGCAACATGATGAAACTCCTTCTGTGTAAAAAATTAGTAGAGAGTGGTGACGAGAGCCTGTAGTTTCAGCTGCTTGTGAGGGTGAGGCTGGAGAATCACTTTAGCCTAGGAGGTCAAGGCTGCACTCCAGCCTGGGTGACAGTGAGACCCTGTCTTTAAAAAAAAAAAAGTTTTGTTATATAACTTGTAAACTAGCTCTTAGTGGTATTTGAAAGGAACGGCCCCGGAGTTGTTTTCAGTAGTGATGGTATCATTGGAGTAAAAGTATAGTGATCCAACATGACTACTTTGAAGAAATATACAGAAAATGTGTATCATGTATGACATTTATGTTTAAATTTAAAATCAGTTTATAGTCAACTCATAGTTAATATATGAATATTTTTTTTTACTAATTTCAAGTGATTCCTTGATACTTTTAATATGCTTTTTTGTTGTTTTTTGTTTTAAGATGGTGTCTTGCTCTGTTGCCCAGGGTGGAGTGCAGTGGAGCGATCTCGGCTCCCTGCGACCTCCACCTCCTGGGTTCAAGTGATTCTTTTGCCTCAGCCTCCCGAGTAGCTGGGATTACAGGTGCGTGCCAACATGCCTGGCTCATTTATGTATTCTTAGTAAAGACAGGTTATTCTCCTGTTGGCCAGGCTGGTCTCCAAGTCCTGATGTCAGGTAATCTGCCCGTCTTGGCCAGCACTTGGCCAAAGTGCTTACAGGCGTGAGCCACTGCGCCTAGCCTATTTTAATATGTTTTAAAGAGACTTTAGCTTTTACAAGGTGTCTCTAAGCTCATATTTAATGACCTGCACCTTTTTTTGTAGAATTTAAAGTCGAGGCAAGAGACTCATAATACTTTATCCAAGTATGTATATATATATATATATATATATTTTTTTGAGGTAGTCTGCAGCTCTGTCGCCCAGGCTGGAGTGCAGTGGCAGGATCTCAGCTCACTGCAAGCTCCGCCTCGGGTTCACGCCATTCTCCTGCCTCCCAGCCTCCCGAGTAGCTGGGACTACGAAGCCATACCTACGCCCGGCTAGTTTTTTGTATTTTTAGCAGTAGAGGCCGGGGGTTTCACCGTGTTAGCCAGGATGGTCTCGATCTCCGACCTGGTGATCCGCCGATCTCGGCCTCCCAAAGTGCTGGGATTACAGGCTTGAGCCACCGCGCCCGGCCCCAAGTATAGTTTGTTAAAGCAAAAAAAAAAAATGTCATGTGATCTTGTGGAAAAGCCATACCATGAGGAAATTTTAGATCCTATAAATAGGTGAAACTGTTTTTAAACAATTGTTTGCTTTCTTAGATTATTTGTCATTGGTATGAGGAAATACAGCTGAGTATTTAATGTCTAAATAATAGAACTCATAAATGGATGTGGTTGTATGCCAGTTACTCTTACACTACATAATATCTCAAATGTGATAGTGGTCGCTGAGGCTTTGGATGGCAAATTAGGGCTTTTCCAGTGGTTATTGTGGTGTATGGCATCCTTGTCTTCCCTTACTTATGTTTTGTTTTTCTTCTTTCTCAATGAAAAGCCATTAAGTCTTAGTTTATTTTCTGTTGAGGCAAGCATTTGACATTCATGCGAATTCCATCAGCCTTCCAGAAGCGTTTAGTATGTTTCACCTGTGACTATGGGCAACAAAATAATACAAAGTGAAAAACTGCATTTCCTGGTGTGAGTATTTAATTAGATTTATTGATCTTTAGCCTTCTGGTATCTATGTGAAATATTCAGACATCTAATTTTTTACTGCTAAATAATTTTTTTCAGGGGATAAATAGCAAACCTTGTAAATTAATTATTTGAAGCATAACTGAAGATGTCGGATATATGGGAAACTATTTACTATTACTGTTTCAGTCATTTTCACTTCTAATCTTGTTAATTATCCAAGAATCTCTTGTACAAAGGATAGTAATCATTAAAATGGCTATATAGCACCCACAAAGTGCTTTAATATACGTGTTTTAATCTATTCCTTAAAACACCTCTGGAATATATGTTCTTAACCATATTTTTTATCAGAGGACACATTTAATCACTTGCCCAAGGTAAAAACACACACAAGTGATAAACTTTGTGTCATGCTTTGCTATTAAACCACCAATATAGTTAGAATTATTTTGATCAGACAGGAGCAAAGCAGTTTTCCTGTTTTTAGTGAGTGTGTATGTATGTTTAACTTCTGTGCTTTGATCTCATTCGTAACTTTGTGTGTGTGTGTGTGTGACACAGGGTCTGGCTCTGTCACCCAGGCTAGAGTACAGTGGCATGATCTCAGCTCACTGTAGCATCTGCCTCCTGGGCTCAAGCCATCCTCCCACCTCAGCCTCCCAAGTAGCTGGGACTACAGGCACATGCCACCACACTTGGCTACTTTTTGTATTTTTTTTATAGAGACAGGGTTTGCTGGGCTCAGAGCTCAAGCAATCTGCCCACCTTTGCCTCCCAATGTGCTGGGATTACAGGCATGAGCCACTGCTCCTGGGCTCATCAGTAACTTTCCAGAAATTTAGATTCAGAATCTCAGGCCAGGCTTTCTAGATAAGGATAAATGGGTGTGTTGAGCATGCGTCTCACCTGGCTCTTAAATATATTTAATGAAGTTGGGGCTATTGAACCAAACTGGCATTTCTTAAAAGTTGAACTTCTTAAAGACCTCACTTTGCACCACAGTTTTCTAAGTGTGAAATGTATTAATCTGCTTAACACATTAGTGACACCTTAAGGTGACATTTGTTTCTACTTCTCTGCTAACTTCCCTCGAACAATTTTCTATACTGAATTGTTCACGGGTATCAGAATTAGCCTTTCTCTAGAATTGTTCCAAAGGTAACTCCACATTGCCCAGAACTAGTTTGTTTGTTTTTTTTTTTTTTTTTTTTTTTTTTTTGAGGGGGAGACAGAGTCTTGCTCTTGTCACCCAGGCTGGAGTGCAGTGGCACGACCTTGGCTCACTGCAACGTCCGCCTCCCAGGTTCAAGTGATTCTCCTGCCTCGGTCTCCTGAGTAGCTAGGATTATAGGTGCCTGCCACCATGGCCAACTAATTTTTATATTTTTAGTAGCGATAGGGTTTCATCATGTTGACCAGGCTGGTCTCGAACTCCTGACCTCAAATGATCCGCCCACCTTGGCCTCCCAAATTATTGAGGTTACAGGCATGAGCCATGGTGCCTGACCCAGAACTAATTTCTCATATGACTAGTAGTAGCCTAGCCAAATCCTCCCTCATTCTTACCTTTTCTTTGATCTCTCTTTTCTCAGGACTTTGAAGCTGTAACTTTGAAATAAATGAAAGAAACTTAGACTCTAGAATAAGACTATCAGGTTTGACTTGGTCTGACCTAAGTAGGTCATTGTTAGTCCACTAGTCACATCTTTGATCTATGTTAATTCATTCTTTTATTTATAAACGCGGATAAAGATGGTCAAAAAAACCAAACTTCTAGGGGCAAGTGAATGTCTAAGCTGAAATCAAAAGGATGAGTAGGGTTTGAGAGGTCAAGAAGAGGAAGAGAGGACATGCAGCTTCTCTGAAAGCCTAGTGACACGAAACATGGTGATTGAGGGGCAGAGGATATTTTGTTTGTTTGAACTATAAAATGTTAGAGAGCTGGAAAATTTTAAGATGATACTCTAAAGGGAAGCAAGACCCTGATCATGCAGTAAACCATATTAAGAATTTAGATTTTATTCTGAGATACGAGAAATTATTGAAAGGGAAAGGTTGGTACACAGTTCATTTGTGTCTTCTTACTTCTCTTATTTTCTTACTCAGTCTGGATGCCCTAGACAAACATTTCAATAGTTCTTTTCTTCGATCTCTTGGCTATTTCAAGGACAAGGCAGGTAATAATATATGCTTGGTCTGCAGTATTAGCATTTTGGCATGTTTCTTTTTGTTACTTTTTAATACATGGCTCTATGTCCTGTAATTTTTTCTTATTTTTCTAATATTTGCATTTCCCACATTTCACACTTTAAAAAACTCTTCATAAATATTTTTATTGGCCACATATTCTGGTCATTGGGTCATCGTTTACTTAATTTCCCAATAGTGGATATTTATCATTGTTTCAGTTTTTCTTGTTAGAAAGAATGCTGTGATTTACCTATAGGCGAAATTTTAAATACCTTAACTGTAGACAAAAGTTAAAATATCTTACTGTTTTTAAATTTCATTGCCAGATTGCTTTCCCAAAGAATTGTGCCAATATGTGAACATGGCCATTTCATTCTACCTTCCCCATCGTTGGTTTTTATTTTTTTTTAATTGCTTGCTATTTTAATAGTGAAAAATGATACCACATTTTTATTGCTTTTCTCAATTATGTGGTTGGCCATATTCCCATATATTAATCATAGTGTTTCATATCTTGTAAACATTCTTTTTATGTCCTTTGCCCATTTATTTATTGCGAATTTTAAGATTTTTTTCTCATCAATTTTATGAGCTCCTGATTAACAACCTCCTTTACACCATTTTATTTGAATATTTTTATCAGGCTGGTTGTTTCAGCATAATGGGGATTTTGTATAGACCAATCTGTTGATAATTTCTTTGTGATTTTTTAAAATAATTAAATAGCCTTCCACCTGAAGACTTACAAATATTTTTAAATTCTTCTGCTGGTTTTATGACTTCCTTGTTCATGTTTTCTTTCACTTTGTCAGTGTATCACATGAAGTGAGTGTTAAACTGAACTTTTTTCCAATTTCCTCATCTCATTTGTTGAGTCTTTCTCTTCCCCTTTGGTTTCTGATTTTTCTTTCCACAGCAAACAATGTTTGAGAATTTACTATGTGCTAGGCAGTGTTCTAAACACTTTATCTGTATTTTCTCATTTTCTTCTCACAACAACCCTGTAAGGAAATAGAGGCACAGAAACCTAATTTGCTGAAGTGACACAGCTAGTAAGTAAAGCTTGGTCACATATTCAGTTCTTCTGTGTACCTGCGCTCTCATTGTGCTGTTGTTTCTGTATTGTGGTTATCTATTTTTATGCCACTATCATTCTGTCCTAATTAGTATGGCTGATATATGTTTCTCTCTCAAGAAAAGCTAATATCGGCTGGGCATGGTGGCTCACGTCTGAAATCTCAGCACTTTGGGAGGCCGAGGCAAGCAGATCACCTGAGGTCAGGAGTTCAAGACCAGCCTGGCCAACATGGTGAAACCCGATCTCTACTAAAAATACAAAAATTAGCCGAGCGTGGTGGCACATACCTGTAGTCTTAGCTACTCAGGAGGCTGAAGCAGAAGAATTGCTTGAACCCAGGAAGTGGAGGATGCAGTGAGCCAAGATCGCACCACTGCATTCTAGCCTGGGTAACAGAGCAAGACTCTGTATGAAATAAATAAATAAATAGGCTAATATAACTGTAGTGTTTACTTCTTTTTCTATTCTTGCTTATGTTTCTAAGTGGATTTAAGGTTCCAAAATGTTTCTCATTGGAATATTTTTCAGAATTGCCTTAATCTATAAACTATACTAGAAATAATTGCAACTTTATAGTATCCCACCGAAGTCCTCTGTACCTTAGTGTTCGATATGTTCCAGGTGCTGACTAAATATTTGTTGAGTGAAAGAATGAATGAATGGAGAGACCTTAGTTTGTCATCTGCATCAAGTCTTAGTTTATACTTCTCATTAATATTTTTCAGATTTTTCCCTTTTGATCCTGCATATTTCATGTTAATGTTTTCTTGACATTGTATATTTTTTCCCATAATTTTCTAATTATTTGTTGCCAGTATCTGTCATTTCTGGTTTTTTTTTGTTTTGAAATTTCCCAAATATTGTTAAAAAGATTGGCAATAGTGGGTATCCTTGTTTTGATTGTGATTTTAATAGAAATATAAGTTACTCTTCACCACCAAGATGTTGGGTGGTAGCGTGTAATACATTCTTTTATCTAGTTCTTAAAATATATTTTATAAGGAATAATTTTATGAAAGATTTTAGGTTAACTCTTGTCTGACATTTTTGGGATTAAAGGAATTTGCTGTTGTTTGATAGCATCATTATGGAAGATACTGAATAGCACATATTTGTGATCTTTTAAGTTAGCCATAGAAGACATCTTCTCATTCTGCTGTGATAAGTGAATGTCTTTCTGACTTTCTTCTGGGTCCCTATTTCACTGATCTAAACCTGGTTTCTAGCAGAGAAGAGACTAAAGCAAGCACATCCTTGCATTCCCTTGCTTTCAGTATGTAGAGCTGAAATGTTTCCATATATGGGAATTTCTCATAGCATTGGGTTTGGACATATAGATGTCATAATAATCCTCACAACAACAACATTACTGCATCTAGGAATATAGGTGAGCCAAGACACTTTGAAGGGTTTATGTGAATTATGTTATTTAATCTTCAGAAAAAATAAAACACTGTGAGTTCTACTAGCCCATTTTATAGATGAGGAAACTGTGACTTAGAGCAGTGAAATAAATTGTCTATGGTCATACAGCTGAGAAGGGGCAGAGGCAAATTGCCTGTAAAGTAGAGCCAAGCCTTAGGGATGGATGGGTGGAGATAGATATAGATATGTGTATATAGGTATGTGTATATCTGTACACATATGCATACATATTTGATGTGCTTGAGAGATAGATGCTGAGGACTAATACATTTTGAAATTTTTCTGGAGCCAGTAATATAGTAGTACTTAGTGGCAAATAATGAGCCTTTTTCTGTTAATAATAAGAATACAATTTCTTTGGAAGGGAATACTATCTAATTATAGTTTCCCTCAGTATATCTCGGGGATTGGTTAGCAGACCCCTGTGTATACCAAAATCTGCACATATTCGAATCCCAAAATCGGCCCTGAGGAATGTGCTTCCTTATGGAACCTATTTATACAGTATGTGGGTTTCACATCCCACAAATACTATACTTTCAATCTGCGTTTGGTTGAAAAAAATTATAAGTGTGCCCATATTGTTCAAGGGTCAACTTTAAGGCTAGATAATACTTCTGTCTAAGGACCTAGAGTCTGAGTAGTTGACATATATTGTACTTGTAAATTTACCAAGTTAGACTATGCATTTTGCAGACATGTCTGTAGGGTTGACATAATCCATAGGTGCTCCTAATGCAGTAGTCCGTAATTTGACTTTCTTATTAGTTTTCTCCCTAAAAATTCTAAGACAGCATTGAATTTTTGGTATCCTCAGAGGAAAAGACAGTTACCTCTAAGAAACCTACTTTCTGGGCGGGCACAGTGGCTCATGCCTGTAATCCCAGAACTTTGGGAGGCCGAGGCAGGCGAATCACCTGAGGTCAGGAGTTTGAGACCAGCCTGGCCAACATGGTGAAGCCCCATCTCTACTGAAAATACTAAAATTAGTCGGGTGTGTTGGCAGGTGTCTGTAATCCCAGATGCTTGGGAGGCTGAGGCAGGAGAATTGCTTGAACCCGGGAGGGGGAGGTTGCAGTGAGCAGAGATTGCACCATTGCACTCCAGCCTGGGGGATAAGAGCTAGACTTCGTCTCAAAAAAAAAAAAAACAAAACTACTTTCTGTGGAAGTCGGTGTATATGTTTTTTTAAATAATACACAAGTATATGGTAGAGTAGGGATTATCTAAGCAATTAGTCCCTATCATGGATGGTGAAGGTACTAATCAGTGTTTGGGAGGGAGTGGAGATAGCCTCCCCATATAGAGAGGTAATGCATTTTAAAATCATTTAGGGGACTTTTTCAAATAATCCTGTTTCTTCATGGTGACATTCCCTGACACAGTGAGCCAATCAGGTTTGCTAGGGCAGAAAATGTTCAAGAGCCACTGTACTAGGTAGCGTAAAAGAGGACTCTTTTGTTGAAGCTTGATGGTAATTTTTCCATAATCCTGGTCTTTAAAAAGCAAAAAAAAAAAAACCACATTAAAATGTTGTTACTTTTCTCTCTCTCAGTAGAAATGTTCCTAAACCAGCAAAGGAGGCTATCTGAATTTTTAAAAGTTTTTATGAAGGAACATAAAAATTCCTTTCTATAGTTTTTTCCCACCTCTAGAAATGCTTGAAATGAGATTCTGCCTTACGTCTCACAAATTAAATACCACATTTGTGTCTCATCCATCTCAGTTTTCCTATCTTGCATTTTAATCTATCCTGTTTCAGGACTTCTTTTGCTGCCTTGTGGCTGTTTCTTATGTTTGTTACTAATTCATAAGGTGGCTAACTTTCATATTTGTAGAAAATTTCTCAGTGATTATCTTTTAGTTGGAGTTCCAGTGTAGTTTGATTTGGAGTGTCAAGATCTGTCTCATGCCTAGCCTTAGTCCTCAGTCTGTTTTATTGGGTTCAACACCTGGTTGTAGTACCAAATGCCCTTTTCCCTTTCTCTCTCTCCTTCCTCTCTTCCTCCCTCAGTACTGCCCAAGTTGGTCAGACTCAATGATTTTATTCTTAAGCTAATCTTATGTTTAATTTAGGTAAGTCACATTCTGATTTCTGATTTGCAAAATACAAATTTTCTTCTCCTTCATGTAGTAGGATTTTAATTTTATAAATATTTAAATTTTCCATTAATGATGTGTTAAATCTGCACTAAAACTGCTTCTTTACGTGTTTTTAAATTTTTTCATTGTGGTTTTAACACTTTTTTTTACATGCAAAAAACAAAACCATTAAACTTTTCTTATTAAAATGCAAAGCCTAGTGTCTTCTAGCTTTTTGAAGAGCTTTTGTCCATTATATAATCTGTAAAGTAGCCAAGAGTTCCTCAGAAGCAGGACATCATTTAGATTTAAAACAATTATGACTTGTCTGTAAAATAATAATGTAATATAACCATTCATGGGATGGCAGCTGCGATTTTACTTCAGTGACAAAATCCTTGGATACTACCACCGTTCTATTTACCTTAAAGATTTTACCAAGGTACCCTAGAACAAAAATGGTGAGGTCATTTTTATTCTGATAAAGTTGATATGACTAGAAAGCCAAATGACACAGTTATGAGCATAGACCTTTTATTTTCCAGATGTTTGACAGTGTAAACATACATAAAATACATATTAAAGTTTAGATGCTTTATATTTTGTGCAATAAATTGAAGCCTTAAAAAGAAAACATTTTTTTATAAAAGAAACTCATTAGTTTACTTAATTAAGACAGTAAAATAGCAGCAAGTACCAAGGCATTGTGCATTTCTTTTATTTAAGACAAGTTACTTCATTTACATCAGAGTCAGAAATGTTAAGACTGGCTTTCTTGAATACTTAATATAGCTTGAATCACTGGTTAGATATGGACATATTTTCCCAACTGTACATCAGGGAGGAGTGCTTTCATTAGTTTCAGAAAATGCAGACCCTCAGACAGCCAGCATGACCACAACATTGAGCATTAAGAGAAATGAAGCATTTACTTTCCAAGCATTTGCCACAGAAGGTAATTGAGTCTTTACGTTTGTGGTTGTCTCTTCCCTCCGTAAGTTAAGGGTTGTGCTTTGTTGAGGCATTTCAGAGAAATTATTTGGCATGCCACTAGTGATACTTAGGGTCATGGGTGTTGGGGATGATTTTGTTGAGCTAGTGAGGCTTGTGTTTGTAACCATTCCATCTTGGAGATGAATAGTTAGAGTTGCAGCTGCTGCTTCATGTGAATTGATAGTCTCTGTGGATGTATCTTCTGGATAGGGCACAAAAGCCTTATCAGTGCTAGTAAAGGTGGTGTCTTTGCTTAGAGTGGCACCAAACGTTGTTTCCTTTGTTCGATATTGTTTGGGGATTTTGGTCACTTTGGGTTGAGTTACCACACTCAGAGAGTTAATGGTGTCCACTGTCTGCATCCCACTTACAGTGAATAAGCTTGAGGTAAATCCAGAAGGTGTGGGATATATGCTATGTTCCTTTAAAGATGATATTTGGGTAGAACATGGAGTCCCTATCACTTGGGCTTTTGTTTCCATCATCCACTTCAGTAAGTAAGTAATGTTTTGTTTATGGTCACATGACCACCTGTTATTGTAAAGGGTTATCTCTTGCAACTGAAAGAGCTGGTCAAAAGATTGGTCTGGAATGAATGTGAACTTATTGTTGTGCAGGTAGAGATGCGTGAGATTTGTCAGGTTTATTAATGTACCTGGAAGGATTTGTGTCAAAGAATTATTAGACAGGTCCACAATATGTAGTTTGAAGGGCATGTTGGTTGGAACTGTCCAAAGTTTGTTACTACTGAGGTTGAGAACCTCAAGACTTCTTAGTGTATTTTTAATGAGAACAACCTTTTCCAGCATATTCTTAGAAACATCCAGATATTTAAGATTCCACTGATAAGCAGTATCAGATTTGTCAAGAAGTTTAATGTTGTTGTTAGCAGCAGACATGTTCCACAGAGACCGAGGTAACTGAGCAGGCAGGCTTTCAAGCCTGTTGTTTGAAATGTCCAGGGTCCTCAGATTGGTATATTGGGTTAACTGGTTATGCAGATCAGTAAAGTGGTTATAAGACAGGTTTAAATGTATAATATTCTCTTGCAGTCCAGATGGTAATGTAGTCAAGTTTCTACCTGAACAGTCCACATGCCTGTGCCTTTCTGTGCATATACATTGCAGAGGACAAATGCATAAAATACCAGGTGTGAGAAACAGAAGGATGAACAGGCAGAGAGACATTTTCAATATCTGATATTCCATCAAAGCCTAGAAACAAACAGATACACCCTTCTTTTAATATGCAAATACAGTTTAGGCATCTGCATGGGTCACTTAGCATTAGGCAAAATTTTCAATAAACCTCGTTGTTGTTGAGTCCTTTTATAATTGTTCCAGTGATTAAACTAACAAAGCTCCCCTTCATTTATAGTCCAAATGCTTAATCCTTCAATTGGGCTATGTGGTAGAGAGAGACTCTCTCCCTACTCTCTCCTGCATTTTCTCCTTTATTTTCTCTCCCCCTCCCCCCTTTTCTAACCATATTCTTTCTTATTTATCTTTCTAGAGCCTTAATATGATAAAATAGCATTCTTTGCAAATAAAGAGTTGCAGTTGTAAGCTATTACTATTTTTGATGATATGCTTTCTTACTCAGATGAGAAAAAATGGCTGTCGTGTCTTTTTTTTTTAATCTCTGCAGTAATGTAATTCAATGTGTGTGTATAGGGTAGATTTTATTTAGATATTAAAGCAGTTCTTCGAAATGTTATCTTTTTGTTTTTAGGATAAATATATCTTTGTAAAAGGCACTTGAAAAATCCAGACCAACACTGTACCTATAAACCTCACATTTTATAAAGTGGTTTTTTCTATATATTTCAGTGCCCATTTTAAAGGAAAACAATATATTTACAAAGTGAATGAATATATAAAAAATATCCCTCAACTGACACTGCAGCAAATTTCTGGTGCATGCACTTGCTATTGAATATATATTTAATCTTAACGTTGACTTTTTCTTAAAAAGGAAAAAGATTCCAAAGTCAGCCTTTTACTGATTTAAATAACATCTTACCGTAGTGTCGTCTTCAACATCAGCATCTCATTTTCTCTGGGAAACTTAAAGCTTAAAGGTCGTCTTGTTCTGGAGAGTCGGAACTGTTTCTGGCTGTGGGCTGTGCTTGCCTGCTCAGCTGCATTGTGTTGCTGTGAGCTGAAGCTCTGCAACCACCTGATCAGTACCACATAGGAGGACTGCAGAGCTGTCGCTGGTGCTGACTCAAATTTATGGTGCACACGCAACAAAATGGACAATTTTTTAAAAAATTTACGGCATCAAGTGTACCTATATATCTGATTTGCTATAGGATGGGATACCTTATGCACATTAGAGTTGGCCCTTACTCCTTTCTATGTATTTGTCTGAGATTGGGTTCCATATTTTAACATTTGTCTCATTAAGAATCTTTTTAAATACCTCTACTCTTTATCCTTTTTACGTGTTGAAAATGAATTTGACCTTCCTCATGGATAGTTTTCTATGATATTAGTCCCACTATTTTTAACTCCTGCCTTTTTATATTCCTTTCTAAAATGGTATAATTTTCATGTCACATTTTTAATATTAAAAAAATCTGTTCTCTGATTTTTATGTCTTCCTCCAACATGGTGATTATTATGTTTAATCAGCTTTTCAAATTTATCAACCACTTAAATGTGCCATCTTCCCTCTTAGGATGTATAGAATTACTGAAATATGATTATTTTTTCTTTATCTTTCTGATACAATGGATCATTTGACCAAGGCTATACACAAGCCAGGATACATTTGGAAATTAGCATCTTATACTTTAGATTATCACTTCCTATGGTAAAATAAACATGTTTTATTTTATATATTTGGGGTTAAAGTTTTTTTTCTTTATGAAACCTTGGATAGTAAGTGGATATGAGTATTGTTTTTTCCAAAGACATTTTTGGTGCTATATGAATGACCATTTATTTGATTTTATGTTTGAAGAATAACAGTATCAATTTAGGCGATTTCAGAGTATTGCACATTTCAGCTTTCTGGGAAAGTAGTTTATAGTTTTAAAATTACATGAAATAATGTAAGAGGAAAATTTTTCATCATGAATTTTATAAAATGAGGTCAAATTTATGATAAATTTTGCTCCACTCTTCAGTGGACTGCTTGCGTAAATCTGTTAAAACACAAATCTGATTTCCAGAATGGCCAGTTTACTTTAAAGCAAGCAAATAAAGTTATGGTATTTCGTTACCAAGTGGCACCATTTAAAAATGAGTAATATTTAGCATATTATATGTAAGGAAAATCCCTTTATGCCTTGTTACTAAATCATTTGTTTTTTCTCTAAATTATATTAGCATTATTTAGATTATACCACAAATAGAATTTGTTGTATTAAAATTTGAAGTTTATTTTCTTTTTTCTTTTTTTTTTTTTTTTTTAGGCGGAGTCTCGCTCTTTCGCCCAGGCTGGAGTGCAGTGGCCAGATCTCAGCTCACTGCAAGCTCCGCCTCCTGGGTTTACGCCATTCTCCTGCCTCAGCCTCCTGAGTAGCTGGGACTACAGGCGCCCGCCACCTCGCCCGGCTAGTTTTTTGTATTTTTAGTAGAGACGGGGTTTCACCGTGTTAGCCAGGATGGTCTCGATCTCCTGACCTCGTGATCCACCCGTCTTGGCCTCCCAAAGTGCTGGGATTACAGGCTTGAGCCACCGCGCCCGGCCTTCTTTTTTTTTTTCATTATACTTTAAGTTCTAGGGTACAGGTGCACAACGTGCAGGTTTGTTACATATGTATACATGTGCCTTGTTGGTGTGCTGCACCCATTAACTCGTCATTTACCTTAGGTATTATCTCCTAATGCTATCCTTCCCCCCTACCCCCTCCCCACAATAGGTGTGTGATGCTCCCCTTCCTGTGTCCAAGTGATCTCATTATTCAGTTCCCACCTGTGAGTGAGAGACATGTGGTGTTTGGTTTCTGTTCTTGCAATGGTTGCTGAGAATGATGGTTTCCAGCTGCATCCATGTCCCCTAAAGGACACGAACTCATCGCTTTTTTATGGCTGCATAGTATTCCATGGTGGCATATGTACCACATTTTCTTAATCCAGTCTGTCGCATTGGACATTTGGATTGATTTAAGTCTTTGCTGTGTGAATAGTGCCACGATAACATACGTGTGCATGTGTCTTTATAGCAGCATGACTTATAATCCCTTTGGGTATATCCCCAGTAGTGTGATGTGGGTCAAATGGTATTTCTAGTTCTAGATCATGAGGAATCACACACTGTTTTCCACAATGGTTGAACTTAGTTTTACAGTCCACCAACGTGTAAAAGTGTTCTATTTCTCCACATCCTCCCCAGCACCTGTTGTTTCCCTGATTTTTTAATGATTGCCATTCTAACTGGTGTGAGATGGTATCTCATTGTGGTTTTGATTTGCATTTCTCTGATGGTGAGTGATGATGAGCATTTTTCATGTGTCTGTTGGCTGTATGAATGTCTTCTTTTTGAGAAGTGTCTGTTCATATCCTTTGCCCATTTTTGATGGGGTTGTTTGTTTTTCTTGTAAATTTGATTGAGTTCTTTATAGGTTCTGGATGTGGCCCTTTGTCAGATGAGTAGATTGCAAAAATTTTCCCCATTCTGTGGTTGCTTGTTCACTCTGATGGTAGTTTCTTTTGCTGTGCAGAAGCTCTTTAGTTCATTAGATCCCATTTGTAATTTTGACTTTTATTTGCCCGTTAGCTTTTGGTGTTTTAGACATGAAGTCCCTTGCCGTTACCTATGTCCTGAATGGTGGTACCTAAGGTTTTCTTCTAGGGTTTTTATGGTTTTAGGTCTAACAAGTCTCTAATCCATCTTGAATTAATTTTCATATAAGGGAGTAAGGAAAGGATCAGTTTCAGCTTTCTACTTATGGCTAGCCAATTTTTCAACACGTTTATTAAATGGGAATCCTTTTCCCATTTCTTGTTTTTGTCAGGTTTGTCAAAGAGATCAGATGGCTGTAGATGTGTGTGTATTATTTCTGGGGAACCTGTTCTGTTCCATTGGTCTATATCTCTGTTTTGGTACCAGTACCATGCTGTTTTTAGTTACTGTAGCCTGGTAGTATACTTTGAAGTCAGGTAATGATGCCTCCAGCTTTGTTCTTTGACTTAGGATTGTCTTGGCAGTCTTGGGGTCTTTTGGTTCCATATGAACTTTAAAGCAGTTTTCCAATTCTGTGAAGAAAGTCATTGGTAGCTTAATGGGGATGGCATTGAATCTATAAATTACCTTGGGCAGTATGACCATTTCACAATATTGATTCTTCTATCCATGAGCATGGAATGTTCTTCCATTTTGTTTGTGTCCCTCTTATTTCACTGAGCAGTGGTTTGTAGTTCTCCTTGAAGGGTCCTTTACATCCCTTGTAAGTTGGATTCCTAGGTATTTTATTCTCTTTGAAGCTATTGTGAATGGAAGTTCCTCATGATTTGGCTCTCTGTTTGTCTGTTACTGGTGTATAGAATTAGCATCGATTTTTGCACATTGATTTTTGTATCCTGAGACTTTGCTGAAGTTGGTTATCAGCTTAAAGGAGATTTTGGGCTGAGACAATGGGGTTTCCTAAATATACAATCATGTCATCTGCAAAGAGGACAATTGACTCTTCTTTTTCCTACCTAGACCCTTTATTTCTTTCTCTCCCCTGATTGCCCTAGCCAGAACTTCCAACACTATGTTGAATAGAATTGGTGAGAGGGCATCACAATCTTATGCCAGTTTTCAAAGGGAATGCTTGCAGTTTTGCCCATTCAGTGATATGATATTGGCTGTGGGTTTGTCATAAATAGCTCTTATTATTTTGAGATGCAGCTCCATCAATGCAATTTATTGAGTTTTAGCATGAAGGGCTGTTGAATTTTTGTCGAGAGCCTTTCAGCGTCTATAGAATAATCATGTGGGTTTGTCTTTGATTCTGTTTATATGCTGGATTCGTTTATTGATTTGTGTATGTTGAACCAATGCTTGCATCCCAGGGATGAAGCCCACTTGATCATGGTGGATAAGCTTTTGATGTGCTGCTGGATTTGGTTTGCCAGTATTTTTATTGAGAGTTTTGCATGATGTTCATCAGGGATATTGGTCTAAATTCTCCTTTTTGTGTGTCTCTATCAGGCTTTGGTATCAGGATGATGTTGGCCTCGTAAAATGAGTTAGGGAGGGATTCCCTCTTTTTCCTGTCCAATTGGAATAGTTTCAGAAGGAATGGGTATAACTCTTCCTTGTACCTCGGTTAGAATTAGGCTGTGAATCCGTCTGGTCCTGGACTTTTTTGGTTGGTAGGTTGTTAATTATTACCTCAATTTAGGCACTGCTATTGGTCTATTCAGGGATTCAACTTCTTCCTGGTTTAGTCTTGGGAGGTGTAAGTGTCAGAATTATCCATTTCTTCTAGATTTTCGATTTATTTCGTGGGGGTGGGTATAGTATTCTCTGATGGTAGTTTGTATTTCTGTGGGGTCGGTGGTGATATCCCCTTTATCATTTTTATTGCGTCTCTTTGATTCTTCTCTCTTTTTTTTTTTATTAGTCTTGCTAGTGGTCTATCAATTTTGTTGATCTTTTCAAAAAACCAACTCCTGGATTCATTGATTTTTTGGAGGGTTTTTTGTGTGTCTATCTCCTTCAGTTCTGCTCTGATCTTAGTTATTTATTGCCTTCTGCTAGCTTTTGAATGTGTTTGCTCTTGCTTCTCTAGTTCTTTTAATTGAAGTTTATTTTCTTACAAGAGAAATTACACTCGAGGAGCCACCTTTTGTATAAAACTAATATTGCTCGAAAAGTGTCTATATTTTAAAAGTCTGCAACATAGAAATTTATTGTTGATTAGGTACTTTATTGCCACTTTACTTTGAGGGTTCAGTTGAACTCTTAATGAGATTCTTACTGTGGATTTAGAAAACCAGCCGTCATTCGTAGTGCTTAAAATAGTATGTTAAAAATACTACATTCAGCAATATTGTGGAAATAGGGAATGCATTGACATTTAGAGTTCTGTTTAAGCTCATATATACACTGCTGCACTTCTAAAGATGTGACTGAGGGTCAATTTACCGACCACTTAAATCTCTTAATTTTAGGAAACCTCATTAAGTCAATGTGGAAGTACAGTTATGCATTTTCATTACACTTAACAGTACTTTTGTTTGAAAGAAAGGACATGTTACTTCATTAATGGATTCAAATGAATTTGGGTTTAGGCTGTATCAAGTTTAGTTTCTGTTGCATATAATAGAAAATTCCAACACAATAGTAGTGGCAGTATTTCTCATTTCAAGTTTGGGGCATACCAAATTGCTTCATATTATTCAAAGATATTGTAAAATTCTCAAAAAGAAAAAGGGAGATCATTTCAACATATTTGAATTGTAACAGTCTCTTACACTTTTAGAAATTCTCATGAAATAAAATAATACTATATTACTGTTACTCAAAAAATACTTTTTAGAGGCATAAGTATTTGTTACAACTTATTTTAAGTATTATTCAGACTCATTACATTTTATATTAGTCTGTCTAGGTCAGTAATGATAGCTAGTTAGCAACTTTTACATTCTAGGTTAAGCAGTGAATTAATTTACATATTCTTTTGTGTCCTAGAATATATTAGCCCAACATTGTGAAAGGTATCACAAAGCATCTGCCAGGGAATAACTATCCCACACTAATCACTGGTTTCAGTTTTCCATTATTAGAGATAACATTTGCTATGCTTGAGTGTCAGATATTGTTTATTTTGGGTAATATGGTTGGCTCTTTAGACTGATTTTCCTGCTGAATACAACTGAGAGTACTCAATACAGTATTTTAAAAGCATGAAAGAACAACATAGAAATTACCAAGTCAAAATCCAAGTGAATCAGTTTCTTTGCCCACCTCCCTACTCCTTTTTTACTTTATGCCACTGGCTTGTTGCCAAAACTCAGTCAATTATTTCCTAAAATGTCTCTCATCTTGGAGTTTTCTCTTTGCCTCTTTGGGAAGATTTAATTCGTTCTTCTGTCCCCCATATTTTCTCTAAGTGGTTCCTAATATCATTGATATAATTACTTATTTGCATCATCTCTCAGTAATTTCAAAATAATGCCAGCATTGACTGCTACAATTAGATTATAGACTACCGAATAAAGTTTAAAATTTCTTCATAGCTCTGCTTGTTTTATTTTCCTAAAAGTGTGTAGTAAATTCTGTGTTCTAATGCAATGTGAAATAATTCTTTTCTCTATATTTTAAATCACCAACTTGATATAAACTTTGTTTTAGTTTTCAGCTTTTCAGGATCACAAGTCAAAATTATATAACAAGGTATATTCAGATAAATCTTGCTTCTCTGTCTTTTCCATCCTGTTTCCTTCCTTCTCCTATTAGTGACTTTTTATTAGCTTTTCATTATATCATTAACCTTTCTTTTTGAAAACCTAAAAAAATGTATTTAAGCATATGTATGGTATGTTCTTATCCCCCCTTCTAATATAAAAGGTGATATATATACATACTGTTAGATATCTTGTTCTTTTTTTCTTACTGTATCTTATCACTCCATATCAGTATATAGGTATCTGATTCATTTTTTGATCCATAGTACTCCATTTGGGAATGTACCATGGCTTATTCAACCAGTCCCCTATTAGTGTACATCTAGGTTTTTTTCAGACTTTTGCTATTACAAATAATGCCACAGTGAATACCATTGTACCTAAGTAATTTTATATGTTTGCCAGTAAATCTTTGAAAACGATTCCTACAAGTAGGATTGCTGGGTAAAAGGGTAAATGCATTTGGAATTTTTCCAGACATTACTAAATTTCTCTCCATTGATTATACCATTTTGCAGTCCCACCAACAGTGTAGCGGGGTGTCCAGTTCTATACAGCCTCACTGTATCCTTTGTTGTTGAACTTTGGGATTTGTTGTCCATCTGATAGTCAAGTGTCTCCGTCTAATTTTAAATGCATCTCTGTAATTATGAGGGAGAGTGTATGTCTTTACATATGTTTAAAGACCATTTAAATGTTTTCTCCTGTAACTATCTTTTTTATGTTTTGCACTATTAAAAGTTGTGTTTTAGGTTTTCCCCTTCCCGCCCCATATTAGGAGCGTTTTAAATTTTAGAGGTATTAGCACTTTGTCTTGATTTAAGTTTTAATTTTTTTTCCAGTTTGCCGTTTATCTTTTGGCTTTATTATGGTGAGGTGTGTGTGTCGGTTATGCTCACGTGCATGTGTATGACATTTAAAAGTTTCGTATAATTTCTCTTTTTACTGCCTCTGGATTTTGAGTCTCAGCTAGGAAGGTTTTTTCCGACTTCCAGATTATAAAGGAATTCACTCATATTTTCTTCTGTTACTTGGATAATTTCATGATTTATATTTAGAACTCTGATCCTTGGTGTTTATTCTAATATAGTGTGAAGTATGGATCAAATTTTCTCTTTTTTCCAGGTGTCTATCCAATGCTTGTTTCCACTGATTTGATATTTATTTCTGGACTTTTTATTCTGTTCCATTGATCTGTTTGTTTAGTCATATACCAGTACCACAATGTTTTAGTTATAGGTTCCCAAAGGTGCTACTTTACTTTTTGATCAGAATTAGGTAAGAACAACAGTTAAAGATCAGCCGCATTGGATTCATTTGTGTCCCTCACCATTCACACCAAATAGAAGACTTACACGATATATGTATGTTTCAGTGCATGATGTAGGTGCTCTTTGGTCCTATATTAGTGAAAAGAGTGTTGAACCAGTAGTCAGGGAGCAAACTCAGCTTTTAGTACTGCTTCTAAGCATGTCACTTACTTTCTCTGGTCCTGTTTTCCCAGTAGTTAACAAACAAAAGGAGTTGAACCAAATGCTCTTCAGGGTTGTGTCTGACTCTGGTTAATGCTGTTCTGGTTAAGAGCCCCACTAGTATGTGGTGTGAACTTTAATCTTTTATTCCCCTGCGCCTTGTTCTTTTGCAGTATTCATGTAATAAACTTTCTCTTCTGGATCTTAGTTCTTTAATCTTTTCTCTAAAAGATTTTTCTTTGTTCCAGCATTTTCTTCTGTCCTATATTTATTAGTTTGTATCTCTTCCTGCTGATTAGCAAGGATTGCCACTGTTTGGCTGCTCAGCTTCCACTGACCTCATCGGGGAAAATTACATGCGGTTAAATGTGAGTTATTCTTCCCCCAGCAAATAATTTCTTTTAAAAAAAGGAAAAAAGACAACATAAAAACCCAGCTGCTGCCAGTAGTCTGTCCTGTTATACAAAGAACAGAAAGAGAAAAGCTCCCTTTAAAGTACTTAAAGATACCAGACAAGACTATGGTCAACTAATCAGTTCCTGTTTAATCTAAGAAAATTGGTATTTCCCTATTTTTCCCGGTATTTCTTTCAGGAAAGAAGGTGGTTAAAAAGGGACAAAAATGTGGAAAGAGCCCATTAAGTAACTGTCATAAATGTAAAATGAGAAGAGTTATGATGTTTAAGGTATGTCAAAGACTTGGCCAAGTATAAAAACATATCTTATTGACCATAACAGAAATTCTTAAAATTCAAAAGAATAATAGGAAATTATCAACTCCAGATTGCTGCTGGGGAAATTAGCTTTAAAAGTACTAAGTTTGGGCCAGGCACGGTGGCTCACACCTGTAATCCCAGCACTTTGAGGGCCTGAGGCAGGTGGATCACGAGGGCAAGAGTTTAAGACCAGCCTGGCCAATATGGTGAAACCCCGTCTCTACTAAAAAAAAAAAAAAAAAAAAATTAGCCAGGCGTGGTGGTGCACATCTGTAGTCCCAGATACTCAGGAGGCTGAGGCAGGAGAATCACTTTAACCCAGAAGGCGGACGTTGCAGTGAGCCAAGATCATGCCACTGCACTCCAGCCTGGGTGACAGAGTGAGACTCTGTCTCAAAAAAAAGTACTAACTTTGAAGAATACATGAAAGAAACTTTTTAATGAGGAAGACAAAAGATGTAATGTAATATGATAATAAGTATTATGCTTATTCAGGAAAAGAAGCTCAAGGAAGTGTTTCTACAGATTAAAATATTAATGGTTAGTAAAGATGGCTTGAAAGATTTTAGGAAAAACATTGTACGTAAAATTCATGTGTCCAAAACCCTACTGGTTCTTATTAAATATGGAGCTTTGTTAATGTCATGAATGCCAGTGCTATGAATAAATGCTGTGTTCTATTCTGAAAATCCCAGAACTCTGAGTGATTCTCCAAGACTGGGCTACCATTTTATTCTAAGTGCTTGTTTCCCCCTGGAGTTAAATGGGACTAATGAGGAAGAGTATGTGCTTGTTGGGCAAAGGAGCGCTTCTGCAGACACAGGCTGGCATCCCCAAAATCTCAGGCTACTGACCACTCTTGACTCTGACAAAGATTGGGCCCATTCCTACTCTAATAACTCAGACTTACCAATTGTCAGATAATGGATAAAGATGAAATTCTGTATAAGAAAGGTGATTTAAGAGTGGATAGCATCAGAAAGTATAAGTTTAGTAAAAAGTTGAGAATCATCTGTGTTTTGATAGTCTTTTTTCCTGAAAAAAAAATCACCCAAAATCACCCGTATTTAGAATGAAACCATAGTCTTCTTTTTCTTTTTTTTCTTTATAAAACTTGATTTTGTTTGGGTGTTTATAAAGAAGAAACGTTTTAAAGATGCTAGTTTTAAAATTTGTGCCTCCCCACGACATGATAGGAAAATATTTACATTTTATGATGTATCCTCATATTTTTTTCAGGGTAAATGTCTTTAACCCAACCCTTCAGTTGATGTTTTAACATGTTTGCTTTACTCTTCGTGATGAAACCAAGAAGAAAGTTTCTCTATTCTCAAACATGCATTTTAATCTCCCATTCCCACAAACTTGGAATATTTATTTAATACTTGAGGTATTAATTTAAAACTTGGAGTGTATACTTAGTCTCTTATTCCTCTCCACCCCAGTCTTTGAAATGGAAGCATAAAAGTTTATTCACAATAAGTTTATACACAGCTTTTCAGGGAAAAAAAAACTGTACTGGGGTAATAATAAGTATATGTAGATTGTTTCAGAGTGATTAAATTATTGAAACATACACCATTTACATCTGTAAAATGTACTATACTTTAAAGATAGGAACTATAATTAGTAAATAGATTACTGTTAAATAACTTTTTAAAAAAATGTTTCATCTATGCACATGGGCTCTGAGTAGATTTCAGATAGTTTCTGAATAAAAATCAAAATTGACTATCAGTTGCCATTTTGTATATGTTAACATATAAAGAAAAACAAAAGAGTCATTTGAGGATGGAAGATCAGCTAAAAAGCAAGTTGTAATATTTATAACAGTTCTGCAGGTGGAGGTGGCAGAGATTCATTAAGATCTTGATCAGAGTTGGGAGGAATAGAGAACTCCTGACACTGGATCTCAAGGTTGGAATCTTCTTGATGTTTCATAAAATCTACCGGTGGCATGGGCAAGTTAAGTGAGTCAGGCGGGGGTGGAAATGATTGTATTATCTCAGATTTATGATCTCCACAGTCTTGATTGAGACAGTCCAGAGATGGAGGGAAACTAGTAGAATCATTTGGAAGAGGAGATACAATTGTCATTATGGGTTTGTCAGATTGGTTACTTTCCTGTCTTTCCAAATCCAGAAGGGGAGGTGGTGGAGGCAGATCTGCATCATCTGAAGAAGAAATAGCAGTTCCAATTGTTGATCCATCAGCACTATCTTCTGATGTACCATTTACTTGATCTTTTGTTTTCTCTGTTTTGGGGTTGTTGGAGTCTTCAGTGTTTTCACTTGATTCAGACAACTTAATTTCTAAGTCATCTGCTAAAAGTGTGCTTTTGCTTGGTTTCCAGGGTGTAAGTGAAATGACTGAGGTATGTTTTGTGGATATTTCATTTTCTCTGATGTTATCGATACAAATGTCAGGGGTTTCTCCATCAGCAAATGGAGATCTACCTGCCCAATTTGGATCATTTAAAACTGGTTTCCTTAAGCATTTCCAAAGTACAATGATGATTATAGCTACCAACATGGAAGTCAGAAGTACACCAATTAGTATGGCAGCTGTTGAATTATAATTGTTTTTTTGTGGAGTTTGTTTGTTACTGGTAACATCTAAGATAAATCCTGGTGTACTCCTAGGTGAATTTTTGACAGTTGATATTGGTTGTGTGGATGGATTATGAACCGTTGGTGTTATTAGTTTTGTAGAAGGGATCTGGACAGTTGATGATTGTTGAGTGAAAGTGTAGACAAATGGCGTTGGTGGTTGTGTGGTAGAAGTATGGGAAGATGGTAGTTGTCTGGCAGAGGTGAACACAGCTTGCTGGGAGGAGGTGTTGGCCATTGGTGTTGGTTGGTTGGTGTTGTAGGCAAGTGGTTGTCCAGCAGAAGTATGTGCTGCTGGTTTTTCAGAAGAGATATAGACAGCTGGTGTTGGTTGTCCAGCAGTGACTTTGGCAGGTGATACTGATTGTCTAGAAGAAATGTCGTTGAATTGCATTGGTTGACCCAAAGGATTCCCTGTTGTGTTTTGAGAATTAGCCAATACATGTGACATTAATGATGTGACTAAGGTGGGCTGTGACTGCTTCTCTGTTGTAATCGTCTCTGTCTTTGAAAAAAATGTATTGTTCAGGTGTCCACAAAACAAAATTAAGATGAAATATTTGGGATCCATTTCAGAATATTTCCTCCTTACCTATAGTGGGTTTAAAATGAAAGAGAAAGACAGTTAGGCGTCATTGGTGTCTGGTTAAAAAATTTGACTTTTCATTATAATGCCTGGCATAAAGTAGGTAGACATTATTCCTAATTAGTAGTAGTTGATTAGTAGTTATTATTCCTAATTTAGACTTGATACACTGTAGGCTTGGTGTAACAACTCTTGGGTATACTCTAACCCATCATACAGCATTTGGACCTCATAAGCAGTGGTCTCTCTTCTTTTATTAATACAAGTTCTGCACTTGGCTCTGCTGCCCCTCTAGCTTCATTATATTTCAGTACTTCACTTCAGTCATACTTCTCAAAATGCATAGGCTCTATATGCTGGATCCATGTGCTCTCTACCTTTTTTCACCATTTACTACTAGAAATATATTGATTCTCCTGCCTTGAAGAACACTAGTGACCATCTATTACCTAATCCAATTTTTTTTTTATTTCTTCTCTCCCCTCCCCTCCTTGACCACATTAGTCACTACTGTTCCTTCACTAATATTCAAGTAGCTTTTTGTAATCAGTCTTCCTTTCATGTTACTCTCACTAGCTCTTTTTCTTCTGCCTTCTAAATATGGTTAATTGATATTCAGTCCTCACCCTTACCTACTTCTCTTTTTTCCTGATTCTGTAAGATTTTAGTTCTCAGCTTTATGCCACAATTCCCAAATCTCTACCTCCAGTCTACATCTTCTTTGTCCTAATTCTATTTGTATGACTTCTTGGTGGATGTTTTTATGTATATATACACATATATATACACACACACACGTATGTATATATGTGTGTATATATATAAACACATATATATATATCTCTCCATCCCACTATCAGGAAATTTAACATATTTAAAATGGAATTCATCTTTACCCTCACAACGGACTCTTCTTCCGACTTCTCTATATCCGTTAATGGTACCACTCAGTTTCTTAGGCACAGACACAGAGTCTATTAGTAATCTTTGCAGCATCCTCAGTGTCTCTGTAGCATGGTAGCCTGATGTTAAGATTGCATATTTTTAAAGGATTCAATTCAACTCAGAGACCTAGGCTTAAAATCCTAGAGTGATCTCTGAATCTGGTGGAATAAATTCAATCCAGTTGGTCAAGTAGTCCTGCTGCTGCTTTCATTCATTTATTGGTAAATGCCGCATTTGTGTGGAGCCCTGTTCTAGGTTTAGGAGATTTTTTAAAAATTTTAAAAAAAAAAGATAGTTACTGCCTTCAAGTGTTTCAGATTCTAGTGGTAGAAGCAAACAGTAAAAGCCAGGCGTGGTGGCTCATGCCTCTAATCCCAGCACTTTGGGAAGCCAAGGTGGGGGGATTGATTGAGGCCAGGAGTTCAAGAACAGCCTGGACCACATAGTGAGATCCCATCTCTAAATAAAAAGAAGAAAGAAAAAAAACCTAAAAAATAATTACAATAATTTTTCCTTCCTTCCTTCCTTCCTTCTTTCCTTCCTTCCTTCCTTCCTTCTTTCCTTCCTTCCTTCCTTCTTTCCTTCCTTCCTTCCTTCCTTCCTTCCTTCCCTCCCTCCCTCCCTCCCTCTGTCGTCACCCAGGCTGGAGTGTAGTGGCGTGATCTGGGCTCACTGCAAACTCCGCCTCCCGGGTTCAAGTGATTCTTCTCCCTCAGCCTCCAAGTAGCTGGGACGCATCACCACGCCCGGCTTATTTTTGTATATTTAGCACAGACGGGGTTTCACCATGTTGGCCAGGCTGATC